>NW_024424119.1:57915011-57952676 GCF_017311325.1 Ursus maritimus
GGTGTTTGGGGAAAAGAGCCCGGGAACATAGGCCCAAGGCAGTGGAGTGTGTGGTGAGTGGAGGCCAGGGGTCACTGCACACAGGGTTCCTGGGGCCCAGGGTTCACAGACACCTCCCCAACCGCGGCCCAAGGTAGGGCGACCGAGCCGCGTGCGGCGTGGTCTCCTAGCAGCCTCTCTGTCCCCTCACAGGGTGACCGCGGCTTTGACGGCCTGGCTGGACTGCCTGGAGAGAAGGGCCACCGGGTAAGCATCCTGTCTGAGCGTTCCCAGCACAGAGGTCCTGATGGATCTGTGCACTGGACGTGTTTCTCAGGAGGCCTTAGCTCTCTCGCATGGGGCTGGGCCCCCTCCCGTCCAGGGTGGTCCCTAAAGAAACTTGCGGGGGTGGGGAGTGAAAACCAGTACCGACACGTTGCCTTTGCTGGTGGAAGGTCAGCCCAGGGACGCGGGTTCCTTCTGGGCAGCTTCTAATGAAAGAGCCTGTCAGGCCCCGCACTCGAGGGGCATAGAAGGGAGGGGGGTGAGCCTTCCCCAGAGAAACCTCTGTCTGATCCGTGGGGCTGGGCCCACCACGAGCTGCCAAGGACCCTCTGCACAGCCCACGTGGCTGCTGCTGCTGTGGGCGGGGGCTGCTCCCAAGGGCCTAACGCTGATCCCGCTTGACTTCCTAGGGTGACCCTGGTCCTTCTGGGCCACCAGGACCTCCGGGAGACGATGGAGAACGGGTACGTACCCGCCGGCCTGTCCCCGCAGGGGGTCTGGGCTGGAACCTCTGGGAAATGCTGGTAGCAGAGCGCTTGGCTGCCAGGCATGCAGCTGGGGGACGAGGGGGTCGTGGAGGGCAAATGGGCTGTGGGGATGTGGGGACAGCCTGCAAGCCACTTCTGAGATAAAGCAGGTGAAAACATTAGCCTGACTGTTGGTCCTACGCTACGTGGCGTCCCCGAGTGGCTTTCACCTGCCACCGACCTCAGAAAGAGGGCCCCTAATTCTGGGAGGCAGGTGCCCAGGTCACTGTGGAGGAGGGGTGTCAGGAGAGGTTGTGAACTCAGCGTCTCGGCTCGTCTCATGGTTCAGCAGGAGGCAGTGGGTGGCAGAGCCCGGGATTCGGGGAGAGGGTGGAGAGTCTGGGACAGACCGCCCCTGGCTCTGGAGGTGGGGGTGGGGCAGCGGGCTGGGAGCGTGCAGCGGGACCGATGCTGTGCCCCTCCCAGGGGGCTGGTCAGAGTCCCCCTCCCAGGGGCCGCGGCGGAGTCCCATGTTTGTCAGGTGTCTTCCTGGGGCTGCAGGCTCAGTGTTAGACTTAAGTACCATTATCCTGTGTCAGAGAAGCACACAGGGGGCTTTTAAGTCCCCGTCTCCATACACCCCAGTCACTTACACTGTGTCTTGGGGTCTTAGGGGGGTTTTAGGGAAAAGGTGTAGACGCCCTGTGAGTAAGGGGAGCAGGTGGGGCGTCGGAGGATCAGGCCCCGGCCGTGCTTCTGTCCTCACCAGCTCTCAGGTTGGCTTTGTCAGGGCACCTCCCGCCTGCGTCCCAGCACAGTTCACTGCACCGTGAGAAAGGGGAGCAGGGGTGTCCCGGAGGTCTGTGCTTGAATCAGAGGAGGTGTGTGCGTGTGTGTGCATGTGCAGGGCTGGGTGTGCACATGTGTGCGGACACATACGTGTGTACATGCGTGTGCACGCTCAGGGGTCATGTGCACGCGTGTGTGTGAGCACGACTTCACGTACACATGTACGTGCACGGTGTCCACACATGCTTGTGTGCAGAAGTGCAGGCCTGGCTGTGCGTGTGCGTGTGTGCGGAAGTGCAGGCCTGGCTGTGCGTGTGCGTGTGTGCAGAAGTGCAGGCCTGGCTGTGCGTGTGTGCGTGTGCATGTGCAGAAGTGCAGGCCTGGCTGTGCATGTGCGTGTGTGCGTGTGCAGAAGTGCAGGCCTGGCTGTGCGTGTGTGTGTGTGCGTGTGCAGAAGTGCAGGCCTGGCTGTGCATGTGCGTGTGTGCGTGTGCAGAAGTGCAGGCCTGGCTGTGCGTGTGCGTGTGCGGGGAAGAGAGAAGGGAGCGGTGCGCTGACGGAGAGGAGCGGGGTGTGGATAAGCAGCTCCTGATCTGGGACCAGTCGAGCCAGGCAGCATTTCCTTCTCCAGCCGGAAGGGTTTACCCCCCAGCTGTGTGTAGGGCCCTGGCAGAGGGCTAACGTTAGGCTGCCTTGGGGTTGGCCCGGGGATCTGGTGATCGTCTGTGACTCCTTTCCACCCCAGCTTCCATCACTCATGTCCCTGTCCCTTACCTTCATCCCTCTCACTCTCCCTCCCTCCCTCCCCATCATCCCTCATCCCCCTCCCTCCCTACCCAGCTACCTATTTTCCATCTCTGTCTAGCTTCTATCCCTCTCCTTATCTATCAAGGTAACCAGATCTTTGCTCACATGATTCTTCCCGTTCATCTTTCTCCTCGTTGGAGCTGTGGTTTGTGACCTCCTGAGCAGAGTGTCCCAGGGCCCCAGATCCCACCTTTTCCCTGCAGTTTTCTGGGAGTGAGGACATTCGGGCTCCTAGCTGGTACCAGGAATGGTGAATCTGGCAGAGGCGGAAGCGGCCATGGGACAAAGCATCGTTCTGCACAACTGCCGGAAGCATTGTCTCTCGTCCAGCCTTCAGAACTTGTCTCTAAAATCCTGCCTCTTTTCTCCCCCACAGGGTGACGATGGAGAAGTCGGGCCCAGAGGGCTGCCTGGGGAACCCGTAAGTCCTGATCGCGTTCTGTCTCCTCAGCGCAGTGACGGGCTGCTCGAGGAGGCTACTCCGGCAGAACCAGGGACCGACCCAGAGCATAGATTACAGAGGGGTCAGCCTTGAAACAGAGACACATCTGGGGGATTCTCGAGGAGGGAAGAAAGGAGCACGTTAGAAAGGCTGGTAGAGCAAATATGACCTTCCCCGGAGGAAGAAGCTAACGCCTGGAGGGCTGTGGTTGAGACTCCAGGCCGCAGGCATGGTGGGCATCCAGGGTCATCGTGGTGGGTGTCCACGGTCATCATGGGGAGTGTCCAGGTCCATCATGGTGGGCGTCCGGGGCCATCATGGTGAGTGTCCGGGGTCATCATGGTGGGTGTCTGGGGCCATCATGGCGAGTGTCCAGGGTCATCATGGTGAGTGTCCAGGGTCATCATGGTGAGCGTCCAGGACCCTCATGGGGGTGTCTAGGCTGCAGGCATGGTGGACGCCCAGAGCACACCGGGCAGGTGTCCGAGGCAGTTGCAGGGACTGATCAGACAGTTTGCCGTCCCTTCTGATGTCTACACTTCCCCAAACTGGGGCCTTCTATCAGGGTGGACTTCCCGTGGCATCAAACTCTTTTTCCCAAGCTGACCTCTGTTCGTGGCCCAAGCACATTTCCTTGGTGACAAAGAACACCATTTACATTTCACTTATGGTTACTTTTCAAGTGTCTCACTTTTGTTGTCCACGTGGCCACGGCCATATGCATCTGGCGATGTTAACCGAGGAAAGATATTGTGGACGTGGCACAGAGAGCCTGGGGCTGCGCTCACACATTCACTGGGGACTGAATTACACCCTGGATGTCTGATTAGCCCCTAAAGAGGATCCATTACCCAGTTCTCTCCTTAACACACGTCCAAGTGGTACCTTCTGGGTTATTAACTCCTAGAAAGCATTTACAGGGCCAGGCATTTAAATGACGAAGGGAACAGTTACATAGCAACGAGCGTGGGAAGGATTCCTCCTCCACGGCATCTGAAGAGCGTCCATCATAATTAAGGGTGCCCGTGCCTTGGTTAGGGCTGGATGATCTCCCAGCCAGCAGGACGGGTGTGAGTGGATTGGGATGGGGCTCCTTCGCGTGGTGGGCAACGGCTCTGCTGTGCCGCCTTCTGAGTCTCGTGAACCGTGTTGGGGTTGGCGCTGCCTTGGGGCCGTGTCCCTCCACAAGCACAAGGGGCTGTCCGCACACGTGTCCCTCGCTGCAGGGGAGGGAGGGGCTGAGCTCTGGGATGTGGTGTTCCAGAAAAAACCTGAGCCCCACACGTTCTCTCTGCATTTGGCTGTCACGTCCCCATCAGTGTGTCCTCCCTCTGCCTTCTGGCATCAGAAATGCATTCGCGTGTCCCTGCATGGAGAGATCTGAGAGGAGCCAGTAATGAGACGTGGACAAAGGCGCACCGTGCAGCAGACTGTCTTTGTGGCCTCCGCGAGGAGAGCTTTTGTGTGCGCCTGCCCTGAGCGAGTGTGAAAGAGCCCCCTTGACTTGAAAGTCTCCCCTTGCTCTGAGGGCACACCCTTGATCCCCGGTCTGAGACGCCCGTTAATTGCTGGGTCCTGCCTCTGCTTCCCAGAGCCGAGGTAGAGAGGTGGGGTGGGGTGAGGAGGTGACGCCGGCGAGCACAGGGCGCTGGCCATGCTTTCCTGGGGAGATGTGGACACCTGCGTGGCAGCAAAGGCTCTGAGAGGAGCGAGGCTGCAGGACTTGCCTGGGGCAGCGCTGGGGTGGGGACTCTTGGCCAAGTGTGGACAGCCTTGCTCATTCCTCTTGCAGGGGCCGCGTGGTCTGTTGGGGCCGAAGGGGCCCCCGGGCCCTCCTGGACCTCCGGTAAGGCCTGTCACCTCTGCACGTCTGTCCACTCGGACACTTGCCCAGGGCTAGTTGAGGGCCACAGGGCTCTGCTGCTCACAGGCAGAGAGCCCTCCAGCAGGTGTGGCGTCGCGGGTGGGGACACGGAGGCCAGCGGGCTGTGCGGCTCTCCCATTCCTCACACGGCACGTGCTGCTATCAACAGTCCCCGGGGCGCCTCATGTTCTCCTGGGAAGGTTCTGGGAGGAGGCAGCCTGTGGGTCTGGTGGGGCCCTGTCCCGGTGGGTGGCTTCCCCGGGCCTGCCCCACCCGATGCTGCGGCCCGGCAGCTCCACTGACCCCTGTCTGATTGAGCCCATGGGATTATTTAGGACCAACCCTTGCCCTGTCCCCAGAGGGTGTGCCATCCCAAGACACGTGGCCAGGACACCAAGCCGAGTGGGTGGGATTTTCCCTGTGAGCACCGTGAACTCTTTAGCATTCTGTCTTGGTTTTCTTTTCTTTCCATCTCATCCAGGGTGTGACGGGGATGGACGGCCAACCAGGCCCGAAAGGAAACGTGGTAAGTCTCCGGGGTCTGCCACCTGTCTGCTGCCATCAAACCGGATTGGGATCTGAGGAGGAGGGCGCAGGCTCTGAGCCCTAGCCGCACGGAGTTGGCAGGGGGAGAGCTGGCCGCCACGGCCCGGGCTTGTTCCCACTCGAGCCCACCCACAGCCGCACAGGCACCGAGGGAACTCGCCCTCTCCCTGCCCTGTGCCCCGGTGAGGGGCCTGCACTGTGAGCCCAGCCCACGAGACGTAGGTCACATGGCTCTACCAGGAGACTTTAGCACAAGGTTTTGGGAAACATTCTGCCAAACAGAATACTGTCTGGTCCGTTCCCTTCCTGGGCTCCTTCCTGGCGGCTGTCTGGCTGCGCTGGGGGAAACAACCCCTCGCATCGGGGTCAGCATGGAGAGCCTCGCAGGTGCCAGGGCCTGGTTCCCCTCTGCCATGGGGCCACCTGCCTCTTCCTGCCTGGGCATCGTCCTCTGACGCTGGTGTTGGGCATGAGAGCAGATTGCTTCCCTGCCTGCCCACCAGAGTCCCCATCAGTGTCCTTGCTCTTGTTCCCTCTAGGGCCCCCAGGGAGAGCCCGGCCCCCCGGGACAGCAGGGAAACCCAGGTGCCCAGGTAAGTGAGTGGCAGGGGACAGCGGGGAGGTGTGGGTCACCCCTGGGGTGCCCTGGGCCCCGTGCTGCCAGTCCCAGCCAAAGGCACCTACAGCCTAGATGTGACCTAGAACCGGTCGTTGGTGCCCGGATGAGGGAGAGGGTGCTGGGAAAGGTGGACGGGTGGCAGGGGGGAGTTTGGCCAACTGCCTTGACCTTTCCCGCCCTACTCCTCCTCTCCTAGGGTCTTCCAGGCCCCCAGGGTGCTATCGGTCCTCCAGGAGAAAAGGTGAGTGGGCTGTGCAGGTGTAGGGACGGTCCCACCTGCTGGCAGGGTGTGTTCCCGCCCATGGGAAGCTCATCCCACCGGGGTCCAGGCCGCGGGAGTGCTGGGCATCCCCAGCCCGTGTGTGCTTCTGTCCTCCCCCAGAGGCAGGGAGGCTCAGCTCCCTCTGCACTGAGCGGAAGAGCTCAGGGGCAGAGTGGGGATCTTCGTCTTTCACTGATCACAAATTCACTCAGTTACCCGTTCGTTCATTGTCTAGGTATGTAGAGGGCTGCCGGGTTTAGGAAGAAAAGCAAACAAGGGTACTCGGTTAAATTCGGATATTGGTCATTTGCCTGACGTCCAGATTTAAATGGACGTCTTGGTGTTGTTTTGTTTTGTGTTTGCTAAATCTGGCGACCCTAAGTGTATGCTGGGCACCTGCTGAGAGCTTGTGCTCAACCCACGTGCTTCACTTGGCCCGGAGCTGCGTCTCTGGTGTGGTTCTCAGGACCACAGATTGCCGGCAGCACCGGGAACCCCGCCTGTCTGCGCTTGGCGGGCGGATTTTGTTCGGTAGCAAAACCTGCAGGCCCGGGAAACAGCAGAGGGCGAGGGTCCTCCCGCTCTGGGTGCTTTGGTTGCTGGAAGCTTCCGTGCCTCTGAGCATCCATTTCAACAAATGTTCTTTGAGCAGAAATGTTGAGAAGTGCCCTTGGGGGCAGGTGGAGGGTGGGGCAGCCCAGGGAAGAGGCGACCCCAGGGCTCACGGGGTCTCTGGTTTGTTCCAGGGTCCCCTGGGTAAACCAGGCCTCCCAGGAATGCCCGGTGCCGATGGACCCCCGGTGAGTACCCTGCCCGCCTCACCCCTTCACAGAGTGCCTGGCCTGGGGACCCCCAGGGGCGGAAACCTGGCGCCCAGGCCCGAGGCCACCCCCCTCTCCCCTCATTTCCTCTCTCCCACCTCCTCGGATGAAGACCTGATGGATTGCGACCCTGCTTGCTCAGTAATTACTGGGCTTTGGACACACTTTTCCATAATGGGCTCCAATCAAGGGGTGGGGACTGCATGAATAGGAACCTGAGTTATTTATCGGGGTGCTGCTTCACGACCAGAGCCCAGCCTGCATTTTTAACTCCGAGGAGGGTGGGCTGGGCCCCGAGCCGGCCCCTCTGTCACTGGTGTTTGGAGGGAAGGACAGCGTGCGCGCCGAGTGTATTTTTAGCGATCGCACACTGGGAAGAAGGGTATTCACGAGCCGTTTGCAATGTGTGAGCACAGCTGTGGAGCCAAATCGGATGGCGCCTAGAAATAGCGAGCCGGGGACGGGTCCAATCCGCAGCTGAGCTGTCGGGGGAGGGTGGGGTGGGGAGGTGACACAGGGTCAGTGCGTGTGAGTATACACGGATTCATCTGCACCCACCGCCCTCTTTGCAAGCTGCTGGTGGGATTTGGGGATTTGAGTTTTTTAAAGAGGATTCAGGTGGTGCTGCATACACAGCCCGTTTCCAAAAACAAGACCGGCTGAGTTACCTGTTTCAGACAGGGCGTACTTTATTGTTCTAATCAAGCCCTTAAGGATGAAGCAAGAGCTCAATATGGTGACAGTTAATTGGTGACTGTTTAAGGCACAACCGTCTGCTTCCCTTTCCATGTGGAGCGTGGTTCCGTCCAGGGCATCGCAGGTCCGCCACCGCCCTGTCCTTCTCTGAGCCAGCGGCTCACCTGCCCCACCGCGCCTGAGCTGCCCCAGGCCTCCCGCGTCCCCCCGTGTCCACGCGTCTGCGAGCGCGGACATCGGATGTCGCTTCCCTCCTTTAACTTACGTTCACACTTAATTTCCTCTTCTGATTATAAAGTAACACATCTTGTTAAGGCAAATTAGCGAAGTAAATGAAATGACAACAAAATGAAAACCACCTTGACGCCCTCTCAGAGGGCAGACCCACGTACGGAAGGCGGCACGTCTCCTCGCGGGCACTCTCCCTGTGCGTGTTCCGCGGCGTCTGATGTGAGGGGCGTCTCCTGCAGCAGCCCCCCGGGGGAGAGCGTGCCGGGCTGGGGCGGGCTGCAGACCCCCACCTCCCTGACCTTCCTGCTCCCGCCGGGGCGGCCCCCGCCCCGTCCCTGCTGACATCTCCTCCGACACGCTAGGCGCCCTGAAGGGTACAGTTTTCTCCCCACGTATCAGACCCCCTGCCCGTGGGGCCCGTAGGCTGCCTCTCCTGGGCTCTGCACTTCTGCTCCCCCAGCGAACATGCCAACCTGAGACAGGAATGCCGGGCGGACCCGTGTGAGTGTGGCCGCCCGCAGGTCCTTCACACGGCAGACGCCACTGGGAACCCGTGTCGCAGCTCCAACAAGCCAGCCGGTTGTCTCCCGTGAATTTGCAGGGGTAGGGACATGGGAACACTCTGGTTCCCGAGGCCGTGCGCTGCCGGTCACCCTTAAAGAGAGGGTTTTGTTTCTTCCTTCCCTCGAGTTGGTTGGGTTTGGCTTCGGCTGCAGGAAGGAAGGTCGATCTAAAGCCCTTCAGAAGGAGGGAGTGTTTCGGGCAGACGCGTGCTGGGGTGCGTGGTTAAATCATCCCGGAGAGCTCACGACGGGAGATGGGGACGTGAATCATGGTTCGAAGGAATATGACAGAGCCAGTAAAAACCGACTTTCGGCGAGCATTCGGTGACATGAGGAAAGGCCCACCACGCAATATTAAATTAAAACCGCATCACGCGATGCCAGTTTTGCGTATGTGGAAGATGGATCCGAGGGACCGTATCACAATTAGCCAGGGTTGCTGCGGGCGGCGAGGTTATGAGGGACCTCGTCCGCTTTTCCACTTGCCTGATGGGCTACAGAGAACATATATTACTTTCTTAATCAGAAAAATATCAACTACACGTAATTTAAGCTTTATTATTTTTCCATTATACAAGTATATGCTCGTTACGGAGTATTGCAAAAATGCAGACAAAGCAGAGGAGGGGAGACAGCGGGCCTTTCCCTGGGGGAAAGTCAATCTCTGATTTTGATGTATTTCCTTTCAATATTTTTCTGTTCTGACATTTTTAATAAGTGTGCTTTGTGCTTTCCCCCCTCGCAGTTGCTCTCATTCTATAAATACAACTTAAAATGCACCTAAAGTAATTCAGGCTCCATTCAAATAACGCTTATAATTACGGTAATTGCTGACGCATGTTGGCGTTTTGCACCGTGCTGGGCGCAGTCCTGAGTGCTTTGCAAACCTGCTCTTTCCGTCTCCGCAGCGACCCTGCGGGGCAGGCACACGACCGCCTGCCCCTAGCATGTGTGTCACTTGGAGCCCGGGGCTCGAGCACCCCCAGCTGCCCTCCCCGTGCCCCCAGGTCCTTAACCAAAATACGTCTGTGGTGGCTGGAAGCTGGAGTAAAATCCCCCAGAAGCCACGTGGCAGAGAGGGGGCAGGATCCACTCCCTCCCGGTCGCCCCGAAGCAGGACACCTTCTTCTTGGCACTTTTTGGGCCCAGCCCCGCGACCACAAGGCGCTGGCGCCGCGAGCCTTGTTTCTGAAAGGCAGCATGGCGGACACGGTGTCCCCCTTGGGCCAAGAGCAGCAGGTGTGAGCCATCTGGTGCCTGATTTCCCTCAAAGGCGGGCACCCCCAGGCTCCCCATGCCCTGAGGCTCCCTAAGGGCACCCCGCCCTGCAGAGGGTGTAGCTCCCCGCTTGCTTTGCCCTCGGGGCAGGCTGTTTGCAACAGCATTAAATCCAGTTGCACAACTAATGAAAAAGGAGCACCCACAGATCACTTATTTGGAGGTGAGATTTAGGTCCCCACCATGCTGCTGTGTTCTCGAAGTAGAGCCCTCGATGTTTAGAACGCTCAAGCTGAAAGGACACCTAGTCCACCCTCTCCTTTGACACAGGAGGCAGTGGAGGCCCAGAGAGGGCAAGTGACTTCCTCAAGGTCACACAGTGGGTCGGGTGTAACCAGGCCTAGAATCAGACACTGCCCTGCCAGCATCCTCACCACACCGCACGGCCTCTTTCCCGGAATCCTTGGGGGTATGTCCAGACACAGAAGGGTTTCCCTTTCTGCTTTTATTTCTGGGCTTGCCTCGTGAACTCAAAGGTATAAAACTAATGACCGACCTTGGCTGGAAAGTCCAAGAGCTCACGTTTCTGAGAATGGGATTGGTTGGGGCTCAGGTAGACAGCGTGGTGGCCCGGGGGCCGTGACCACGTCTGCTGGGCCATGGCTCCGAGCCCGTGTCATGGGAGCAGGTCGGCCCTTCAGCCTGCACCAGCTGGGAGGCTGGGAGGCAAACTGCCCGAAGACTTAGGGATGCACCGGGACCCCAGTCGAATGACAGGATGTGGCCTCTGTCCTGACACCAGCCTGCCCCCCCTCACGTCCCCCAGCATGAGAAAGTGTGTCCTACAGACCGCATGGCGCCTGCCCGTCTGGGAAGCCAGCGTGTCCAGACCCCCGGTCCCACGTTATCCCTCCTTGTTCGGCACAGAATCCTTGATGCGAATGCCTTGTTGTCACGGTCGCGGCATACCTGCACGTGGGGGCGGGCTGGGCGCTAGTGAGTCCGGTGACATCATCGTGCGTGGATCCCACCTGCGGGCATCGAAGCACGTTCTCCTCCACGCCAGCTCGGGTTGTTGCTGGGCCTGCCACGGATCCCACGTTACAGAGGGGACAGCCGGGGGTCAGGGCTGAAGGACTGGCCCGGGGCCACACAGCTGGGAGTGAGCTCCACACTCGGCTGCCTGATGCCTTTGACTTCCACCTCTCTGGCTGGGGGCGTGGGGGGAAAGGGATGGGAGGCCCGGCTCTCCCTCCCACACGTGACAACAACTATGGGGGGGCGGCCACTAACACCCACCTTCTCTCTCCTGACAGGGGCACCCTGGCAAAGAAGGCCCTCCAGGAGAGAAAGGAGGCCAGGTGGGTTCAGAAGGGAATGAGTGGGGGCAGCTGGGCCCTTCCTCCAGTGTCTGTGCCCAGGGGACCCAGCCGGGGGATGGGGACGAGGACCTCCACAGCCTTTTAGGTCCCTGTGACCCCTCCCCACCCTTGGTTACTGCACATGGGGGTGCAGGCACAGCCATCACCTTGGCCACACAAAAGCTGGGTGATCATGCAGGTCCTGGGCCGGGGGTTCCTACTGACCTGCTCGGTGCGCTGGGGGGGGTCTCTCACCCGCTTAGTGCACTGGGGGGGGCTCGCACCTGCTCAGTGTGCTGGGGGGCTCATACCCGCTCGGTGCACTGGGACAGTGGTCAGCAAGGCCCTTTGGCTGTCAACGGCATCCCTTCCCAGATAGTCAGCCCTTTTCCCCTTGTCCCCGCCAGAGGCTGTCCCATGTCATCTGAGGTGCCTCTGCTGGGTCTGTGCTCCTTTCAGGGCAGCCCGGCCCTCCCAAAGCATCAGAGCCCCGTCCCCATCTCGCTGCCCCACTCCCACACCCCCCCTGCTGGGCCGGGGCCACAGTTGGATTGGTCCCTGGTGTTCTTACTCATCACGGGACACGGCCTGCACGTCCGCCTTCTTGGGGGGGGGGGGGGCTGGGTCCTGTGGGAGCAGGTCCTGCGTGTCTCCTGAGGAGCCTCTTCCGAGGGTCTGATCTGGGATGCCCGCTCTGCTCAGAGCAGGGGGACTTTGCTGGTGGAAGGCAAGCTTTCCGGCTGTGTGGGGAGGACCCAGGAGGACACAGCCATGCCTGCCCACCCGAGTCAGAGCTGATGGTCTTTCCCCTATCATTTCAGGGCCCGCCTGGCCCCCAGGGCCCCATCGGCTATCCGGGTCCTCGAGGAGTCAAGGTGAGATTCTTGGTGCTTCACGACTTTCTGGAGGTCAGGGTTCAGCTAGCAGGGCATGGCAGCCCTGGTCCCCCCGAGCTTGTAGGATCCCGGGACAGAGGGCCTGGGCAGGCAGGGAGTGACCATCTGGGGCCAGGATGGGCTGATCCCGAGCAGGGGATGTCTGGTGAGTCTGTGACAACACAGGCAGCCGGACGGTGGCCGTCTGTCCATCTGTCGGGACGCGGCTCTAGTTGTTACCCAGTTCCCGCTCCCTCCCAAGCCCCCAGGGACACACACCTCAGCCAGGGGAAGAGCCCAGCACTCTCTCATGGGGATGCTGAGAAAGGCAGCTTCCGGGCCCTTTGTGTGTCCGGAGAGAGCGAGCCCGTCCCCGTGCATAACACCTGGGCAGACCGAGCAGCCGGGGGCAGGTGGGGGTGTTGGTGGGAAATGTCTGATTATCCACAATTGTGTTTCCACCACTGCAAGCCTCCTGGAACCTGGTTAAACGGGGCGCAGAGCTCCAGAGCGACACCCACAGCACGTCTGCTCCGCCGGAGCTAACCGTGTTTGCTTTGAGTCGCGTAATGTAATCTCCAGTCACGCCGGCTCTCTGGACACGCCAGGCACGTTTATATGGAGACGGATGTGCCCCGAAGAACGTGTGCTGGGCGGGGGGCTGGCGGTGCTCTGCGTTCTCCGAGAATGGTGATGGCCTAGCATCTGGAAGCTCCAGGTAGTTCTGGGGCTTGAAGAAAGCTAATGGAGTCTTCCCTCCAGAATGACTTTAACTCGATGTGAAGGGAAATACGTAGCCATGTATACACACACAGCTCGCTCAGCCCGAGCAGTTTGCAAGAACACACCCACGGGCTCTCGTGGCCAGGCCACGTCGTTTACGATGCTGCGTGCTCCCTGGACATTCTTGCCCATTGGGATCGTGGCTGGCCTGTGCTGTGAAGGATGGAGAAGCCAAGACCTCAGGGTTCAGTACTGTGCCCCAGGTTAGCCTAACATCGGTGCCTCAGTCAGGACTCAGACCCAGACCTGCTTATTCTGCTCCAAGTGCCCCGGGCCAGACCCCGCGCCACCTGCCACGTGTCCCAGGAGTCACAGCGTGCCGAGGGCCCGAGCCGCTGCAGACTGCCTGCCCTGGGGCCGGGAGCCCTAGGAAGACCTGCTTTCTCCCCGAAGCAGGCTCTTAGCAGCACGCCTAGTGAGTCTTACAAGGATGATTATTTAGCAGAAATGCTGATGATGTGAGCTCTCGCGTGTTTATTTTACAAATTCTTGTCGCATAGCAAAAGCGTCTGTCAGCTCCGTACGTGGCTAATTGCATAATGCCGTGTCTGTGAGCTGAAAGGTGTTTGCTTTAAAATGTTTATGGAGGGTGCTCTTATCTTGTCTATCTGATTAAAATTCATTCATGCCACAAGCGATCCAGTTAGACTTGGAAGCAGAGAGTGGGAGGAAAAGCAATGAACGCTCTTTTCATTAGAGAAATACATTCTCCTTCCCCGGGCTTTGGAGACTGTCAGTGGAGTCCGCAGCCTGGGGGGCAGCAGGCGCCCAAGGGAGGTGATGGCGCAGGGCGGGGAGGTGGCGAGCTGTCACCGGTAGGGATGGCCAGCCCTCGGTAAGGGAGGCCTGGCTCTTCTCCACCAAGTCCTGCCTTCCTCCTGGGAAGTGCCCCTCTGTGTGCTTTCATTTCCCCACCCTTCTGAGAGCTGTCTGTGTGGCCTTGACCGTCAGCAAAGTCACATCCACCATCCTGCAGGAGCCGGACGGGCTGGTGGAAGGGCCTGAATATGAAGTCTGTTGAGGCCTTGGGCAAAGCCCTGTCCCTCTGCGGCTCCTTTGTTTTCTGTCCCCCAGGGCTGGCCCACGAGGGCCACAGTGGATGCTGCAGTCCCGCGGTTCTCAACCAGGGCAGATTCGTGCCCCCGGGGGACATCGGGGGACATTTTTTTACTGTCCCTCCTCGGGGGGAGCCTACTGTCATCTAATGGCTAGGGGTCAGGGGTGCCGCTCAACACCCCTGCTGTGTACATGGCAGCCCCCGTGACAGGTGACCCAGCCCTGAATGTCAGCAGAGCTGTGGCTCAGAGATGTGGTCTGTTTGGCCCCTGGGCCACATTTCCCCGGCCTCTGACCTGGGTCGCGAAACGGTAGAACTTTAGGTCCAGGAAAGGTGGGCAGGGGAAGACCGCCCCGCCAGCATGGCAGGAGGAGGAAGCTGGTGCCCGAGCCCCCAGGGCATCAGAGTTTCATGGTAACTGCGCCACTCCTCTACCCTAAGGCGTTGGGCCGCCTGGCCCCAGAGGAGGCCGCACCCCCCAGGCCAGTCCCAGCTCCGTGTCTGGCTCGAGCTTGGCTTAGGGCTCCCGCTCAGTCCCTGGGAGGAGGCGCAACCCGCACAGTCTGTGCGAAGCTCTTGCCGCGGGAGGGCTGCTGGCAGTCCGAGGGACCCCGGGAGGTGGCCTGGCCATTCTGCTGGGAGCCTCAGGCGGAACCAGATGGCAGGCCCGGCCTCTCTCTGGGGTCCTGCAGGCAGCGGGCTTCTGGGAGTCGGTGGTCAGTTCTGCTCCCTGCTCGGAGGGCCGAGATCATGGCCACCTAACTCCATTCCACGGATGGCTTTATGTGGCCTGGGCGCAGTGCTGACACCGGGGTGGGGGGTGTCACAGGGACAGGGACATGTCCCTCCCTTACAGTTCCTGTTTGGCACAGAGATGAGGTATGTTCTGAGCTGATTATTGTTGGCAGTGCTGCCATTGTTATTAATCGGTGATTAATATGATTATATCTATTATCACGTATTAATAATACAGAATGACAGTAGCACATTGCTCTTGGTAATTGAGCACACACGGTGTGCTGGGGCTTGTCCGGTGTTCTCCTCCCACCAACAGTAACAGGGTAATGCTTGTCTTCACCCCCACTTTCAATGGGGAAACTGAGGCACCAGGCACCTGGGACTGTGTCAGAGGCCACAGCACTGGGGCCGGGACCTGATTCCAGAGCCCGTGCTGAGGCCTCACATCCCACCTGCTCCCCAGATCTCAGAGAGGCGTATGTTTCTGGCAGAGGGTGGGATGTCAGTGGAGGTCACCTGGGAATCGCTGGCACGGGGGGCCTCACATGGGTGCGGTGATAGGAGGTGGTCCGAGTCCACGGAGCCCTTCCTTTGAGACTGGGAGCGCGAGGGAGCTTGCCTGGGTTGGGGCCGCTGAGCGCTCACCCTCCTTGGTATTTGGAGTGTAGACCCTTTCCTTCCGAGAAATCCGGGGAGGCTCTGACTCACTCCCTTTCCTTTGTGTTTGCACAGGGGGCAGATGGCATCCGCGGTCTGAAGGGCACCAAGGGCGAGAAGGTGAGTGCCCCTTCCTTCCTGCCGTGGCCGCCTGGCGCACGCGGCCCAGAGCGGGGTTCCGGTGGGGGGCTCCGCCGTGACAGTGCTAGCCGCAGCTGAGGCTGCTCTGGCCTCTGGAGTGGAGGGTTTTGATGCACCCGGAACCAGACATTTGCAAAAGGAGATACAAGTCGAGGAGGACAGGCTGTGGGTGCCCCTCCCGGCGGGGCTGAGGGGCTGGGGCTTTGCACCCTCTGCCCAAGGCCGGGGCTCTGGCCCAGCACACAGCCCGCCCCTCTCCTGCGGAGGCCGGCGGACGCCCCACGCCCCACTCCCGGCCGGCTGCCTTGCAAGGGGGGGACGAGGCGTCGCGCTGCTGCAGAGCCGGGCGTGGAGGGAAAGCCGCGCCGCCATGGCCTCCCACTGCACCAGGCGTGGGGCCTCCCCCGTGGCACCTGCCAGTCCCGAGGTGGCTCGTCACATGGCCGCCCTGGACGGGGATGGCACGGAAGCCGGACCCTCAGTGCTGTGGCGTTTGCTCAGCGCCTGGCCTGTCTCTCTTCCCAGCCGGTTGCCTGGTGAAAGGCACGAACTCACACACGCTGCCTCAGTTCCCCCTGGGGAGCGGCCAGGGCAAGGCAGGCCTCTGAGCCCTCGTTCTGGGGCATCTGAAGTGGGAGGACGGAGGGCTAGTGGAGTCAAGGCCGCACACACGCCCCACAGGGCAGACCGTGTCCCCACCAGCAGGTCCCGTCTCCCCGATTTCCTGGCCGGTCAGCCCAGGCCCCGCGTCTGTTGGAGCGGCTGCCTGGAGCCCCCGGAGTGCCACGTTTGTCTTGTCGCTTCTGTGCGTTAGTCAGAGACAGGGCTGCTTGAGGGAATGCGGATTGGGTCGCGTGGCGCAGGCCTCTGCCCCAGGAGGGTCACTGCACAGCCCCTGAGTCGGTTCTGGGGTGGGGGGTGGGGAGCCGCCTCCCGGGACCTTGGCACCCTGTGAGGCTGGTGCGGATGAGTCCCTGGCACTTCATGGAGCAGCGGCGGCCTGGGGAGGAACGAGTTCTCGCCCTGTCCCAGAAAGCTGCCTCCCTCTGGGTCTGAGCTCCTGGCCGGCCTGGGTGTTGAGGACCAGGCCCTGAATGGGCAAATGAGAGCAGGACGCAGGGCCTGGGCACTGGGAGGGAAGGGCAAGCCAGGTGGCCCTGTGCGAACCACCTGACGGTCTCTGTGGGTGCCTCCGTGGGGACTCGAGTGGACAGCAGGCCACTGACATGTGAATCGCCAAATTCACAAATAGCAGGAACGTGTCCCGCCGACCCAGAAAATGCCATAGCAGGACTGCCCGAGCCCCAGGCCCTTCCCTCCCCTGCAGCGCTCATGGGTCCTGGCTTCCGTGGGGGGTCTTCCCTGCAGCCCCCCTCCTTTGCTTGCTGGTCAGCAGTTACTGGGCCCCCACGGTGCCTGGACGGACTGAGCTGTGTGCACGGGGGCCATCTGTGCACAGCTGTGCTGGGCGCTGGGCTGGGGATCGTGAGCTTGGCCCCATGACCGCAGAGGGTTTGGGCGACACCCTTCATGAGGGATGGCTCATGCACTCAGAAGCCCCCAACCCAACGTGTCCCGTGCTTGTGTGGCAGCTCTGGGGCTGGGGGCCCCGTGCTGAGTGTGGGGGGCAGGCCATCGGGGAGGTGGGCTCTTTCATGCAGCCCAGGCACTGTCTCGTCCCTTGTCAGGGTGA
Source organism: Ursus maritimus (assembly GCF_017311325.1). Classification (NCBI taxonomy): domain Eukaryota; kingdom Metazoa; phylum Chordata; class Mammalia; order Carnivora; family Ursidae; genus Ursus; species Ursus maritimus. The sequence continues at coordinate 57,931,906 of NW_024424119.1, forward strand.
AGACGGCTTTCCTGGGTTTAAAGGAGACATGGGCATCAAGGGTGATCGGGTGAGTGTTTTGGGGGTGTCAGTGGGGGGCAGGGAATGATGTTAGGGCTGGGGGAGGGGCTAAGGGGGGGGCCTTGGAGTGGGCTGGGGAGGGGACAGGGTGGGGCTGGGGCAGGGCTGCAGGGCAGGGCCTGCAGAGCGGCCTGGGGAGGGCTGGGGTGTTTGGGGCCATGGGACAGCTTTCCACGATGGAGGTGAAGCCAATGTGGGGGCTCCTGGCCCTCAGGTGGGGCTAGCTGGGGGCCCAGAGGCCTGGCTCTGCGCGTGTCCCCCTCACTGGCCCCTCATTTCTGGCTCAGAGCCACGGCGGCTCTCGTCTGGTATTAACCCCCCATTACTGGGGTCGCCTGTGGTCACCTGGCCCCTGTGCCCCGTGTCCTCACCCTGCACAGGGGGGCAGTGGAGACTTGTGTTCTGGCCAACACAGTAGACAGCAGAGCACTTCATTTAGCTCTGAAGGGTGGGAGCATTGCGGGGGGCAGAGGGGAAGGGGCTGCAGACATCCTCTGACCAGGGAGGGCCGGGGTCCCTGCCCACCCCCACAGCATCTCAGTCCGCCAAGCGTTCTTGCGTGTTTTTAGGCCCCCAAGCAGCTTCTGTGTTCTGTAAGCTCATTCTGGGCTATTAGAAGCTGCAACAGACCCGTTGTTTTTAATGAATAATTCAGCTCAGCTCCAGAGGAAGCTGGTCGGTGTTGGGAGAGGCGGGGGCTTGCTCACATGGCAGGCGCCCAGCAGCAAGCCAGTGGCTGCGGCTTCATCTAAATGAGGGGGGGTGCAGAGACGCAGGAGGGAGTGTCCGGGTAGCGGGCCCGCTCCCACCGTGGTGCGGGCACTGTGAGGCTTCCCTCCCAACCTCAGAGTGAGGCCAAGCCCGGGCAGGAGGGAGCCAGGTGCCTGGGCCACCCAGTGGGCACGGCCACGGCAGCAGCTGGACGCACACCTGGACAGACGGCTGTCAGCTGACACAGGGCTGTAATGCGGCTGCCGAAATTATTCCCTGACAAGGCGGCCTGCAGGTGCCTTTTCAGAACTTGCCAGAGCCCGAGAGCCCCACACGCTTGGCGCAGTGTCCCAAACTCAAAAGACAGAGGCAATCTTGGCCTCTATCAAAGGAGGAGAAATAAAAGAGAAAGATTCGTTTCACAGTTATGTCCCAGTTATGTTCCTGCTAAACACAGCCGTTCCAGAACTTTCTCCATGGTGACAGGACTCCGACTCCCCACATCGGAGGGGCCTCTCTGTTCAGCTGGTCAAAGTCCTTTTTCTTCTGCCGCTGACAAGGCAGTAGCCTGCATTTGGGGTCTGTATTATGAGGATACATTTTCAAAGGAGATTGCACAAAAAGCGCTTGCCAGGCACATGCCAGGCTGTGTGAGCCGGCCCGCTGCTAGAATTAGGTGAGACCGGGAGCAGGGATACTTCCTTACCCAGGGACCCAGAGTCATCGGTCTTAATTTCCCCCAGAGAGAAATTTCTGTCCAGCATTTGGCATTTTCTAGGTGCTCAGTCAATGTGTGAAGGACTCTTCTGTTGATGAAGAAAAGCACTTGTTAGAGACTGAGGGTCCTGGGCCTGCAGACACCCTGGGCCTTACGAATAGGGGGATTACTGGTCTTCATCCGTGCAGCGTGCATTTTTGTTCCGGGCGGTATAGCTGTTCCATGGCTGCTCCTGGGGGCCAGTGATCGGAGGGAAACTCGGCAGTGGACAGGGAGCCAGGGTGGGTGCTCAGATGCTGGGCCGGCATGCTGCTCTTGACCTCGGCAAGCCCCCAGACCCTTGCTCTTGTCTGGGCCCAGGGCTCCCCATCTGTACTGTGGGCGAATTGGATGGGGCGGTGTTTGGGACCCTGACATTTCTGGGATATGTCCCATGGTCTCCTGTGTGCCAGCCATGCCCAGACAGCTGCCCAGCCAGGGGCTGTGGTCCGTCCCTATGCCTCTTGGGGCTTCAAGGGAAAAGGCAGGCCCCTTTACACGGGCTATTCTGCTGTATTTGGGGAAGGAGCAATTCAGAGCTCCCCGTGTTAACCGGTTATCTCAGCCAAGAGGGGCTCATTTGGAGAAGGTAACTGGGAAGCAGGAGCGCACGGCTTTGAGAAGAGAGCCGCCCACCTCTGTGCAGAGGGACGGTGTGGCCGTTCAGCAGAGCCCAATAGCCTGCTGCACGCTGCTCTCGTCTGGTCTGACCCAAGCATGTTCCATCTGCTTGAGGCCTCCTGGTGGGCTGAGTGGCCTGAGCAGTCCTACCCCAAGGACTTACCCGGGACCCGGATTCTCAGGCCCAGAAGGGCCATGGGAGTTGTGTGGTGGGGGGTAAGACTGGGGGTTCTCCCTCACCTTCTCTTTTCTGACCTGCAGGGGGAGATCGGCCCCCCTGGTCCTAGAGGAGAAGATGGCCCCGAAGGCCCGAAGGGTCGTGGAGGTCCGAACGGCGACCCTGGTCCTCTGGGACCCCCCGGGGAGAAGGTAGGTGACTTGGGATCCTCCACTGCTCCCTGGGGGACAGACCCTTCTGATGGCCTTGGCTGTCCAGCGGGTGACTCTGCCAGGCTGAGGCCCCCAGATGGGGATGGGCGTGATCTGACACGGGTCCTGTCCCATTTGCCTCCCTGGCATCCTTGCCAGCCTTCCCAGGGGATTTGTCTGTTGACAGGTCCATCCTTTTCTTGTCTCAGCCTGGGTCTTTCTGAGCACTTTGCCAGCATCCTGGGAGAGCTCCTTCCTCCAGGGGTTCCCAGGGCTTGGGGTGTGAGTCCCAGCAACTCCGGCTTCGTCTTTTGTGTGGGGGCTCCTGCAGCTGTCCTTACCCTGCTGTTTGGGGCTGCAGGAGGCTGCCCCGCCCTCCCCCACCACCCTGGCACAGGAGCGGGCTCTCAGAGTGCCCAGACATCCGCCTGTCTTGCCCCAAGGCTAGGACTCTTTTACAAAAGGGTTAAACAGAATCTCAAAGATGAAGGGTTCTTTTATGGAAGATTTGCCTCCAATTGCCATGGCATTGTCTCTCCTTGTGGGGCCTTTGCTTTTAGTTAGGGCAGGATTTTCGGGAGACATCATCCCAGGGGGCAGGCAGGGGTCTCTCTGAGTCCTTCAGTCTTTGTAAACCACATCCTGCTCCAGCCCCTGCTGACACATGCCAGCTTTCCCTGCTCAGAGAAAATGGATCGAGAAATACGGTGCTGGCCAGATAACGCAACTCCTCCTTTCTCCCCAGGGAAAACTCGGAGTGCCGGGATTACCAGGTTACCCAGGAAGACAAGGGCCCAAGGTAATCTGTGAGCGTGTCAGGTGTTCGGACTCCCCCTCCGGTCTCCTGCCTGCCCTGCCCCCTCTCGCCTGGTCGCCATTCCTGGGGAGGCTGCTGTGTCCCCCGCCCCCCAAGTTCTGCCCTGTTCACAGCCTTCTGCGTTAGTCTGGCTGAGCTGGAAGGAGGTGGTGGGACAGTTAGTTGAGCCTTTCAGAGAATGGGGCAGAGCCAGCCAGAGCCGAGGGCTGTGCGGGGTCCCCAGCGCCTGTGCCTGCAGCTTCCTCCACACCGAGGACCCATGAAGCCTCGCTCACCTCTGCTGCTCCCTGGAGATTGGGAGGTTATTTGCTCGTAACCGAGCGTCAAAGAGAGATGAAACTTTCCTTATATGAAAATCATGTTCTGCTTTAAGTGAAACAGCTCCTCAAGGCTTTGGAAATCATTTAAAACATTATTTTTTTTCAAATCTTACCTTTTATTATTCATGGTTCTTCCTTAAAAAATAACCAGCCTCCTGCACTGGAGACATAATTAGCGGTGGAGGAGAGCTCCTGTCTCTCCCAGGTTTGCATCTGGGCCGTCCTGCCTCCCCGACTCCAGCGCCCCTCCAGACTGCCAGGCTCAGTCTCATTAGCGGGAAGGGCCCTGTGGGCTGGCTGCCCCGCTGGGTATCCCCATTCTGCTAAGGAAACAGCAGTCCTGCGCGGAATGCTAATACCCTTCCCTCGCGCGTGGACCCACGCCCCGGGTGCACGGAGGCAGTTTGCTGTGAAATAGGGATTTGTTTAAAGTCCGCCAGTGGCACGCTGGACATGGCTGTGATGCGGTGGCACCCACCGCATCTTGGAGGAAGAGGGGCTGATGGACAGGTTATCTCTTCTGAAGTATGTGCCCCTTGGGGGGGCAGAGCGGAGAGAAGTTGTGGGGTGTGGATCAAGTTTAGGCAGTGTCCTTGGAAGGCAGGGGTAGAACTTCGAAGCTGCCTGGCCATGTTGAAAGTCCTTGGGAGCGCCTGGACGCAGCCCCCGAGCTCTGTGGGACCTGCACCCAGGTGTCCACGGCACAGTCTCCTGCCTGGATTGGCAGGTGGGCATAGGGGTGGGTGGGCCTTGCTCAGCTTCTGTGAAAAGTGCAAATCTTGGAAATTAGTGAACTTTTCATGGTCTAAGCACACGTTCAGGTCAGGATTTTGAGCCACATGGGGAGTCACCACCTCCTGCGTATATGAGGGGTGGGGGTTGCCTTAGTGTCACAGGGAAGCTCACCCAGTAGGTGTCTGCATATTCGCCACATCAAAGTCCTGAGTTCATCTTTTGTCTACATGCCCCTTGTAGGTTTCTAGAAAGATAGCTGTTAGTTGCTATAGTCAGTGCATAAATTTGCATTGATTTCTGACTTTACAAGCTGCCACGCTGTATTTAGAGGTGTTCTGGGAAGATGACAAAACATGACAACAAGGCACAGTAAACAAAATATCATAAATGTGAGATTCGCACGTCATCTCCAGCTCGTCTCAGGAGTCTGTGCACCCTGTTCTTCCCAAATATCAGCATTTTGAAGACATGGGTGTGGAGAAATGGAGAAAGAAGCATGGTTAAGACAGGTTTCATTTTTAGATTTGGACTCTATGAGATGCTCAGGAGATATTTATTGAGTGAGTGGGTGATGGATGATGGATGAGTGGATGATGGGTGGATGAGTGATGGGTGGATGGATGGACAGGTGAATGGATAGATGGATACATGAGTGGATGAGTGGGTGGGTGGGTGAGTGGATGGATGGATAGGTGAGTGGATGGGTGGGTGAGGGGATGGATGAGTGGATGGGTGGATGGATGGATGGATGGACGGACAGACAAAAAGACGGATGGCTGGATGGATGGACGGGTGAATGAGTGGATGGGTAGATGGGTGGGTGGGTGAGTGGTTGGATGGATGAATGGGTGGTTGAGTGGATGGGTGGATGGATGGATGGATGGACGGACAGACAAAAAGACAGATGGATGCCTGGATGGACGGGTGAATGAGTGGATGGGTAGATGGGTGGGTGGGTGAGTGGTTGGATGGATGAATGGGTGGTTGAGTGGATGGGTGGATGGATGGGTGGATGAGTGGATGGATGGGCGGATGGGTGGATGGATGGATGGACGGGTGAATGAGTGGATGGGTAGATGGGTGGGTGGGTGAGTGGTTGGATGGATGAATGGATGGATGAGTGGATGGGTGGATGGATGGGTGAGTGAGTGGATGGGTGGATGGATGGGTGGTAAGTGGATGGATGAATGGATGGGTGGGTGGGTGGGTGGATGGATGGATAGATGGATAGATGGATGAGTGGATACATGAATGGATGGATGGGTGGATGGATGAGTGGGTGGATGTATGAGTGGGTGGATTGATGAATGGGTGGATGAATGGGTGGGTAGATGGATGGACGGGTGAATGGATGGATGGATGGATAAATGGTTGGATGAATGGATGGATGGGCAGATGGGTGGATGGATGGGTGGGTGAGTGGATGGGTGGATGGATGGATGGGTGGGTGGGTGGATGGATGGATGGACAGATGGAAGGACAGATGGGTGGATGGGTAGAGGGACTGGTGGATGGATGGATGGATGGATGGATGGGCAGGTGGATAAATGGATGGGTGAATGGATGGATGGACAGATGGTTGGATGGACGGGTGGATGGATGGATGGATGGACGGGTGGATGGATGGATGGATGGATGGATGGATGGATAGATGGGGTGTGCATGGTTGAGTGGTTTGGGGTCGGTAGAGTTTGGGTCTGAGACTGTGCACTGGCACACGCAGCATGGCTCATTCTCTGGCTCAGCTCTCATGCTTCTTCATTAATTACCTCTCTTTCAGGGTTCTATTGGATTTCCTGGCTTTCCTGGTGCCAATGGAGAGAAGGGTGGCAGGGTAAGAATAGCCTGACCTCTGGTCAGGTGGCTTGTTCTGCCGCCTTGGTATTTAATGGGTATATTTTCTAGTATATCTTGTTTATTTTCACACACTTTGCTGCCAAAACTGCTTTCCAGACAGCTGACCTTAAGCTCGTGGCCTTCAGCTCCAAGCGCCGAGACTGTTTCCACACATGGGGCTGGGTGGTGGTGGGGTAGGAAGGGCAGTAGCAGGAGAGGAAAACGTGCAGGGGGAATAGAGCTTTCTAATGAACACCACGGCCCCGACAGCTCCTCCAGTCATTAGTGAAACCTGGATTCTTCCCTTTCAACCCTAGTGACTTTTCCTCTAGGCAAAGTTTAAAAGGAGGGGAAGGAGCAACAGGAATTTTCTCCTACTTTGTATGTCACTCTCTGGTCCGGATTCAGGAAGCTCCTCTCTTCGTTAACCCCCAGCTGCCGGAGTCACAGGGCACCTGCCCAGTGTGGTGCATTGTGGTCCCCTCTGTGGTCACCGTGAACTTCACCGTTCTGAGAGGCTGGGCTGGGGAAGCCGTGCCCCCCACACCATCCTGACTCCCTGCTGTCCCAGGCCTTCTGGCTGGGAGCTTACATGATGCTGCCTGAGCGCTGCCCCTCGGGACACAGGATCCACAAGCATGTGGGGATAGAGGAGCTGGTCTGTGAGATGTGTGAGGGGCACTCCTTGGGGGGGACCCCAGGCCTCAGAAGGACTGCGGCTTTTGTGTGCACTGTGACAGGCTGGGCCCCCCGAGCCCCACGCTGGAGCTCCTGTGCAGGCGGAGGGCTGCATGTCCCCGGAGCACCCGCTCCAAACTGTCCCCCCTGTGTTTGAGCAGAGACCGTGTGTCAAGCCAGCCAAACCCGTGTGAACAAATGTGTCTGCCTGATTCACAAGATAGGAACCCGATTCACAAGATAGGAACCCGATTCACAAGATAGGGACCCGATTCACAAGATAGGAACCCGATTCACAAGATAGGGACCCGATTCACAAGATAGGGAGCAAGGGGCTTGCTCCGTGCCAGCGCAGTGTGGACGCAGGGACACTGTTGATGTGTCTGCCCGATTCACAAGATAGGAACCCGATTCACAAGATAGGGACCCGATTCACAAGATAGGAACCCGATTCACAAGATAGGGAACAAGGGGCTTGCTCCGTGCCAGCGCAGTGTGGACGCAGGGACGCTGTTGATGTGTCTGCCCGATTCACAAGATAGGAACCCGATTCACAAGATAGGGACCCGATTCACAAGATAGGAACCCGATTCACAAGATAGGGAACAAGGGGCTTGCTCCGTGCCAGCGCAGTGTGGATGCAGGGACGCTGTTGGCATCTGGATGTGGGTCTGGATCTGTCTGTCTGCTGCGATCTGCACGTAGATCCTGTCCGTGTCTGGGTCTGTGTGTCTGTCTGTCGCTGTCCATGTATCCGTCATCCACGCACCTCCCTACCTACCTGTCTGTCTATCTGCCTCTTCCTTCTGGGGAGAGTCTGACGGGTGTCTTTGGGGAAAGCCGTCCTCTGGAATACTCACAGAGGCCACTGTGAAGGGTGGTCCAGGGTCTGGGAAGTGTGTGGTGACAAGGGGATGGCTCCTGGGCTGGTGGAGGCCTCATGACCTTTGACACCACCCTGCAGTGAGATTCTCCAAGAGGGGTCATGCCATTCAGCGTTTGGTCTTGTGATTTGACCATAGCCCTGTCCATGGAGGAGTCTGGGCCAGGGATCAAGGCCCCGTGGGGCTGGGTCACGTGGAGCTATGGAGGCCTGGCTGGCATCCGAGGGCTGTACTCTAGGCCAAGCCCCACTGCCCTCTCCTTGCCCCTCAAGCTACTCAGCCTCCTACTCCTGAACTCAGGAGGCTGACAGAGGCCAGGGTCCCCTTCCCCACCCCAAGACCCTGTGGGCCATTGTCCTCATGCGTCAGTGCCACGGGTCACCATGGACACAGAGGAAACCGAGGTGTTTGGGGAGCAGGGCGGTGTGGGGCCAGGGGCTTGCCATAGTGAGCTTGTGGCTCCCAGGCCCTGAAGCATGGTTGCCCCGAGGAAATCATCTACCCTGGGAATTTCCAGAGATTTTTGCAGCTTGCCTATGGTGGTATCTGCATCCGGTGGCCGCCGTGGTGGGGGTGGGGCCGGAAGACAAAGATGTGAACTTTGACAAAAGGGAATGGCTCAGGCCAGACAGGACCAGCCAGCACGTCTACGCATCGTGGGAGAGAAATAGTCCCCCTGCTCCTCCTGGGGCTGGGGACACAGAGGCAGGCGGAAGACGTGGCATCTGGAGGAACACGGCCGAGGCTGTCCCTGGGAAGTGTCGGAGATGGCCCTGCCACAAGCGAACCAGCGTCCTGCCACGGTCTTCTACGCACAGCCTGGCAGAGACCCGCACCGTTCACTGCTCGGCTCATGGGCTCCCCACGCCCTAGTCCCCATAGACGACGGAGGACCTACGTCCCTGCGCGGGAGAGGAGCCCCGATGATGATGATGCACGTCTGCTTGGCGCCCCCTCCTGAGAGAGATGCCTGCATTCTGGAACCTTCCCCAGGGAGGGAAGGAGGAATTGTCTCCCGGTGGCAGTGACCTTCCCTGTGCCTTCGTGCTTTTCAACCCTCCAGGGACGGTGGCAATCCAGCTGGCTTGCCACCCCTTCTAAACCAACCTGTGGGGTGGCTCTTGGCATCCTGTCACTGTGTCCATCCATCCATCCGTTCAAACGGCAGTCATGGCGTGCCTCCTCTGCCCCCATGTCCCAGGTGCTCTGGGAGCCCTGAGGACGCAGCAGAAGCCCGGATCCCCACCTCATGGGCCTCACCTTCCCGGCGGGGGGGGCAGTGGGCGAATCTGTAAGTAAAGCAGACAGCGTGCCAGGAGCAGAACAGCAGCATGGGCAGGGAGGGGGCAGGGCCAGATGCCTGGGGGGGTCTGAGTGGGGGGGCAGAGTGCGGGTCAGGGCCAGGGGCCGTCCCGGGGGCGAGAGGACGGTCTGCAGGTGCTGGAGACAAGAAAGGGTGGCGTCCCCGGGATTCAGAGCCAGCCGTGGAACACGGTGCGGTCTTGCCACTTGACTGACCGCGCTGGATGCATTTAAAACGTCCTCCCCGAGAGTCCCAAATGGAAATCATCGCGATTCGGACGACAGCCGTGGGCAAGGTGGTGAGAAGCGGAAGTTCCTGGTGCTGGTAGAGCCTACTCCTCACCAATCCTGAGCCATCCGCTGACCAGGAGGGCGACTCCACGGGGCTGGCACCTGAGGGGGACCGGGGTCCGGAGACGCCACCTGCGTTTGGGCTGTTTCTGGGGCCGCCTGTGCCTCCCCCTTGGGGACGTGAGGACAGGCGCTCACAGACAGCCACCAAGGAGACCGTGGATGGGGCACTTTCTGTCTGGCAGCGTCCATGCGTCTCTGGCTTGGCTTTGTTTACAAAGAAGACCTGGGAGGTCCGGGCAGACTGGCTGGGTGTCTCTGTAGGACCAGGGCCGGGGCCGGGCGTGCGAGGATGCGCATTTGTGCGTACCCACAAGCCCCAGCAGCAGCCAGGGCCGGCCCCGGCGTCCACGCTGGCGGACGTCTACCGTTGGAAGAAAGCAAATGTTCCATTAATTTTTGTATGCAAATATTTATTTGAAGCCGAAGGATATTGCCGTATAATTGAAGCAGGGAAACAGAGTGCATTGTTAAAAGGCAACATAATTATCTCATCATCACTGTTTTATTAAATTCATTTCAAGATGAGAGGCTGCAGAAAGCAGTTTTGACTCTGGCAGCAAACAAGCCAGAGATGGTGAGAGGCCGCGTGTCGGGTGGCCGTTAGCAACACAGCTCTGTCTTGGGCTCTGTCGTTAGAAACCGGAATAAGATTCTGGAAAATCAGTCGTGAGGCGGTGGGGACACCGGGGTGGCGTTCAGCCCGCTGCTTCCACACGCCGTAGGTAAACTGCGTTTACCAGCTATCAGAGCTTTGCTTCGGAGGAAAAAAAAAACCTCACTGCATCTGTTTTCCGTGGTTTGGAAAATGCAAAACAATGACAAGAAAAAGGAGTCCAAGTTCTATTAGAAGAGAAGCAAATGACTTTGGGTATAGGATTTATATATCGAGTTGCAAGTCTGCTTGTCTGTGGAGCCTGTTGAAAATTTAATGGCTAATATTCTTAACTGTAGCACAAGCAGATTATGTATGAAAGGGGTTGACGTGCTTCTCTTCTCTTGCAGTAATGACCCCCGCCCTGCCCCCGCTGCTGGGCGAGAGAGGGAGGGAGAGCGAGGGGGAGGGGGCGGGCAGGCGGGCGGAGGCGGTGTCGATGCTTGCAGAAAGGAAACCAGACAGGGAGCCAGATAACGGCGTCAACACCCATCAGACTGCAGGAAGAAAATTGGATTTCCCCCGGCCTGAGTGGGAGTACAGACCTCTGTGTCCTGAGTGTGCGGTGAACCCCTCGGCCTGAAAATTCTCCTGTGGAGGCAGAGATAAGGAGAGAGGCCCTCCTCACTTCTGTCTTCGAGCGCTCTCCCCATCACCCAGGAGAGGGCCGGCACGCAGGCCGTGGCAGGTGTCTCAGGCGACTGACCAGCCCCTTCTTCTCTGGTTCTAGGGCACGCCTGGGAAGCCGGGACCACGGGGGCAACGAGGCCCGACGGTAACCACCCTCTGGGCTTCCAGAAGCAGGAGCGCGTTGTGGGGAGCGTGCTCGGGGGGAGGGGGAGGGCGGTCGGGAGGGCCGGGACGATTTGAGCTCACCTTTCCTCTCTCCTACCTGTGCAGGGTCCGCGGGGCGAACGAGGCCCCCGGGGTATCACTGGGAAGCCTGGCCCCAAGGTAGGTTTTCGGTGTCGTCTGGGGTGCCGCCTGCCAATGCTACCCTCAGTCACGCACCCACAGGTCGTCTGTGGCCTTTTCACTTGGAGAAACGAAAGAAAGATGTTTGCTTGAGGGTATTTTAAGAAGGAGCTGGTCCAATAGCCCTTGGACAGGTCAGGTTGAATTGAATCATGAACCTTGGCCCTGAGAGCAGAGGTGGGAAGGGTCCCCCCACACTGGAACCTCCAAGATGGCAGCCCCGAGACCCTAGCAGGCTGGGCCCACCGGGCTTTGCACAAGTGCCAAACCATCCGGGTACCCCATCCAGTTCTGGTAGGGAGGCCTGATTTCTTAAAAAGCGTTTGAAAGCTGTAGAGAGAGCTCTGCCAGAAATTGAAAGAAAGTTCTTCCTGCCTCAGGAGAGAGCTTGAGACAGTCTTACACGTCCCCTCTTCCCGCCAAGGGACACTGACGCCAACTCCCCCGATTCTCTGTGTGCAAACACACGGCCGCCAAGCAGGCCCTCCCTGTCCCGCCGGGACGCCATTCCCAGGTGCGTTCCCACCGGGGACGTGGGCCTTCTGGTTGGCTGGGGTGCAGAGCTGGCCTGCCCCTAGGCTATCCGGATGTGCCCACTGGAGGCCACTGTGCATTCTTCCACGATGAGCTCCGGGATGTATCGCACGTTCCCGTGTACGGATGCAAGGCTCTCCTGGGAGAGCTGCTACGGCCACAGAGCAGCTGCTGCCTCGGCCATGGGGGCCTTGGGGCGGATGCTGGGTCCTGGCTTCACAGGAGTGTTCGATGCATTTCTGGGTGGGAGCACAGCCTTCGTCCCTCTGCAGGGGACTGTCCTCGGGGAAATGTCCCAGCCCTGCGGGTAGCAGCTTAGTGTCCGGTGCGTGTGCAGAGGCAAGAGGACAGGCGGCCGTGGGGAGCATGGAGCAGTGGCTGGTGCTCTCTGCTCTTTACCGAGAAGCCTGTGACGTGCACACGTGCACGTCTGCCATCTGTGACTCTGACCCCGGCGACGTCAGGGGCCGGAGTCTTTCTACCGCAAGCAGTAGTAACACGGATCAGAATAAAGCTCTTCGCGCTCTGTCCCTCCCTCCCTAGGGCAACTCTGGAGGCGATGGCCCGGCCGGCCCTCCGGGTGAACGGGTGAGCATCTCTGGGAAAGCAGCTTTGCCTGAAATGTCCCTCTCCGCTTCTTCCTGGGGTGGGCTGGGGAACAGGGAGGCACGTCTTGGACCCTGCTGGAGGAGAGGGTTTCCCTAAAGGTCAGCGGAGTGAAGTCTCCTGCCTGTGGAAGTCGGCAGCCCCGTCCCCTTGGCCTCGGTCTTGGGGCTCAGAGGTGGCTGAGACATCAGGAAACTGGGCCCTCGGCCCCGTGCTGGCCCCCTCAGCTCCCTGGCCTGACTTCCTTTTACATGTTGGTGAGGGTGTGGCCAGAATAAATGGAGAATAGTTCAGGGGAGCAGAGAGAAATTTTGCTCAGAGAACCAACAACTCGGGAAGACAGTGGTGGGGGTCGCTGGGCCCCCACGTGTCGGGGAGAGGACTTCCGTGCTCAGCTGGCTGTGCTCTGTCCCCAGGGACCCAACGGACCCCAAGGCCCCACCGGTTTCCCTGGACCCAAGGGCCCCCCTGTAAGTAACGTGTTTTCCTCGTTGGGCAGGGGTGGGGATTCCTGGAGGTGTTTGCTTTCCTTGGGGACTCCATGCCGGCCCCTCCCTGTGGGGCGGTGGGAGGGGTGTCAGCCGGGAAGCTGGCTGGAGAGAGCTGCTTTTCCGAAGCGCCGACTTCCTTCTCGTTGAGACCAAGACGACCTTCTAGTTGGGCCCAATAGGTGTCCCCTGGGACTGCCGTGCCAAGTTACCACCGACTTGGTCACTTAAAACGGCAGAGATGTGTTCTCTCGTAGTCTGGAGGCCAGAAGTCCAAAATCAAGGGGTTAGCAGGGCTGGTTCCTTCTGGGGGGCTCTGGGGGAGACTGTTCCCTGCCCCTCTCCCGGCTTCCTGGGGCTGCTGGCCAGACTTGGCTCGTGCACCCTTCACTCCATCCTGCCTTTGTCCCCATGTGGCCGCTGCCTCCCTGGGCCTCTCGGGGTCTTCAAACCTCTGTCTTATTATGAGGACCCCAATCACCGGATTAGGGCCCACCCTAGTGCAGTATGACCTCATCTTGACTTGGTGACTTCAGTAAAGCCCAGTGTCCAAGTGAGGTCAACTTCACAGGTGTGGGGGTAAGAACTCAACCTGTGTTTTGGGGGGCACACTTCATTAATTCAGAAGACGCACAGTGTATACCTGGAGGTCAGCGATCAGGACAGGACAGCCCTGGATCCCCATGCTGCCTGCCTCAGTTTCCCCCCGGGAGGTGAAGAGTGGCCCTCTGGAAGGCTGTATGGGTTCAGGAGGTGACACGTGCTATGACAGGAATTTTCTCTGAAATGAGGTGGTAGTCACCCCCCAGTGTGGCATTAAATCCCAAAGGGGCGTTCTTCTCAGAACTGAATGAAACTTCTTCCCTTTGCTTCTTTCTTCAGGGCCCCCCAGGCAAGGACGGGCTCCCGGGACACCCTGGACAGAGAGGAGAGACCGTGAGTATTGGCGGCGTGGGGACACGGGGACACAGGGACGCGGGTTGGCCTGGCCTCTCCCACAGCCCCGCACGTGGGCACTGCCTCCTCTACCCCGTGGGCTTGGGAGAGAGTGGCCAGTCTCGAGGGGAGGCCCCTGAGTCCTGGGCCGTCTTCTGCTGACCTGGGGTGAGCCTGTCTGTGGACAGCTCCGGGCAGGCCCACAGCACCTGGGCTGGCTCTGTGTGCAGGAGGCAGATGTCGGCTTCGACCTTGTCCTAGCAACTGCGGTCCAAGGTCACATTTTAAACCATTGTGGCAACAAGAAGCCACCTGCACACGGAAACCATGTGCAGCCGGCCTCCTCTTGCTCAGTAAATCCGTCAGGCTCGCCTGAGCTGCACGCATTCGAACTGGGAGGGAGCGGGGAGGGCTCTGTGGCGTTCTGTCATGTCACGCCGTGAAGCTGCAAGAGGAGGGCCGCGGGCCTTGCGCCGGGCCTAGCCTCCTCTCTCCAGGCCCTTCTGGCCTCGGGCTTGACGTCAGGGGCCGCGCAGGGCCCCTTCAGCTCTGCTCACAGTCAGCTGCTTTGCCGCCCCCTGCCCACCGCCTACCACCCACCTTGCCCTTCCCTTCAGAAGAGCCCAGTACAAGCTGTGTCTTCTGGGTATTTTTCATTTGGGACCAAAAGCATTTTTCAGAAGTACGGTCACTTCCTGGTCATTTGTGCCATTCAGGATTTGACCCGGCACACTGCGTCCACCGCGGGCGAGTCCTGGGGGAGGGCGTGGTGGGGTCCACCTGTGACCTTGAGGCTCCAGGCTCAGATGGGAGGGAACTCCTAGTCACCAGATAGATGGGGGAGGTGGCTGGGAGGCCCCTTTGTCCCTGCAGTGGGCTTTTTGTGGTCACAGGTCTCTGAAAGGCTCTCACAGCCAACGGGGTCCCTATATTCAGTGAGACTTCGATTGCCAGATTTAACATCTTCTTGGTGCTCGCTCTAAAAAAATTCCCTTTGTTTCTCTGGTTCATTGTGATGAAACCTCTTTTAATTATACCTTCCCGGTGCTCTGCTGTGGGGCACATGCTGGCTGATAAATGCAGATTACCTTGCTCTCCTGTTTGTAGAGAAAAATTAAAACATTTCATCTGAGCTTTGCATATTTTTCTCTAATGCTGTTCCGAGGAGACAAGATAGAAGGTTTTGCCAAGTGTGTGCTTTTCTCCCTCCGACTTATCCGAAGAGAGGCTGGTAGGGTAATTAAGCTGCTTGTCTTTGCTGGGAGAGTAGCACAGGGACCCTCTGGCTACCTCTGCCGTGCCTGGCTGCCCTCGTGGACACGGGGGCACCCCGTCTCCAGACCCGGCCAGGACAGAGGACTCCAGCATGGGGCCCGGACACATCTTCCAGAAAGGCCTTCTGTTGGATGTTGACTTTGCTCTTTAGGAAGTCGACGCACAGGAGATTGGTACTTCTCGATGTGAACCCAAGGCCACTTCTGGGCAAGGGGCTGGAGACCGATTCCATCCTTAGCAGCCAACGATGGCCCTGCCCATGGGGCAGACAGAGACGCCCTTCTTGCCTTTACACTCAGGCTCCTGCCTCCCCTTTGGGCACTTCGACCCTGGCCCACCGAGCAGGGGTGCCCTCAACCTGTCCCCACCCCTTGTTTCTGACCCTGTAAATGCTACATGCAAAGAATTCTGCTTTAAAAATGGCCATTTCCGTGCATTGCATGCAACTCCCCTGGGCCTAGAGAGAAGAGACCTCTGAGAATTCGCAGAGACGCTGACTCCGCGACGGGTTCACACAGTCCCGCGGCGAAGCGTGAAGTTTCACATGCCAGCGCAGTGGCTGGCATACGGGGAGGCGGGGGGGCGCCCTTGCCCATCAGCCACGAGGGCACGTCTGTGCGCCCTCCGGGTCTCTCTGGGGCGTAAGACCTCCCTCTCCAGGTCCTGGAGCTCCGGCTCACGGCTTCCTGGGTGTCACATCTGCACGTCTGCCGGCTCACTTGGCACCTGCAGGTGGCGTCTGGCTGGCATGCACCCAGAAATTAAGCCTTCCTCTTCGCAGTCCGCTTTCTCCTCAAAGGGCGTGTGTGGAGCACAGGCAACATCCAGAGGGAAGCCAGGGCTGTTGCCCACGGGCAGCGTGCAGGCAGAAGTGAGAAATTCCCGTGGAATCGAGCTCACGGCACGTTCCAGCTGCCGGATTACGAAAGCAGCAAGCCCCGCTATTTCCTGATTTCCACGAACGCCCAGGGGCCGGTGAGGTCACCTGTCACGCAGCAGAGGCGCTAGCGACCCACGCGGGACCGTCTCACAGAGCCGCTGATGAGAAACGGCCCGGAGGCAGCTCCCGAGTCGAGCTTCCGGAGGCTGAGAAATGGCACCAAGTCTGCAGGAAAATGAACACTTAGTGACATTATAAAGATTAACGGTTTAAAAATACATTTCTCAGCACAAAAACACGGCGGCGGAAAGCAGCTAGTGAAGCTACCTTGTCTGGCTTCGTTATCTCCATGAAATTCACGCGCAAATGGACAGGAGAGCTGGGCCTGCTGGGGGACGTCGGGAGTCTGTGCCGTTTGGGGCCGGGGCGGGGGGGTTGGGGCTCGGGCTTCTGATGGGAGCCGTGCGGCCAGCTCAGGCTCTGACTCTCTCCACAGGGTTTCCAAGGCAAGACCGGCCCCCCAGGGCCCCCGGGCGTCGTCGGCCCTCAGGTGAGCGGTGGCGTCCCCGGGTTTCACTGGCCATCTGTGCGGCGCGCCCACGCGGGAGGGAAGGTGGAGGTGCAGCTCCTGGAGAATCCTGAGTCCCATGAGCTCGTTGGCATTCAGAGCTGAGCTCCACACAGGGAACCAGATGGGAGAACGGGGGACGGTCTGTTGAACAGTCAGTGAGAACCGAGCAGGCAGAACAAAGAGGGCCCACGGGCGGCTGGGGCCACGCCAGACTGGGCCGGGCTCCTGGGCAGGGCCCCGCTGTGCCCGCTCTTCCCTGCTCCCCTGCCCCTGGCAGCCCAGGCCTCCCACACCGGGCTCCGGTTGGCGCCCCCGGCCTGTGCTGGTACCGCCAGCGGATCTCCGCGGGGCTTGCAGCTGGGACCGATGGCTTTGAGCAGCAAAACCGGGCAGCAAACTCCCACCTAATGTAGCAGTAAATGAGATATTGACCCGCTGCGGCCACGGACTGCAGGAAACACGGGCACACTGCCCACCTCTTGTGTGGCAATCTGGCCCCCCTCAGGGCACACAGCTCCCGGTTACATCCCACCCTGTCCACTTTGCTCTTTTCCTTATGGATTTTTACGGGAAGGAAGAGACTGGCAAAGCAGTGTGGGGTTTGGTGGGCATGTGGCCCCCACGGCCCGGGTTGTCCTTAGTTTGGGGAGAGAAGGTTGCTCCCTGGCACGTCTCTTGAAAATGTTTGTGGCTGATGCTGACTTCCCGCACAGGGTCCCACGGGAGAAACTGGTCCGATGGGCGAGCGTGGCCACCCTGGCCCTCCAGGCCCCCCCGGGGAACAGGGGCTCCCAGGCCTTGCTGGGAAAGAAGGGACAAAGGTGAGTTAGTCGGGCCTTCCATGCCGGCCCGGGCTTCCCTGAGGGAAGTTTGCTCCTGCTCCGAAATGACTCTGAATGAGTAATTTCTCAGACAAATGCTCTTCATGCCAGTCCACCCCCCAGACCACAGACTTGGCCTGGCTTGGCCTGGTCTGAAGGAGGACCTGAGTTGGCTCACTGCAAGGATGGATGGTAACGGGCCCGGGGGTCAGACCATCCTTGGCTTCGTGCCCTGGGGCCATGTCTTGCTGACCTCCGCTCCCCCAGCTGCCACACCGGCTCCCAGAAGCACCTAACGTGTTCACGCTTCATGTCTGAAAGTAATTTAGCAGAAAGTGACCCAATAAAAAGTTTCCCATCACAAGAGGCAAAGGAATAAATAATAAAAATAGAAAACAGATGCTTTTCTGTCCTACCTCTTAGCATGGGTCCTGCACGACCTCTTTGTACCTCAGGGAGCCTCTCCCCGCAGCTGGGGCGCCCCAGGTGGTGGTCCTCATTCCCGTGTAGTGGCTCGACAATGGCGAGCCCTCCCTTTGCTGCTTTTCGGGGAGGGACACAGCAAACCCAGCCCTTTCGATGAGCACACTCGCAAGAGTAAACCTAAACATAATGAGGCAGAGCCAGTCAGGTAGAGGAGTGCGGTTGAAAACCTTGCACACCTATGTGGACGCACACATGTACGCCCGGGAAAACACGTGTGTCCTAAAAACACACGTGCACACGTGTGCACAACAGGCATATATCCCGGTCACCGCGAGGGCCCTCCGGAGTTTAGAAAGGAGGCCAAGGGCGGGCTGGTTGGAGACACCCTCTTCTCCCATGTTCAGGCCCGGAGAAAGTTCTGGAAGATACTTGGACAAGTGTCTTGGGTGATGCTGCCACCTTTCCTTACCTGTGCAGTCTTATGAGGAACCCCAAATGTATGCAAAGGGTAGATGTGGGGGCAGTGCAGCCACCTGGCCCTCAGCTCCCACTCAACCCACCGTGGCTCCGGAGGGATGGAGTCTGTCCCCAAGCCCCACGCGGAGCCAACCCGCGGAACGTGCGTCCCAGGTGTGAGCATGGGCGGCGTTCCTGTGCGTGGACCTGCCAGTGAGCAAGTCCAGTCCCGACTCAGGTTCCTTCTGAAGCCTTGTGCTGGGGCGGCCCTGCTCCAGCCTCACCCCTGGTGGAGCTGGAAGAGGAAGCCCTCCCAGCCCCCATCTGCCCTGGTCTTGGGCATCGCTCAGAAACTCATCGATGGTTCTGCTTTTAGGGTGACCCAGGTCCTGCCGGTCTCCCTGGGAAAGACGGCCCTCCTGGGTTACGTGGCTTCCCTGGGGATCGAGGGCTTCCTGGCCCAGTGGTGAGTGAGGGGCCAGGTGGGGGACGGAGCTGGACACCTCCCAGCGGGGGCCCTCTCCCCACGGTGCCCCGACCACACTCTCGTTGCTCTGCAGGGCGCACTTGGACTGAAAGGCAGTGAAGGGCCGCCTGGCCCGCCAGGCCCCGCGGTGAGTACTGTGGCCAGCACAGACGTTTTCTCCCATTCTCTTCCTCAAAAGCCAGTCTGCAGCATGACAGGGCAGCCCCATGGGCCAGGAGGGCACACACATCTGTCCTGGCCTGCGGTGCGTCCTGGGAAGGCCATGGGAGGAGGTGGACGGCGGGCCGCGGGCTGGCAGCCGGGGCGACGACAAGCCAGGGGCACGCTGTGAGGGCAGGTGGAGAAATGGGCAGTGTGAGGGCAGGACTTCGGGGTCTCGTCTTGCCCTCAGAGGAGCCAGGAGTGTGCTGACTGCTTCATGTAGGTCTGGGCCGGGGCTGGGGGTGGGGAAGCGGAGGGACACAGATCTTTCTCGCCCCGAGCATGGATTCGAGAGCCAGAAGGCCCGCATGCCTGGGGCTGCTCACACAGAGTCCGGCTGGCACAGGGGCAGGTCCGTCCCCATAGCTGAGGACCCCGGGGCCCCTACGAGTGCCGCCTGTTATCTGAACAGTCGCTCCAGCATTCAGAGTCCAGCTATGAGAGCTCTGAAGACACCGTGCTCCCAGAGCCGTCTCTCTGGTCTGGGGGACTCAGGGGCTGCGTGGCACTGTGTCCCTCCTGCCCACAAACCCCTGTTCTTGGCGGACACTTGATGGAGATGTGACTTCCCCCAACCTTTCAGATGGGGCCCTTCTCACAGCCCCTACTCCGCTGCACAGATGTGGGGGCCCCTGTCTGGGTCTGGGCGCAGACCACAAAATAACCCCACCTTTCCCCACCTGGGTCACGGACCCTTTCAGAGAGATGGCAGCTGGGAAGCCGGGCCTTTCTTTGAAACATTGCCTTTCTCTCCAGTAAAGGCCAGTGTGGAATGGTGCCCAGGCAGTGCCCGTCAGCACTGACCCTCGAATTAGGCCAGGTTCCCATCCGTCAGTGGTGCTTCTGGGGCAGAGCCTGGCCCATAAACCTGGGGGATCAGGACAGAAAGGGATCCCCTTGTGGGCAGGCAGACCGCAGAGGGGAGTGTGGTGCCAGACCCCAGAATGGGAGCCCAGGCGAGGAGATCACCCCAGGGGAGCACCTGAGGAAGATGTGTTCTCAGACCCTGGGGAGGAGAGGCAGGCATGTGCTTGGGATTATAGGAAGGGAGGAGCTCAGAGAAACCCAGGGCCTCCAACGCTGGTCTCAGAAGGGTGTGCTGCCGAGGGCCCTGGGGGTTACTGAGGGCTCAGAAGCGATGGTGAGCGAGAGGACCTGATGGCACTTTGGAAAATTGTATCCATGCATTTTGAGAGCCTTGGAAATGAACCATTTTCTCACCCACCCCAGGGATCTCCGGGGGAGAGAGGCCCGGCCGGTGCTGCTGGGCCCATCGGAATCCCAGGGAGACCCGGGCCCCAAGGACCTCCAGGGCCAGCTGGGGAGAAAGGAGCTCCTGTGAGTACTGCCCCAGGGGCGCAGGGGCCCTCCCCACCTTGGCCTCCTCCGACCCTGCCACGGGCGGGTGTGCCCCCGGGGTTTGCGGGATGGGGGAGGTGTGTGGAGCGCGTGCGTGTCCCCCAGGAGAGTGTGTGTGTTCCCAGCATCATGACCGAGGTCCAAGGGTGGGTTCCCAGGGTTGGCCGACTCCTATGGGGGAGTCATCTGAGCTGGAAGGGTGCTGGGGAGCATCTTGGCCGAGGCCCAGCGTGTCGCAGCTCGGCGTCTGTGTCCCTGCACGTACATAGAGAGGGAGGGGCTGGGACAGCGTGTGGACAAGTGCAGCCTTGGCCTCGGTCTGGGCTCCGGGCAGCACGTGTGGACGGGTCACGGTTGCCTGCTGTGTGCACAGCCCCTCCGGCCGGCCTGAGTCATGTTGGTCTTTGTGTGAGCAAGATGGGTGTTTGGGATGGGAGCCCTGTCTGCTGGTCTGGGGGCAGGAATGCAGAAAAGATGGGCTGAGAGGCATGTGCTGGGAAAAGAAGCTTCTTCCTGGACCCCTGACTGCTCACCTCTTGGTGACCACGTGTGTGGCCCAGCCAAGGGTGGAGGTGTTGTGAGACCCCCTGCCCAACCTTGGTTTCCCTACAAGAGATTAGTGGGTGCCTTCTCGTCTCGACACATCTTGGGAAGCCAACA
>NW_024424119.1:57952686-57953723 GCF_017311325.1 Ursus maritimus
AGGAGATCACCCCAGGGGAGCACCTGAGGAAGATGTGTTCTCAGACCCTGGGGAGGAGAGGCAGGCATGTGCTTGGGATTATAGGAAGGGAGGAGCTCAGAGAAACCCAGGGCCTCCAACGCTGGTCTCAGAAGGGTGTGCTGCCGAGGGCCCTGGGGGTTACTGAGGGCTCAGAAGCGATGGTGAGCGAGAGGACCTGATGGCACTTTGGAAAATTGTATCCATGCATTTTGAGAGCCTTGGAAATGAACCATTTTCTCACCCACCCCAGGGATCTCCGGGGGAGAGAGGCCCGGCCGGTGCTGCTGGGCCCATCGGAATCCCAGGGAGACCCGGGCCCCAAGGACCTCCAGGGCCAGCTGGGGAGAAAGGAGCTCCTGTGAGTACTGCCCCAGGGGCGCAGGGGCCCTCCCCACCTTGGCCTCCTCCGACCCTGCCACGGGCGGGTGTGCCCCCGGGGTTTGCGGGATGGGGGAGGTGTGTGGAGCGCGTGCGTGTCCCCCAGGAGAGTGTGTGTGTTCCCAGCATCATGACCGAGGTCCAAGGGTGGGTTCCCAGGGTTGGCCGACTCCTATGGGGGAGTCATCTGAGCTGGAAGGGTGCTGGGGAGCATCTTGGCCGAGGCCCAGCGTGTCGCAGCTCGGCGTCTGTGTCCCTGCACGTACATAGAGAGGGAGGGGCTGGGACAGCGTGTGGACAAGTGCAGCCTTGGCCTCGGTCTGGGCTCCGGGCAGCACGTGTGGACGGGTCACGGTTGCCTGCTGTGTGCACAGCCCCTCCGGCCGGCCTGAGTCATGTTGGTCTTTGTGTGAGCAAGATGGGTGTTTGGGATGGGAGCCCTGTCTGCTGGTCTGGGGGCAGGAATGCAGAAAAGATGGGCTGAGAGGCATGTGCTGGGAAAAGAAGCTTCTTCCTGGACCCCTGACTGCTCACCTCTTGGTGACCACGTGTGTGGCCCAGCCAAGGGTGGAGGTGTTGTGAGACCCCCTGCCCAACCTTGGTTTCCCTACAAGAGATTAGTGGGTGCCTTCTCGTCT
>NW_024424119.1:57953823-57979764 GCF_017311325.1 Ursus maritimus
ATGTGCACATCGATGATCCGCCACGGAGTTAGGACGCCCGTGCTGACGGACTCCTGTTGGAGAGACGTAGTGTTCCTCCTGCATTCTGCGCTTGGTTTGTCGGTGGGAAGGGCCCGGTTGCCTTCCCCGGGCAGGAGCTCCCCATTGAAACCGCGCTGGGAGCGTCTGCACTGCCAAGAGTCCATTCAGTCTGGTATTGGCAATGCTGATGGCATCCGATCACTTCCACTGAGGCCATTGGACATCGATCCGGTAGAATTCTATGCCAGAAACCCGCCTTGCACCGGGCGTCCAGTGTGTACGGGGCGCACACAGACTCGGTTGGAAACGGGTTTGTTGCTTCAGGAGAGTAAATACTGGAACAGAAACCTCTCAGAGCTGTGCTGTCCAGCTGAAAGCTTGTCATTGTCCCCGAATAGCCCCGGAGAGAGGACGATGCCAGGTTTCTCCAAGCACAGCCGACCTGACCAGTAACAGCGGATGGAAGGTTCTAGGCAAGCCAGAGTCAGCCTGGGCATTTTCTGGCTTCATTAGGGTAGAAATTTATCTCGACAGGAATGAAATCGGGGGGCCGGCAGTGAGTTGTGTGGGCAGGGGGAGGAGACGGAGCAGGGACGTCCGGGTAGGTGCTGGCCACGTTTAGATCCTGAGACCGACCACATGCGTTCTCTCCCGTGTCCCCCTCCCCAACGCGCACCCCCTCGCTCTGTGCTCACAGAGTGATTCTGACTCTGGGAAAACGGAGCACAGCAAGGCGTTCGTAAGGACGTTCGAGGTTACCAGGGGTGGTTATGAGGGAAATGAATCAAAATCACCGGAAAAGAAAGATGGCTGTGTGCGCGCCTGTTTGGCCCGGGGGTGTTTACAGAGAACTGAAGAGGTAGGAGTGTTGGTGGAAGCCAGAGCTCAGACCCTCCTGGCCGCTGGCATTGATGATTCCACACACAGGTTCAGGAATCTGGCTGGCTGGGCTGAATCCCAGCTCACAAGCTGTGCCTCAATTTCCCCATTTCTAAAAGACGCGCTCTTTTTAGGACGGGCATAGACCAAACGCAGAGGCGCACGGAAAGCAGGTGGCACTGGGCTGGGCTTGGCTCAGAGTCACCTTTTGTGTAGCTGGCTGAAATCCGTGGCGGGCATGCAACAAGGGTCACTGCCACCAACTGCCAGCTCCCTACCCGTGGGCCCCTCCTCTCTGGGGTGACGAGCTGGTGGCGAGACATTCCTGTGATGGAGCTGTGTTTGATCAGGGATCTTCTCTCCTCTTTAGGGCGAGAAAGGTCCCCAAGGCCCAGCTGGCCGAGATGGCCTCCAGGGTCCCGTGGGGCTGCCCGGTCCAGCTGGCCCCGTGGGCCCCCCTGGAGAAGACGGAGATAAGGTAAGAGTTGGGACGGGTCCTCCTGCCCCCGGAGGACACAAGGTGTGGCCCGTGGGTAATTGCCGCCGAGGGACCCCAGCCTGCCCAGCGCACTGGGCGCTGGTGCACGATTTCAGAAAAGCTCACAGTTACGCGGTGACAGATGAGATCTCTGGTGCGTGGGGTGGGCGGGACTGGGAAACTGCTTCCACCGTTTGCCCAGGACATTCGCTGCTGGCGGCCCGAGCCAGGAGAAATCCTCCCTGCTCCCGATGCGTCACGTCGGCTCTGAGTGTGGAGCCGACGTAATGCGGTTTTACTCAGTGTCTATTTTTGAATTGTCCAGACTCCCTTTTGCTAGGAGCGCGCTTTGTAACACCAGCGCTGTTCCTGCCGGAGCTTCGATTTCATCCCTCATTCAGTGAAGACGGTGAAATTTAGCTCTGTGGTTTAACCTTCCATTTATGGTGGCTCCGCGGTGACATTGCCAACTTGGTCACCTGTACGTAGACAACACCGCCTCTCGGGGCAGGGTGGATGCCGGCGGCTTTAATAACTTGGCTGGAGCTCAGTAGCCAAGCTATCCTGTTACTGCCCTGCTGTGCGCGCTGCCCGCCTGACAAACAAAGTAAATATTTTCACTATGACTCTCAGAGCCATTGAAATCCTTACCGCGTGAGGTCCAGGCCTCACGCCCCATTCGCTGTTGTATTAGAAGGGGAATCAACTTAATTTATGGAAACGTCTCTTCCTAGGAACGTTCTCGGGCTGCGTTGGAGAGGAGATTAATCTTCATCCCCAAGAAAAATTAATTACAGGGCGCAGATA
Source organism: Ursus maritimus (assembly GCF_017311325.1). Classification (NCBI taxonomy): domain Eukaryota; kingdom Metazoa; phylum Chordata; class Mammalia; order Carnivora; family Ursidae; genus Ursus; species Ursus maritimus. The sequence continues at coordinate 57,956,009 of NW_024424119.1, forward strand.
ACGTGCAGACAGTTCAGGGCTCACGGACCTTCCTCTTCTTCCCACAGGGAGAGATCGGGGAGCCTGGACAGAAGGGGAGCAAGGGGGACAAGGGCGAGCAGGTACAGGCCACATGCGCACCGCCGGCGTTGATGCTGTGGCTGACACAACCACGTGGACAGCCCGCCACAGGACACAGCCGCTGGGCTCCCTTGCCCACTGGGACCCGTGTGTGGGTGGCGGGCACGCACACGGGCACTGGGGGGGTGTGTGTAGATGCACATGTATGTTCGTATCCGAGGGGATTTCGAGCAGAAAGCATTCGCAGGCTTCGTGGAATAGAGCCAGTGAGCTGCTGGGCCCCGCAGGCCTGGGCCGCGGCCGCCCTGCGATGCTCAGGGCCCTGGGCGCCCTCCTAGACCAGCGCCTTGGCTGGTGGCTCTTCATTTCATTTGTGTGCTCAGAAGTCCTAATGCGTCCCTTGGCTGCCGGCGCCTTCCTGGTAATGGTGGCACGTGTCCTCTGCTCCCGGTGCCGGGCGCATTCCCCGAGGACGGTGCCGTCCGGCTCCCCTTGCCTCCCTCTCTCGCTCCCTGTGCCAATGCTGGAGTGTGGGGGGGACGCGCGGGGGCCGGTGTCACACTGCCAGGCATGGACTCCAGTCTGGTCCTAGCTCTGCTTGGGTGAGGTGCCCAGTGTCCAGCCTTGTTTTTAAAACACGGCCTCGGGGGCCCATGCGCTGGGTGTGCGGCGGGAGCTAAGATGATGTGCAGTGCTCTCTCCCCTGCCTGGGACAACATGGTCGGGCCTGAACCCGGAGCCTGTAGGTAGCCCGCGCCCTCGGGCTGGACGTCTTCCCTGGACGGCCACGCGTGGGGGCTGAGCTGATGGCCTCGGCCCGTGGTCCCCCTCGGCCTCCGCTGTGATCTGGGAAGCAACCGTGTCTCTGTCTTTTCCCTGCAGGGTCCGCCTGGGCCCACCGGTCCACAGGGCCCCATCGGACAGCCAGGCCCCTCTGTGAGTATCTGTGCTGTGGGCCCTCAGTACATCCCGAGCCCCTCCAGCCCATGGGGTGCCGCCAACTGCTTCTCACCCACGCCCCATTCTGTCCTGCAGGGAGCCGACGGTGAGCCAGGGCCTCGCGGCCAGCAAGGTCTCTTCGGGCAGAAAGGTGACGAAGGTCCAAGAGGTTTTCCTGGGCCCCCAGGGCCGGTCGGGCTGCAGGTAACTGCCGGGTTTGTGGAGGGACTGCTGGTCTACCTCAGAGCTTCCTGCTTTTTGCTGTGTCTGCCCCTCCCTTTCTCCTCTCCTCTTCCCTGCCCTCTCCTCTCCTCCCCTTCCTCTTTTCCCTGCTCTCTCCATCCCCTCTCCTTGCCCTCTACTCCCCCTCCCCTCCTCTCTTCTCCCTCCCCTTCTCTCCATTCCCATCCTCCCTTCCCTCTTCCTTCCTCCTCCTCCCCTCTCCTCTCCCCTTCCTTCCCCTCTTCTGACCTTGTTAAGAGTGGGGAATCTAAGACTAGGCTTTGGGGACCTCCCAGGACTTCCTCATTAATTGGAAGCAATGCCAGTTCCCGTAATGGCAGATGTGTCCATATTTGCGTCCCTTAACCAGTGGTACGTCTCTCTAAGCTCATGGTAGAGATGCCAGAAGTGACTGACCACTTGTAAAAAAAACCAGTGCCTTCCGCACGGACCAGCCAGGGAGGGTGGCTTTGAGTGCTCGGGCGCATTTCGGCTCTGTACCTTCGCACGCGTGTGTTCACATGCTCATAGGCACGTGTGTGGTCTCGTTGGGCTTTTGGAAAACCTGGACCCTGTCGTGTGTCTAGGAAGTTCGTGCACAGCCCCCCCATTCCTTTCATGAGTTGTGTTCAGTGTTATTAAATATTCTTTGAACGTGTCCCTTATTTATTTTTGAAGACGTGATTTTTAGTCACTGCACCGCGTGCCAGCATATGGTGGTGACATAATTTATTCAGACATTTCCCTGCTGTTGGCTCATTAGGTTTTACTGTTTAATGCGACACTGCAGCAGGCGCCTTGGTCCATAAATCTCCAAGTACTCTCTAATGACTTCCTCGGGCTGATCGTGAGACGGGGCCTGATGGGGGTGTCCTCCGTTCGGCCGGACGCTTAGCAGCACCCTCGGAGGCTCTCTGATGCCTGCGTGGCGCTGTGGCGGGGAGACTCTGAACGCTGTGGGGTACTGGGGTAGCGCAGCGCCGACCCGCTAAGTTTCTGCTGTGTTCCTGCCCCAGGGTCTGCCGGGACCTCCTGGAGAGAAGGGCGAGACCGGGGACGTGGGTCAGATGGTAAGTGTGCCCGGGACGCACCGACCTCCCGGTTCTGTTTCCGTCACGGTTTACATTTTGTTTGTGCTCAATGGTTCTTCTTCCGCCAGGGCCCCCCAGGTCCCCCTGGCCCCCGAGGCCCCTCCGGAGCTCCAGGCGCTGACGGGCCGCAAGGGCCTCCGGGTGGAATAGGCAATCCCGGTGCCGTGGGAGAGAAGGTGACTCCCCCCTTCCTGCTGTAACATTTGATGTGTGCGTGTGCATGGGGAGCCCAGGGTGTGCGTGTGCGTGTGTGTGTGCGTGTGTGTGTCCAGTGCGGCTACGGAGGCACACAGGGCGTGGCTGGGCCATTCCTGTCACATACACTTCGACACTTAGCCAATGTGTGCGGTGGAGGCGGGAGCTCTGACCCCTGTTCGCCGTGGCCTCGCGCAGAATCTCCAAGCCACGCGGCCAGCCAGGCCCCGCCCCTTCTCCTGGATCTAGCGGATGGCTCTGCTCCATCCCTGGAAGTGCTGGGGGCGACGTTTACCGTTCCCGCTGTGGTCAGTTCTGTCCTCTCGTAGCCTGGGGCCCTCATCCGATCTGATTAACTTGGGGGCGTGGGTCCTGGCGGGCTTCTGTGTGCGCACACGTGTGTGCCTGCCCGTGCGTGCGTGCGTGTGTGTGGCGGGCAGGGCTCATGAGTGTGCATTACTTCCAGCGCACTTGCCCTTCTTCCTGGGGATAAAAGGAACGAAACCGACGTGCTTCCACTCGTTTGCATTCCCTGTACACCGTTTCCAGAACTTTCTGACTTCAGCCTATTAAATTGAAAGAAGTCCTCCATCACTGCTTATATTTTCCGATACGAGAATTACAGAGAAACGCATCCTGCTAAGACCACAGAGTCACGATGCGCGGCTTCTGCTCAGAGGCGTCTTCCTCACGGGCTCCTGCCTCCGCCCCGCGGCTGCACCTCTGAGCGGGCCCTGCTGCTTTCTCTCTGCCTCTGCCCCGCCCTTCCCTCCTGCGCTGTCCTCCCAGCCCTTCCACTGGCTTCTCGGGACTCTCCCCAAGAACTCGCTGGGTGCGCCATCCGTGACGCTCCGTGTCCTGTGGTCACCTCCTCCGTGTGACCGTCAGCCTGCCAGTGTCACTTCTCCCGACATGGATGTGTCTGCCCTCTGATCTGGGGGCTGTCAGAGCACGGGGACCACTCTCTCACCCTGGGCCCCCCACCCCTTGGGCCCGACAGCACAGAGGATTTGCTAGGTGCTCGGAGCTGGGGCCACTGCCCTCCGTGCTGCCATAACCAACTCCTGTTTCCTCCTTAGGGTGAGCCTGGTGAAGCTGGAGAGCCTGGCCTGCCTGGAGAGGGGGGCCCCCCGGTGAGTGGACTCGGCGGGCAGGGGTGGGGGTGCCCCACCATGGACCTCTGCTGGATGGGATGCTCACACTTTTCCCATCCATGAGATGGGGGCCATGTCTCCCTCATGCTTACCTCCTGGAATTACTGCAACGAGATGGGGTGGGATGGGGGGTGAGCACGTATGTGTGTGTGTGTGTGTGTGTGTGTGCGCGCGCGCACGAGCATGCCTCTGTGTGTGTGCGTGTGTGCGAGCATGCCTGTGTATGCACACGTATTCGTGCATGTATGTGTGTGCACGAGCATGCCTGCGTGTGTGTGCCCACGTTGGCACATGCATGAAGCATGAGTGCCATTATCACCCACGAGCGAAGCCTGTAGTTGCTCTGCCATCCATGGGGTTCCAGACCCGTCAGTGGGCTGCCATAATGTGTGCGATTGTCCCCTCATCAGCCCAGATCTGGGATATTTGGACCTTCTCAGGTCAGATGGGCGTTCTTTCCAGGCCAGCCTGTGGGAGGCTGTAGGGCCCAGCAGGTGGCCGGTGGGAGGCTCTAGGGCCCAGCAGGTGGCCGGTGGACAAAAGTCTCCTGGGCCTCTAGCTGCTCCCTCCACCTGCAAATCAGGGCGTGGGCCTGAGTCCCTGCAGCCCCTCCCACCTAGAAGCTTCACCTTTCAGGGCCCCCCTAAGCCAGTGGGGCCACTGGGGAGCAGGAGCAGTGGTCAGTCCGCACTGCGCTGGGCATGGGCCCCGTCAGGCACGCGCTTTCCCACGCATGGGAACAAGGGGCCACGACTGAGGCCAGCACTGCTCTTTGGGAGCTGGGGCCTGGCTCTGAGGACACTGACACCAGCCTTTCCCTCCAGGGACCCAAAGGAGAAAGGGGTGAGAAGGGCGAGTCAGGCCCTTCTGGTGCAGCTGGACCCCCTGGACCCAAAGGCCCCCCTGGGGACGATGGTCCCAAAGGCAGCCCCGTGAGTAGCTCTGAGATGCGCCCACACCCTGAAGCTGGCGGGGATCTGGGCCTGGGGTATTCGCATTCACTGGCAGTGCACGAAACCCCCTGACCGCTGCGGCTCTGGGTAACGTTGCTAAAGTTTAGAGGTTTCCACACCAGCTGCCCAGGCAGAGCCGTGGAGGTGAGGAAGAGGGGCTGTAGGGTGGGGGGCTTTGGGGGCTCGTGCACAGAGCCCGGGTCGCTGGCTGTCATGTGCTGCGTGGACAGTGGTCTATGTGGATGCCCCCTTCCCATGGCCTAGCCCTGGCTTTGCTCCAGGAGGGGGTTCTTTGCGGCACATTCTAGAAGCCTGAAGGTCTGGGCTCCATCTCAGCCTGGAGCTGTGGGAGCAGACGTGGGGGCATGGCGCCTGTCGTCCGCGTGCCGGAAAGCGGAGCGCTGAGCCCGTCTTGCCTGGGTGTGGTGTGGCTGGGATGAGGTGGTGCTCTCCTGGTGTCAGGACCGAGGGTGTTGAAGGGGCTGGGGGAGGTGGGGGTCTGGGGGAGGCGGCAGAGGCGGCTTGGTGGCTGAGGGCCCAGACGTGCCTGTTTTTGTCCCTTTCAGGGCCCTGTTGGTTTTCCCGGAGATCCCGGTCCCCCCGGAGAGCCTGGCCCCGCGGTAGGTGTTCAGGGCCCCCCATAGCCCTCCACCTGCCTTTGCCAGCCCCGGTTCTGTCTCTCTGGTTGTCTTTTATGAATTCTCCTTGGGGCACGGTGCTCTCCCAGAAGGGATCCAGGGGTTGGTGGTGGTTAGAGAGCACGTTCCTGCTTGAGCACTGTACCTGGACCAGCCAGAGGGACTCAGATTCTCAGGAAGGGACTGGGGACACCGTGGGCGCTGGTGTGCGACTCGGGTGCCGTCAGGAGGCAGAAGGAACTTGCTTTTTTCCCCACAGGGTCAGGATGGCCCCCCTGGTGACAAAGGGGACGATGGTGAGGCTGGACAAACGGTGAGTCCCCTCGTGACCTCCGGGGACCCCACACGGCTTCCTGGTGGAGGGTGCCGGGTGCTCTTGGGATTTGCAGCTTGCTTTGTTCATTTCTGAGAAAAACCCAAGCCCAGTTACCTTGTAGGATCTGTTCTTAACTGTGATAGGGGACCGTGTCCCTGTGGGCTCTGTTGAAAGCTAGGGACAGCTGGGCCAGTGGTCTGGCACTCGCCACCAGGGAGTCCATGCCCGCCCCCAGCCTACCTGTGAACGTCAGGGTGGCCTTATTTCTGCCCCGGGCGGCCAGCGCCTCTCCTCCAAAGGGCTCTGCCCAGGCCAGCCCCTCGGGCTGGGCTCACACTAGACCTTAGCACTTAAAACTGACGCTGAGTTTCTGAAACTTGCTTCAAGCCCAGTCTCCCCAGTAGTCCCCCCCTTGGGGACCGCCCCGGCGTCCTCACCGATTTCCCTCACTCCACCCTGCACCAGCCAGGCAGACGGCTGCTGGGGATTTGCTCCCCGCGGGCCCAGGCTGACATCAGTGGTTTAAATGAGCAGCAAGCAAAGAAAGCTTAGGGACACCAGCTCGGAGGCCAGGTCCCCCGAGAGAGCCCCGAGGGCCCCCTGCCCTGTGACTTGGGATGACCCTCGTCCTCCCTGTGCCTCGGGAGGGAGGCCCACTTCTGTAGAAGGGGATTTTGCAGGGGGAGGGTTGCGGACGGAGCCCGTCCCCGAGTACCCAAAGTCATTGCTGTGGGGTGGGAAAGTGCTTTTTTAAAATGTGGCAACACGGGGTGCCTGGGTAGCTCTGGCGGTTAAGCATCCGACTCTTGGTTTTGTCTCAGGGCATGATGTCAGGGCGTGAGCTCGAGCCCCGCATCGGGCCCCACGCTCAGTGGGGAGTCTGCTTGAGGACTCTCTCCCTGCCCCTTTCCCTGCGTGTGCACACACGCATGCGCGCGCGCTCTCTCTCAAACAAATCTTGGAAAAAAATAAGTCAGTAAAACGTGGCCACAATGCGGGTGTGAGCCAGGACCCCCCACCTAGCACAGCACAGCACTGAGCAGAGGCCCAAGCCCAGGTCAAGTACAGCATGGCTTCACCTGGGACCTTTCGCGGCAGCTCCACAGGAAGAGAGAGGCGGCCTCAGGGCTGGCCGAGGACAGAGGACACTGGGGACTCTGTTTTGTCAGCCTCACACCAGCCCAGACCTGCCATGCCTCTGTTGACCGACTCTGATTCCCAAATTCTGTGTTCTCTCTCTGACTCCAGGGATCCCCAGGCCCTACTGGCGAACCGGGACCGTCTGGGCCTCCAGGAAAAAGGGTAAATGATCCTGCAAGCTGTGCTGGCCTGCTAGCTTTCTGCAGGAGCCCCCCCTCCCCAGGACCCTCCGCCCAGCCCCGTGTGCTCTTGGGGGTCCTAGTGGGGAAGATGCTTCTGTTTGTGGTGTGTGTGCCAGCCCCGCCACGTCATTAGCCCTCGGGCCTGCTACATCCATCACCCCCTGCTTTTGGGAGAGGCCAAGATGCCACCAGTCATGCCCATCATGGGGGAAAGGCCCCCACGAGGCCGGAAAACGCCTCGCCCCCTGGGTCAGACCTCTCTCAAAAGTCTGAGCCTGCAAAACAGTGTTTCTCTGCACATAGAATACTTAGCCTTGCCCGTGCGGCAGGAACTGGCCCGTCTGCTGTGTGAAGGGGAACGGGGCCCCAGCACCACGGCTGCCAAAGGCCTCCCCGGAGGGACTCCGAGGCCTTTCCCAGAACCAGGGTCCCTGAGACTCATTCTGAGGGACTCGTCCTGGCTGGCCAGGGGCCCGGAAGCCCCCTCCCCACCCTCCTGGCCCTCCTGCCCTCCCCGCCTGCCCCTCGAGCCCAGTGCTGTTTCCCTCCAGACACCGAGCTCATCACTCTGGCTTCTGCAAGCAGCTCCTCACGTGCTCTTCCCTTGCTCTGTTCCAGGGCCCCCCAGGCCCCGCAGGCCCCGAAGGCAGACAGGGAGAGAAGGGAGCCAAGGTAACGTGCTTCTCTGCCCAGCCATGACTACAAAGTTTCCAGAAGAGCCACTTGTGTGACGGCCGAGGGGGGTGGGGGGTGGAGAGCTGTGCAGCCACACAGGCAGCCGGGAGCTCTCACCGCACACGGCCTGAGGGAAGGCGAGCCGGTGCTGGTGCGCTCGGCCCGGTGCTTGCCCTGCTGCCGCGCGGGACAGAGCAGAAGGTGGGGTGCCCATGCCGTGCCGCCTGCCCAGGGCCCGGTGCCCAGGGCCCGTGAGGGGCTGCTCCCTGTGACTCCGATGCCCCTGTGTGCCTCCTGGCGCTGTCCTGTCGGGAACGGAGGCAGTGGCGGAAGCCGTCCAGCCCTGTGCCAGCCTAGGAAATGGTGGCCGTGCCCACCGTGAGCGCAGGGCCGCCTGGGACGGCTGTGGTGGCTGGGATCACTGGAAACTGGGAAGCTCTGCTGGCTGAGGAAATTGGGGGGATGGGTCAGGGTGGCTCCCATAATGTGGAGATCCTGGGGTAGCCCCAGCGATCTGGGGGCATCTGGGGTTCTCGGAGCAGTGGTCCTGGGCCAGGGTGGCCACAGCCTCAAGCATTTCTGTGCCACTGTGTCCTTGTGCCCTGCAGGGGGAAGCCGGCTTGGAAGGCCCTCCTGGGAAGACTGGCCCCATTGGCCCCCAGGGGGCCCCTGGGAAGCCCGGGCCTGATGGCCTGCGAGGGATCCCGGGCCCTGTGGTGAGTGGATGGGGGCCGGGGAGGGGCAGCTACTGCAGGGGAGAGGCGTGGGCATGGGGACAGGATGGGGCTCATGCTGATGGCCCCCTGTGTTTCAGGGTGAGCAAGGTCTCCCGGGCTCCCCCGGCCCCGACGGACCCCCTGGCCCCATGGTGAGTGATGATCCCAAGGAGCTCCCCAGCCGTGGTGGAGGGTAGAGTTGGAGAGGGGAGCTCTGATCCCACCGTCTCTTCCCGCAGGGTCCCCCAGGACTCCCCGGCCTCAAAGGAGATTCTGGCCCCAAAGGGGAAAAGGTAAGACAGGACTCACGTGCCTCTGAGGCTGTAACTTGGCCCCCTCAGACATGTGGGGTTTCAAGCTATGGGTCACCCATCAGGCAAGTGCCCGCCACAGGCTGGGGACGGGTCCCGGGAGACCGAGAACCAGAACCAGCCTGTGCCGTGTGGAACGCAGTCCCTGCCCTCAGCGGGAGACCCCGGAGGCCCGCATGGAGATCCTGGTGGAGGGGCGTCCAGGGTCCTTAGAGCGCGCCCACTCTGGACTCTGTGGTCCAGGATGCTTCGCACGGGGAGGGTGCCGGGACTCCGCAGCAGGGCAAAGCCCATTCACCTCCTCCAGTCGGGGGTGATTTTTCCACTCACGTGGATCTATTGACAAGTATAAACCTCGTCCACAAGCCCGGCAGTTGCTCCTGGAGGACTAAGGAGTCTGTTTCTTTTCTACTCTGGTGCCTATCACCACTCAACCTCTAAATTAAGGGATACTGGAAAAGCCTTTCTAGAACTTTCTGCAGGCTCATGTAAAGCAAACACATGTACGCCTCTGTAGAGAGCTTTTCTTGAAAAAAAAAGACATAAAAATTTACGATAGTGTCTGTAATACTCAGTAACTTTCTTTCACTGAAGTCCGTAAGGGCTTCTGTGCCCTGTAATGAAAGGTGCACACACTGGCCATGTAAAACAGGACGATACATATAGGACACACACCAGCGTCACTCGGGAAGACACGTGTTCCCACGTTGGTCTGTATCTGGACCCGTGTCTCCCCATCTCTTTAGGTGTGACGTTTCCCAAAGGCCAGGCATGTCACACGTGCTGTGTGGTCCCTTGACCTGCCTTTATGTGGGTTCCTCCACCAGGAGGAGCTGGCTGGTGATTCTGTGGCTTCTGTGGCAGGGACTTGCTGCCACGTCCCTCTGGCCCACGGGGTTGGCGGTGAGACGCGGCCACAGTGAGCGCCCCTTCCTGCCTTTGTTCACCAACAGGGTCATCCAGGCTTGATCGGACTCATCGGACCTCCGGGTGAACAGGGTGAAAAGGGTGACCGCGGTCTTCCTGGCCCCCAGGGCTCCTCTGGCCCTAAGGGAGAACAGGTGCGTGAGGTGGTGCCCCTCCCCCGCCCTCAGCGTGGCTCCTCACGGGTGGTGAGAGCATCTTCTCACCTGGCGCCCAGTGGACCTGAGGCCAGTTAGAGCTGGAAGGACATCCTCACGTCCATCACTCTGGATGGGAACGGTGGAAGGGCGGCCCGCCCCAGTGCACAGGGAGTGGAGACGCAAGTGCGGCCCGGCCCTGGCTTGACCGGGCTGCCAGCGGCTCCCCCGTGTGGCCCTGCTGGCCTCAGAAGGGAGGTTCGTTCACTTCACAGCCGCATAAAGGCCTCTGACCCAGCTAACTGCCCAGGTCACTGGCGAGGCTCGGACCACGTTTGCCAGACACGGGGGCCGGGCCCACACCCTGACCCCGGATGTGCGCACGTGGTCCCAGACTTCCCTGGGAACCACAGTCCTTGACTGGAGTCTGAAGCCCCTAGCAAACCACCGCGTTGCAAACCTTAGCCAGAGAGTTCCTCCCTGCCCTGCACCAGTGAGCCGCTTGACGTGGACTCCGTGGTCAGGGGAAGGGTGATGTATGCTGTGGAGGTGGGCAGGCAGGGGCTTGTGGCAGGCGTGCCACGTCTGTGCCCCTCTCACGTGAGGGCTTCATTCCAGGTATGAATCACTGCTTCCCGGGTTCACGTGGCCTTAACTGTGGCCCTGGTGGGCCACGCCTGACCTGCAAAGGGACAGGTCTTGGGAGGTAGAGCCAGGCAGGCAGGGAATGAAATAGGACCTGTGTGGGGTCCCGTACGGTCCTAGGATGGTGTCCTAGAGAGCCCTGCTTCATCTGCCACTGCTTTCCCCGTGGCATCGACATTCGCCCTAAATGAGTGCTGTCCAGTGCGTGGTAGCTCAGTGACCTCGAGAATTAGGAAGATGTCAGGGTCTCCACCCCCAAAGTAACCACCTCTCTGTGCCCTCCCCACAAACTAGTCCCAGCAGCGTCTCTGGTGGGAGGTGCTGGCTCGAGACTTTCTCGGATTCTGACGATGAGCCGCCCTGGTCCCTGTGGCGGAGGGGGAGGGCACCCGCTCTTGGCCTCCCTCTGCCCGGCTGTCACTTCACCCCCGTGGGAGGGTCGTGTGGAATCGCGTTCCAGGTGGAAGGAGTCTTAGGGCGCCCTTCCGCAACGGAAACTAGCAGGGTCACCAGCTGGCCTGGCCTGCGTGGACCAAGGGTCTGATCACAGGCTCTGAGCGCCAAGTGTGGAAAAGCACATGCAGAGGCCGGGCAGGCAGCCGACAGGACCCCGGGACGCTTGATGTGTCCTGTGCTGGGCGGGGACCCACACTGAGCACGGAAAACAGTGAGGGGGACCGAGCCAGGCACCGGGCCAGGAGCTTCTGAATTTCCAATCAGAACGTTAGAAGGGGTGGTGACAACACGGTGTCCCCTCCCCACGGCCCTGAAGATGCCAGCGTCCCAGCCTGACCTGGGCAGCCAGGCGGGGGTGGTCAGCCTCCCGGTGCATGTTCAGGCCCCACCAGGCCCTGCAAGGAAAGACGGCTCCCCTTCAAGGCAGCCGGCCTCTCGTCAGAGAGCATCTGCTGGGAGAGACCACGAGCACAGAGAGCCGTGGCTTCTGTGACCCTCCTTGTGTGATGGTCTGACTGTGTTCTCTGCTCCTTTTCAGGGCATCACTGGACCTTCTGGCCCGATCGGCCCCCCGGGCCCTCCCGGCTTGCCGGTGTGTATCTGGCAGGGGCGGGTGGTCCCCAGGTCATTCTGGGGAGAGCAGGGAGGCAGGCGAGCCTGGGCCGTGGGCCTCAGGGTGCAGGGGGAGAATTATGGAACAGTCAGGAGCCCCGGGGCTGGGCCCACCACCGAGTGGACGTGGGGCCCAGGGTGGGTTTGCCCATCACCTCCATGTCAGGGCCCCGAGTGCAGAAGCAAGGAAGTGGGGTCCCTGGGCCCTGGTTTCAGGCAGGGAAGGCAGGCATTTCAGGAAACGTGGACGTACCGCCACAGACATCCCGGGCAAGGTGAGGAAGTTGTCCCCATCAGCGTGAGTGGGGCTGCCCGGCCCAGACGAGAGGGGTTGGGGGCTACCCGTAGGGCATCCCCCACATTGCTGGGGCACCTGGCCCGCCAGAGCCATCCTGCAGGGCTGTGAGCCTCCACTTGCCCCTTCCGGGCCGGGACCTGAGCCCACGAGGCCCAAGGTGGCCCCACAATCTGACACTGGCCCCTGCTCTCCCTCCGACTCTGGCTGCCTGAACTATGGCTTCCTGGCTGGGTGGCGGGTGGTGGTGGCAGGATGACCGGGGTCGGACAGGACCCTCCTCTGTCTCCATGGGGCCAAGCATCAGCTGTACCCCACTCCCCCCGAGTCGAGCAAGTGCAACCATGGACTCCTGGGAAAGGGGATCTGGGTGTGGGCTGCGGGTGACGAGCTGGCCGGGCCTGAGCAGGACTGTGGGTCAGGGTGGGCACCGGAGTTGAAGGGGTGCCTGCTCACCGGTGTTCTGTCCCCCACTCTCTACAGGGTCCTCCTGGGCCAAAAGGTGCTAAGGGCTCCTCGGTAAGTGGCGTCTTCTGCCCTGAGGGAGGGGGGTGTGTCCCCCTCGATGACAACCACCCTGGACCCTCTTGCCCCCTTGACTGGTGGCAGCACGGTCCTCACGCTTCTCCTCCAGCACTGACCGTCCCGAGCACGTCCCCAGCCGGGGTCGCGGCAGACCGCGGCATGTGCGCTGTCGCCCCCCACCTTAGCAGGAAGTTGCCCCTGAGTTCCCATCTCGGGGCGTCGGCCTCTTCCATCTGGGACTGGGGACGGGAGGGTCCCTGCCATCCTTCCCCCGGCAGTTAGACTTTGCCCCTCGCGGTCTCTGCCGGCTCCCGGGGGATCACCCAGGTGCAGGGCGGATTTGAGTCACATCGGCCTCGGTGATGAGGTTTTGGTTCATTCCCTTTTCCCAGGGTCCCACTGGCCCAAAGGGTGAGGCAGGCCACCCAGGACCCCCTGGCCCGCCGGTGAGTAGCCTTCGAAGACTGGAAAGTGGGGATGGGGGCTCTCCCGACACTGAGGCAGTGGTGGGAGCATGTGTGTGTGCTGTTCACTTTCCAGAACTTGGTGGAAAGAGTCCAGGTGCCGGGGGGGAGAGAGAGAGAGCGTGTGCGTGTGTAACTGTGTGCACGTGCGCGTGTGTGGCTGAGATGGGCAGCACCCAACAGGGCCCCTGGGGATGGGTAGGGGCCGTGATGAGCCAGATTGTGGGGTGCACTCCGCGGGTCACCCCTGGTTGGCCGTGCAGCCTGTCAATTCCTGTCTCTGTCCTCGGCTGGGGCTCTCACACGGGCAGGCACTGGTGTGACCCCACTGTGTGCTGCCCCAGGCTGGGCTGCAGAAGTGAGGGGACAGCTGGTCGCTTTGAGCCCAGCTGAGGCTCAAACCCCAGGCCGCGGTGTAGACGAGCTCTGGCAGCGGGGTTGGGCATGCGATGCTCCAGAGCAGGAAAGAGGGAGGAAAAGCACGCCGAGATGACGGGCGTCTGCAGCCGGGATGCGGGGCCCCAGCTGCCCTGGTGCCGCTCCCATCGGGACCCCCCGGTTCTGTCCACACGCAGGGTCCCCCCGGCGAGGTCATCCAGCCCCTGCCGATCCAGGCGTCCAGGACCCGGCGGAACATCGACGCCAGCCAGCTGCTGGATGACGGGGCCGGCGAGAACTACGCGGACTATGCGGACGGCATGGAGGAGATCTTCGGCTCGCTCAACTCCTTGAAGCTGGAGATAGAGCAGATGAAGCGGCCCCTGGGCACGCAGCAGAACCCCGCCCGCACATGCAAGGACTTGCAGCTCTGCCACCCCGACTTCCCCGACGGTAGGGGCCCGCGGGGGCAGGCACGGGGCAGCCTGCGGGGCGGGAAGACACCGCCTCTGTGTCCCTGTCCATGTCACGGAAGTGGCAGGGGCATTGCCGGACGTGACCGGGTCCCGGGAGGCCAGGGAAGGAGGGCAAGGCTTAGCGGTGGCACAGCGCCTGGTTCCGGTCGGGTCTTAGCCGCTGTCTCGTGTGTCAGCTGTGACCCTGAGCCTCGTGTCATCCTTCCACGAAAGGGGACCAAAGCATGCCCCTCCCAGAGGACAGAGTGGAAGAGACTGTGTCACGTGCTCCGTAGGGCACAGCTGATGGCGGCGCCGTCTCCAGGTCTGCGTCAGACCCGCTAGTGATGTCAGGATCAGGGTGCTATGTGGGCCGGCACTCTGTGAAACCCAGACTATCCCCAAAATGCAAAGCCACCCCCGTCCTCACCGTCCTGAGTCACACACAGCCCACCTCTTGAGAAATGCACCCCCTTAGCGGGCTTCTGCCCCCTGGGAAGTGTGAGTGGCTCTTCTCTGCAGCCGGAGGGCGGTCCACGCTCCCGGGCCTCGCTCAGCGCAGGGGCAGGAATTTCCAAGGCCCACCTGGAGCATCTCCTGCCCAGGCGGCCCGGCCCACCCTCCCCTCCTCGCGGGGTCAGGGGTGCCGTGGGCTTCACCCTGCAGCTGGGTTCTCGGGGATGGTCTGTCGTGTCTGCGTGGACGCAGCACGGAAAGCCGCGTAGTCAAATGGGGGGGAGGCCCGCGCCGGCGGCCTGTGGGCCTGGCCGGCTATTTCAAGTGCAGCGCTGCCAGGTGGCGGCTCTCTCTGGAACCGTGCGGGAGCCGCTCACGAATCCCCCTTCCGTCTGCCATCCAGGTGAATACTGGGTGGACCCCAACCAGGGGTGCTCCAGAGACTCCTTCAAAGTTTACTGCAACTTCACAGCCGGAGGGGCGACGTGCGTCTTCCCCGACAAGAAGTCCGAGGGGGTGAGTGCCTGCCTCCCCGGCTGCTTCCCGTCACAGCCGGTTTCAAAGCCGAGTTTTCTTCCCCAGAAGTAGACCTGAGCTGTGGGACCGGGTGGGCGCAGCCTGGCGCTGTGGCAGGTGAGGGACGGCCGGCCCCAGGTGGGGATTTCCACCGCTGGGTGCTCAGCTCCTTCCTGAAATGGCCCCGCAGGTCTGCCCTCAGACCAGCCTGAAGCCCATGGGGGTGCCTTTGGGGCAAGTCCATCGTCACCCAGATACATCTTTGGGAGGCTGGCATTTGCCTCAGTTCGTGTCGGCGGATAGCTGGGCAGCCGCTCCTGTCTCTCCCGAGGGCAGCACGTGTGTCCGAAGCCTTTTCCGTACAGAGTCTTGGTCAGCGAGGTTCTGATGCACGGACGCTTGGGGGACCATCGGCTACCGGCCCCTCCGTGGGGGGAGTGTGTGTGCAGACGGGAGTGAATGTGCATGGGGACAGACGTGGGGCCAGCGTGTGTGCGTGGGGACCCGCGTGGAGCCAGTGTGTGCGCGTGGGGATGGCGTGTATGCATGGGGACGGCGTGTGTGCGTGGGGACGGCGTGTGTGCGTGGGGACTGGCGTGGGGCCGTGGGCTGCTTTCCCCTTGGGCGCAGGACAGGTGAGGTGGACACGGTTTCTAGCTGCAAGGTGACCATGACGCAGTGCCCTGTGCATGGGGCCTGTGCAGACAGCCACGACGCCCCTCCGGTGGCCGGCTGTCCAGACAGGCTGTGGCTTGGGTGCAGAGTCCGCAGCCCCTTAGCGGCCACAGTGCCGAGAAGCCATTGTACTCAGCGGGGGCGCCACCCACTCACCCCTACATCTCGCTGTCACTGTGAGGAGTCCCAGCACCCCTGGACAGAAGGCCCGGCCACAGGGACAGGGGCTCCACCATGACAGGCACGGTTTGGGGACCCCTGTTTTATATGCACGCTCCCCAGCCTGAAATTCGAAATCCTTGGTAACCTGCGTGCCCGCAACAAAGAGCCTGCTGTGCGAAAAGAGAAAGCAAGCCTCAGGACCCCCCGTTCGGCAGAGCCCCAGGAGGAAATGCGGGTGGAACAGACACTGTTTTTCATCCTTTTTTGTGGCTGTCTGTCACCAACACGTGGCCTTGCTGCTGGAGAGTTAGTGAGCGCCCCAGGAGCCCAAGCTGGTGGGGTCACTGGGCAGATGGCAGGCTGGGGGGCTGAGTGACCCCCACTGCTCCATGCTCTTCCTTGGGTATCCCGGCCCTGGACCCCCCCCCCCCCGTCAGGCAGCCGGAGGGCGGGGGTGAACTTCTGCGGTGCCCGCCCGCACCTGTGCCCCGTTCCCAGAGGGGGCCGCGCGCATGCTATCTGAGCGCTGATGTGGGCGGGTCCAGAAGCCCACGCGAGAGGGCAGCTGGGCACCTCTTCCTCCCCTGCATGCGGCCAGCTCAGAGGGGAGCCCAGGGGGACGAGACAGGGAGTCAGATCCCCAGCTTCCCTGCTGTGCACGACTAGGAGCAGGCGGAGCAGAGAGCCTGTGGGGCCTGGGGCCTGTGGGCCCGTCCACTGTGCTGCCCTGGGTTGTGCTCCTGGAGCCAGCGACAGGCGCTCCTAGAGGAGGGGCCGTGCATTCACTCACTGACCCCACAGCGTTACTGAGCCCGCTCTGTGCTAGGCCTGTCCTTGCGAGCTGCACCTGGGCCTGTGCAGTGCAGTCCCCAGAGTAGGAGCCGTCCCCTCCCCTGCGGGAGGCAGATGCCGTCCCTCCCGATGACGGTCAGCTTCACGCTGCGTCTTCAGGGAAGCACCGCCTGCCACACAGAGCCACGCATGATACAGGCATCACATGAAATCAGACGAGAGGGTGGCCACGTGTCCTTCCCTTGGCCCGTCTGTCCATGCTGGCTCTTACTGTCCTGAGTGCCTTCGGCCCCCTGGAGTGCATCCACCGCTGGGCATTTACGACGTCCCGGGCCCTGCACAAGAGGCTGGGTATACACAAACGCACAGCCAGGCCCCCGCCCTCCTCCTGTCCCCAGCACGGTCTGTCCCGGGGCGAGCACCCCGACTCCACAGGAACCCCCTCGGCCGTGTGGGGCGAGGCACGGGCGGGAGAAGGCGTGTTTGCAGGCGGGGAGCTCTCCTCGTGGTGGTGGGAGTAGTAACCCTGTCCTTCTCTGTTTCTCTCCCTCCCACCTCCCTGCTCGATGTTTAGGCCAGGATCACTTCTTGGCCCAAAGAAAACCCGGGTTCCTGGTTCAGTGAATTCAAGCGTGGTAAACTGGTAAGGCGGCCTCTGGCTTCTCCGCGGTTGTCCTTCAAATGCGCCCGTTTCGTATCTTACAGAGTAAAATGGCCCGCTGGCCCAAAGAGCAACCTTCTACCTGGTATAGTCAGTACAAGCGAGGGTCCCTGGTAAGTGGCCACGGGGGTGCCTGCTTGCCGCACAGCCTGGCCCGCGGCTCTGCATGGCACTCGTGGCCGCTGGGCGCCGCACCTGCCCTCGCCCCTTTGGCCAAGCTGCTCCACGGCCCGTGACGGCCAGACTCCGCATCGGCGCCTACGCCCCACCCCCAACGACAGTTCATTTGGCCTGGGAGCCGGGTGTTGGTTTTCCAGTTCAGCCTAGAACAGGAGCTGGGTGCTCGGGGCACCCGGGTGCCACCAGGAGTTGGGGCCAAAGATACCAGGAGCCAGAGGGTTTTATTTTGCTCAGTTCTAGTGGGCAGGTCAGATAAGACGGGTCCTGGACCACTAAACCACAAGTTCTTCCCAGGACACGGGCCACTGAGGCCCCTCGTTGTGGCTGCCGGGTGAGGGGGCCGTCCTGATTGCCCACCTGGCCATGGGCTTCTCAGTGCACCCGCACAACTCGGCTCGTCCCCCCTATAACTCCTGGGGAGCTGGTCTCAATAATCCATCCCAGAATTGGAAAGACGCTGGCATCCCTTTGAAGGAAGTGGAGGTGATGTTCTGTCGCCAGCCCAGGGACAGAGCCGGTCCGGACTCCTTCATACCAGGCCAGTGGCTGACCCGCACACTCGGGCATGCTGCCCTGACTGTCCCAGGGGTTTGATCCGGGCCCTTCCCTGGAACAGGGTGAGGGCCCTGTGCTCTCTTTCTAGCGAGTGAAAGGGTCAAGGGTCCAGGTGCCTGACTGTGCTCCTTGCCTTCCTGTCCTCAGACGCGGGTCGTACCCCACTACGCGCTCTGGGAGGGGGTCCTTTGTCACCCAGAAGCCATGCTGTGGAAGTTCTGTGACTTCCCACCTGGCTCTCCGCCATCAGCGCGGACACCCTGGCCTCCCGAGGTGGGGGGCACAGCGGCCACACCCCCGACGACTCCCAGAGCGGTGGCTTCCCGCTCGCTCTTCAACCACGGGGCACTTCATGGCTGACATTGCACGCTCTCTGTGTCCTTGATTCCAAGCCACTTGGGCTCTTTGCAGACGCTCTGAAGGTCCGTGCTCGCCTTGCAACATCTGTGGACACTTCCTTCTATCTGTCTGTGTGGACGGCAGGCCTCTCGCCTGCTCCACCCCTGCTCTTCCTCCGCCCACCACCCCTGTTGTGCTCGGCTCGGAAAGTGCAGCCGGCATGCAGAAGGACCTGCCTCGGACGCCCCCTCAGTGCGGGGCGGGCCCAGTGAGCAGGGTGCTGGCGCTGGTAAGGGCGGGTCAGGCGAGCACGGGACCCGGACAGGTGCAGCCGGGCGCCCCTCGTGGCCCCGCACCCCAGCACCTCACTCAGAACACCCACTTCCCATACCGACCCGGGGAGCCCACCTCCTGCCTCCGTCCCGTATCTGACTTTAGACGGAGCATGGAGGCGAAGGGAGGGCCCCAGCAGAAACCAGCTTCTCCCTCGGGCTTGCCCGCTGCTGTATTTCCAGCTCTCTGTGACCGTCCTGGAGGACGGGACGTAGGTGCAGGTCCCTTCCTGAAGAAACAGGCTGCTCTGGCCGTAGCCCGCGAAGAGAACCCCGCAGAGCCCCTTTCCCCTGGGAGGGCGGGGGCTCACGGTGGGGTTCTGGGACTCCCTCCCTGGGGGCTTCAGGTCCTTCTGTGTCCCGCGCTGCTCGCTGGCTGTCCCGTGCATGCATGCTACCTCTAGTCAGTCGAGCCTCCTCCCAGAAGGAGCACCTGATCGCCCGGACTGCCGGTTGGTATTCAGTGTTCCTCCTCAGGGTCCGACCACGCAGTGTCCCGTCGCCGTGTGCAGAGCTGGCGCTGGCCGGCAGCACAGTGCCCTCCCGGCCCTGGTGGGGAGGGCCAGGGTCTCCGGCCGGACCCCCGCCTCCGCGCCCTCTGGTTCTGTATACGTGTATATAACCGAGTGGGCAGCGTGGACCTCAATGCGCCCTCGTGTGTCCAATGTGGCTCTTGTGGCGGGCGGTGGGCAGGGCCAGCCCTGGAACAGTTATGGAGTGGCCTCCGGGCAGGGAGGGAGCCGCGGCCTCAGACCCTGATGTCTGCTCCCCTGCTGATGCCCAGACACCACCAGGCACCCTCCGCCGTCTGCGGGGAGGGCCTGCAGAGCGCTGCCTGGCTGGGGAGGGCGCCGAGCCTCGTCTGGGGGTTGGGGAGGCACCCCCGTCCCCTGGCCGTGTCCAGCTGTTCAGAAAGCTGTAGTCTGCGAGGACGCAGAAACCAAGGCTCGCCTCTCGGGACACCCTGCGCCCGCCCCGCGCCCCACCGAGCTCAGTAGCCCATGTGAGGGGGGGGAGCTGGGCACACTGGACAAGGCTCTTGAGAACGGGCACGTCATCATTTCCTGATGCCTTGCTCTGGGCTTGCTGTCAGAGGGTGGGTCTTTTCAGGGCAGGTCACGTCCCCAGAGTGCCCCTGGCTGCCCCCTCTCCATGTGGGGAATGCTGAGTCCCCACCCCGGGCCAGGAAGGCCTACTCTGCTTTCCCCTGGATTCTGTGCCACAAAGAGTTGGGGGCGGCCTTTCCTGAGTGCCATCCTGTGGCTCCCCTGTGCCTGAAGGAGAGCGCCTGGTCACCCTAGCCCTCAGGCTTGTGGCCGAATGGCTCAGGCCCCTCTTGCTGCCGGGACACCCAAGCACCCATGTGTCACTCCCAGCCGGCCTGTTACCGCCGAGGCCCCTGCCCTGTCTATCTGCAGTTCTCACGGCCTCCTGGCCAGGGCCTAGTGCATCCTAGGTGCCCAGCAAATGGTTTTCATCTGTTACCATAATCTAGCGAGCACCTTCCTTGGGCCAGCCTCCAGGCACAGTAACAGGAACTCTAGGCCGCGTCTCTGCCCTCAGGGAGCTCACTGTCCAGGGAGGGCTGCAGACCAGGCACCAGGAGCCTGTGACACAGGGCTCCAGAGCTGGTGTGGAGGGCCTTACAGCCCAGGAGGGAAAACAGACAGTGAGCCATGCCAAGGTGGAGAAGGACACCTAACCTGGGCAGGCTTCCTGGAGGAGGAGGCCCATGACCTGAGCCCTGGAGTAGGGACCAGCCAGGCCGGGAGGGAAAGGAGGGTCATGTAGGTCTCTGAAAGAAATGTGGTGCGTTTCACTCTGTTCCAAGAAGCCCCCAGGAGAGCCAGTGCGTTCTGGCCTTGGGGCTGGGTGTGCGCACAATCCCAGGGCAGGGCCCGCCCGGCTCACACTCTGGAGGAGACAGCCCAGGGACAAAGCTTGTGAAGGCTGGGCCGTGAGGGGGGCCTCGTCCCCTCACTGCTGAGCGCCCCCTCCTCCCCTAGCTCTCCTACGTGGACGCCGAGGGCAACCCCGTGGGCGTGGTCCAGATGACCTTCCTGCGGCTGCTGAGCGCCTCTGCCAACCAGAACATCACCTACAACTGCTACCAGTCGGTGGCCTGGCAGGACGCCGCCACGGGCAGCTACGACAAGGCCATGCGCTTCCTGGGCTCCAACGACGAGGAGATGTCCTATGACAACAGCCCCTACATCCGCGCCCTGGTGGATGGCTGTGCTGTGAGTGTCACATGGGGGCGGGCGGGGGGCGCCGTGCGGGCCTCCGCGTTCATTGTTCGGGCGACGAAGCCAGTCGCCAGGTGCCTTAGGCGCTGGCCCTGCGCGACGTGCGGGGCAGCGAGAACGCCGGACCCGGGAAAGTGGACCCCGACGGGAAAGGCCGGGGAGCCAGGTCTGCGGCCCCGGCCAGCTGTGACGTGGAGCCCGTGTCTGTCCAGCCTGGGATTAGAGGCTCCTTCCTCAGACGGGGTCTTCCCGGCAGTGGCCAGGACATGCACTGTGCTGGGCGGTGCTCGGGGTTCTGGGCGCATCAGCTCCCAAGGTTGCCCGGCCACGCAGTTGCCCGGGCCCCGTCCGCCTGACAGGAGGCTTGCTCAGCCCACGTGGCCTGTCCAGGCTGGAGTTGCCGCCTTCAGGTCCTGGGCCCGGGACTTTGCCCCTTCTGCACCCCCAACCTATGTGGTCTCCAGAGTGTAGCCAGGTCCCACCAAGGGCCAGCCCTCGGGACTGTACCTGCAGGGGCTGCCGCAACGCAGGCAGGCCTGAGCTGGTGTCCTTGGTCCTGGGAGGTGTTTAGGTCACAGCCACAATGGGGCCCGGTCCTATTGAAATCTCAGCTGTGCTAACCTTGTGTGGCCTTTGAGAAGCTGGAGGTGGGTTGCTAAGAAGCACATTGTCTCTGCGAGTCTTTCTGTCCCATTTCAATGTCGGGTCCACCTTGTTCTTGAACTCAGAGACCTCAGGCCAGCCCCCACGGGGACAGGGCTGAGCATGGGCTCAGCCCCGCCCGCGTGTCCAGGCCGGTTCCCCCGCAGGGCCTCCTCTAGGCCGGTGCATGAGGCCTTCACAAGGCGCTGGTGGCTGCCATCTGCGCCCGGAAGCTCTTCCGACACTCTGAGCCAGCTCCTGCAGTCCTCCCGGCTTTCTGGTGGAGCAGACCATCGGGATTTCTTCTAGTTGGCCCAGCGGTTCCGCCCCTCGCCTCCCACCACGCTTTTTGAACAGAACAGCCAGGGCACCCAACAGAGATGGTCACAGTATGTCCCAGGCCAGGGAGAGGCGTCCCCGAGTGCTGAGCTGCCACCCTGGGCGTGCGAGAAGCCAGTGCTCCTGCCTCTGGGTTAGTTCTCCCTGCTGCTCACCTCACAGCAGGCATGGGATGTAACAGTGCTCCCTGGCGTCTGCTGGGGCGGTCTGGTGCTGTCCGGGCCAGGCCAGAGCGTCGTGGTTGGCCCTGCGGAGAAAGCGCACGGAGCTGCCTGGTAGCCGCTGGGAGCAGGACCCGGCCGCACCACTTGCCTCCCGCCCTGGCTGGTACCCTTCGACCGGGCAGCACCCTCCAGCCCTGGCGAGCTGTGTTCCTGCTCCCCACCCCAGGGCCACCTTGGGGATCATGGGCGAGGGCGCCCAGCGGGCAGGCTTCCCTGAGCGCCCTGCCGCCCCTCCCTGCTTCTGTGCACCCCGCGGTGCGTGTGGTTCAGTCCTTGGGTCTGATCGTGGAATGCGCAGAACTGATCCCTGTTTAAAGCAGAGGCTTCCAGCCCCTGGGAGGGGGCCCAGAAACCCTGGGGGGCTTCAGCACCGGCATCTGCTCGCGCTCCTGACGCGCACCCCAAGCTGCTGTGAGAAGCTCGTGAGGCCGCGAGTAGACTGATCTCTGCGTCTCTGCTGCCTGCAAGTGGGGACAGCGGTACCACCTGCTCCATGGGGCTGTTCCGGAAGCACCTCTCGTCTCGCCTGCAGAGAGCTCGGAATTGTGTTCAGCCCGCCAGAAGGCCCAGGAGAGTCCTCGGTTCCTGGGACTGTTTCTGACGACAGGGGCACCTAGGCCGAGGGGTTAGGTGGAGACGCGAGTCCCCCAAGGCAGAGGCAGGACCTCGGGGACGGGGCCTTGAGTCGGGCTTGGAGCGTCCTGGCGTCCGTGGCACAAAGGGAAACTCTCTGGTGGGGCCAGGACCTGCCGCCTGGTGCAGGGAGCGGACAGGTTCTCCAGAAGGGGCGAACATTCCCTGCGAGGGGGTGCTGGGAAATGCCTCTCATGAGTCAGGGACCCTCAGAGGTTTAAGGGCAGGCCGCCGCTGGCTCCAGCTCAGACAGGCTCCGTCGCCCCGAGGAGCTTGCTGGGAAGAGCCCAGTGCCCCCGCCCCTCTTCCTCCCGACGCTCCCTTTCCTGCTCTTTGCAACAGCAAATCCGGGAGCCCCCAGAAGTTCCCAGCAATGCTAACTCACATCCCGCCCTCCTGGCTCTGACTGCGTCCCAGCACGAGGTCGAGCTCCAGTCTTTCTTGACCCCAGAGCCATGTGTCCCGGTGGCGTGGGTGTGCTGGCAGCACGTGGGCAGTGGGTCACCACTAGCCTCCACGCACCAAACGCCACTAGGATCACTCTGGCCTCTGGGTAAGAGCTGCAGATGGGGTCTTCTCTATTTTGCAGAAGCAAAATCTGAGGCCGGGACAGGTCCAGTGAGCTGCCCAAGGCCCTTAGGAAATGGCAGAACGGAGTCTCCTCATTCCTATCCCCTTCCCACCATAGACCATTTCTGGCATAGCTTTACCTTGAATGCCTCCACTGACAGGGAGCTCACTATCTCCCGGGGCAGCCCAGGCCATGGCTGCAAAGTCTCACTGTTAGGAAGCTCTTCTAGGAATTGAACTAAAATCTTCTTGCCCATCATTTCGGCCTCTCGTTCCTGTGTCTGCCTGAAGTTGTGCGGAGGAGATGTGGCTGCAGACTAGAGCTGCCCAGCCTTCGGGGCCAGATGAGTCTTTGGGGAGTGAGGGGCCGGGCTGGGGGCACTGTCTGCCTTGTAGGGTGTTGGGCAGCCTCTGTGGCCTCGACCCTCTAGAGGTCAGTCCCCCACGCAGTTGTGACAACCCAAGTACCTCCAGCGATAGCCCCCCGACCCCCGCCTCAGGGAGCTGCCATCCTTCTGGAAGGACAGAGATTCAAGGGGAGCCCCAATGGCCCCACCTTGCCCAGAGCTGGAAGGACCCAGCTCCTTCTTCCCACTGTGGGGTCCGAAGGAGCCAGCGCCGCTGGCCAGGAGCCCGAACCCGACACCCAGCACGGCTGCAGTCCCAGCCGCGGTCCTGTTCGCAGAAACAACGCTGCACCCCCGCTCCCGAGAGAGAGCTGCTGGAGCGGAGAGACAGCCCGGCCCCTCGGCGCCTCTCCGGATGCCCTGCCCAGACCCGAGGTCACGGGATATGTGGACCAGACCCTAGGCCGGGAAGAGTGGCTGCTCCCTCCTCAGACGGTCTTACTTCTGGAAAGAAGAGAGCCTACCTCTGAAAAGGAGAGAGAACGTCTGCAAGGAGAAAGCCTACTGATGGAGAAAGTTGGCTGTGTGTGCTGGACCAGGAATT
>NW_024424119.1:57979774-58057778 GCF_017311325.1 Ursus maritimus
ATTGGGGGGGGGGGGGCTGGCCGAACAGGGAGGGGGACATGGGGCGCACCTGGGCAGTTGTGCTCGGTGAACTCCACACCCCCAAAAAGTTCAGCATGATTTGAAAAGTCACAGCCCTCCTGTGTAACCCTTCAGGAGGCCCCGCCTCCTGGCACATGCCGCTGGTAGGGAGGCTGGCCTCGGCCCTCGGCTTGGGGAGGCCGGTGGGATTCTGCTTATCGCGAGGGCCAGAGAAACTGGGGTTCCCGCGGACGTGCTGTGGCTGCATGGCCTGAGTGAGGGCCGCTGAGCGGGCCCAGCCCTGCGCATAGACACGCGTCACCTGGCAAGAGGCCCGAGGAGCCGTGCCACATAAATCCTGTTGTTTGTGCAGCTCCGCGCGCCCTCGGGGGCCATTGCCAGCCCGTAATGGTTGTTTATTCTCCAGAGTAATGGGGTGCAGAGTGCACGCGAGCACGCGGCCTACTTAAACGTGCCCTCTCTAAGTGCCCGGGTAACGGCAGCCGTGGGGCCCCGTAAATCCAGGAGAAATCACCCTGTCAGCTCCGCAGACACCGCCGTCCCTTGGGTCGGGAGGAGAGGTGGACGCTGGCCCCGTAAATGCCGGTTTGCCCGCCGTCATGTCAGAGGAAGGGCCGGCGGGGTGCTGCCCCCCAGCTCGCCGCGTGGGAAGGCACAAGCCGCCTGCCGCCGAGGTCCCTCGGTCCGCGGTAGCCCCGCCTTCCAGCGGCTGCTGAAGGCCAGGTCAGCCGTCGCAGCTCATCCCCTACTGTGCGGTGGCCCACGGTGAGGACAGAGGCAGAGAGGCGGAACTTAGGCGGGGGGCGTGGGTGCTGGCCTGCGGGGGAGGCGTGAGCCATCCCGGCTGTGCTGCGCCAGGCTGGGCCCGGGCCATGTCGTCAGAAACCACCAGCATCTGTGGCCTCAAGTTCCTGGTCGTCCCCGAGCAGTCCTACAGGACAGCGTCCTGTGTTAGGATTGTCTGAGAGGCAGACCCCTGGACCCACGGCATCACCGTCTCTGGGGGGATCCGGAGCCGCGTGATGCTGGGAGGCTTCCGAGGGGACTCATGGTGGCTCTGAAGCGCCATTCCCAGCTTTAAAATAATTCCAGCTGGACCCAGCTGTGGGCAGGATGAGGTGGTTAAGGTGGGGACATGGCGGGGACGTGGCAGGGACGGAAGGCTCCGGGATAAGGAAGTTCCAAGAGAGTGCATTCAGGAAAGTAACGAGGCAGACACGCACCCCACCTCAGCCACCATGGGCTTCTGTGTGGCCGGCCTGCTAGACGCGCTGGGCATGAGGGTCCTTTCGTGGTCTGTGCGGTGGAAATCAGCCGTGGTGGGAGTCGGTCATCTAGTGCTTGTAACACACTTAGCACTGAAAACCACAACTTCTTGTGGTCTGACTCAGTTCCCGACGGTCGGAAACCCGGTTCTGGCCCAGAGTGTCTCAGTCAGCTCGGGCTGCATAATGAAACATCCCAGACTGGCAGCTGGTCCACGGCAGCCACAGGCTTCTCACGGCTCTGGAGGCTGGAAGCCTGAGGTCGGGCGCTGCCTTGGGCAGGTTCAGGGGACGGCCTGCTTCTGGGCCGCAGACAGTCGAGTTCCTGCTGCGTCCTGCCCGGTGGAGGGAGTGGCTAGCTTTCTGGTCGTTTCTTATCAGAACACCACCCTCATGACCCGGTCACGTCCCAAAGGCCCCACCTCCAGACACCCTCACATTGTAGATGGGACGTCATCTTCTGGACTGTGGAGGGACACAGGCATTCGGTGACTAACACGGTGCCATGTGACTGTGGGGCTGCTGTCCCGGGAGGGCTTTGCCTGGGACTTGGGGGGGGGCGCTTCTGTTCAGTTCCTGCCACGTGGGCCCCTCCACAGAGCTGCCTGGCCAGCAGCCTCTCCCAGGGGAGTGATGGGGGCAGGACAGAAGCCGGGGCCATCATGCACACCGCCACCCATGGAGTGGAGGCCGCTTCGTAGCTGCTCAGCTTCCCGTGGCTTCCCGCGTGCCATGCACGGGTCCAGGCACCCTGACCCCGTTGTGCAAGAGGGAATAAGGCCCCCAGAGGCTCTGTGTTCCTCCTTCAGGACGTGGACGGTGCAGGGAGACCCTCCCCAGGGCCAGACTGCACTGACAGTATGACTCTAGCCTGGGTGCGAGGGAGAGACAGCGGCTCTTCCAGGACAGGTGGCAGGGGGCGTCTGTGAGGGCCTGTGGGGAACCCTCGCCTCAGGGGATGCGGATGGGAGGACAGCCCGTTTAGCCTCAGGTGGGAGCATCCTGTGTGCTCAGAGCTGAGTGACCGCGGCAACCCTGCACTCCCCGCCCTGTGCTCTGTGACGCGTAGCCGGGCAGCAGAGCAAAGACGTCTCTCCTAGGAAAGTTCTGTCCCCTTTCTGGGGCTCGCTGTCCAGTTAGTAAGGTGGGGCTTGCACCCTGACCCGGGGTTGAGCTCCGGGTGAGATGCTCGTGGAGGTCTGTCTGAGCAAGGGACTCACCACAGCACGCTGCTCCCTCCCTGAGCTGTCCCTGGCCCTCTGTGCCTCAGTTTGCCCAGTACTCCTCTAGACCGGGGCGTGGGTCAGGTTCCCCCCTCTTCTCACTCTTGTGGGTGTGGAGTCCTCTTACTTGTGGTGTGGTTGCCCAGGGCAGGGCCGGCCATCTGCCGTTACTGGCTCAGAATTCTACATTTTGAACAAGGTGCCGGGATTCAGGTATATTCCGGTGGAGCTGTGTTTTCTGTAGCTGGTCCTGGCGGGGCTGCCTCGGGGTGTCTTCGCTGGCGGGGGAGGGTGTGGGCCGGGGACTGTGGCGAGGACTAAATGGGATGTTGGGGGGTCGGGGGTGCTGCCTGCCCTGGTCTGGCACGTCTCCCTCCCTCTGCCTGCCCTGGTCTGGCACGTCTCCCTCCCTCTGTCTGGCGCAAACCCACTTTCTCCGCGGCTGGTCAAGGGCACGCACGGGGGAGCCCGGGAGCCCGGGCGGGTGTGGCGGGGGGCTCAGCCCTGTGAGTTGCCCCCCGCCCCCTCTTACTGACACGTGCCTCCCTTCTGCCTCGCAGACGAGGAAAGGGTATCAGAAGACCGTCCTGGAGATCGACACGCCCAAGGTGGAGCAGGTGCCCATCGTGGACCTCATGTTCAATGACTTCGGGGAGGCGTCACAGAAATTCGGATTTGAAGTGGGGCCGGCTTGCTTCCTGGGCTAGGAGCCACGAGCCTGGCCCCTAAGAGCAACCTCGTGACCTCAGCGCGCCGTCTGCGGGCGTCCTGGACAGTGAAGGCCCCTCGTCCCTCCCCCGACCTCGTCTGCGCCCGGCTCCACACCGAGCCAGACCCCAAACCCACAGAGAGCGAAGGGAAAGAGCCGAGTCCCCCACCCCGGAGCCGAATCACATGACCTAGACGGCCCACAGCCACCGGGCCCCACCGCTTTGTCAGCCCCGCTCCGTCCCCACCACGCGCCGCAGGGACCGGGACGGGACGGGGCCACCCTTCCTGCTGCAGAGCCGGCCGATGCGTCACCTGCGTGGAGAGGCCGCCGGGCCCGGGCGTGGGGCTGCAGTATTTGGAGATCACTTCTTTTTTTTTTAAATTCAACTTGAAGATGTGTATTTCCCCTGACCTTCAAAAATGTTCAGAGGCAAGCCTCGTAAAGGTCATCCCCACCCTGCCAGAGCCTCTGTGTTCAACTCCACGATCCATTCATGGGCCAAATGTCATTCCGCGTGTGCCTTTCCGATGGATTAAAGGTGCTTTCGTCTTTGTGAGTTTTAAGTAAATATTTGTATTGTATTGTCATAAATGTTCAGTGTCCCCGACTTTCAATCACGCATGTCAGCCGGCTTTGGTCCCGCTGGGAGGGTGGGGAGAAGGGGGGCGTCCAGTTCTGGTGAGGAAGGGGCAGCCCCCGTCCCCGCCCGGCCAGGAACGTGCAATAAGGTGGAGGTTTGCCCAGGGCGGCAGGAGGGCGCGCTGCCGTTCAAACAGCTGTGCCCGGGCCCCTTTGCAGACAATTTTTTGATGAGCTCTGATTTTTTTTCTTTTTAATGGAGAGGAAAAAAGACGACGACGAAGAAGAACTTGATGCTTTGCCTTTCCTACAAGCACTTAGATTAAATCACGGACATAAATTAATTTTAATTGCTTCCTTTCCCCGTTTTTCTTCCCGCAGAGCCTGATGGGAGAGTGTCCAGGGCAGGGAAACCACACTTTCTGTAGATGGTAATTAAATGAAAATTGGTGCTCACTTTCACACTTCTCCTTTGTGGTGCTATCTGTTTTAAGATCTTGGAAGGGGACCCTGGGGTCACCTGGCCGTGCCTGCCTTTCTCGGTCCTGGTCTCTGCCTCCACGGGGCGCAGGTCTCTGCCAAGGACGGAGAGGGAGACGCTCGCCACCTTCCTTCCTGCCGGGCCCACGTGCTTTTGCGCTCGCAGACCGCGGCGAGGCCCGTTG
The DNA here is from genome assembly GCF_017311325.1 of Ursus maritimus. Lineage (NCBI taxonomy): Eukaryota > Metazoa > Chordata > Mammalia > Carnivora > Ursidae > Ursus > Ursus maritimus. Next base: position 57,984,240 of record NW_024424119.1, read on the forward strand.
CCAGTATCAGGTTGTGCTTCTGTGATTTGAGAACACACACACACACAGTGAGAGACGTCGCCCACGCCGTCCGTGGTGTGCCGACGAGCAGGTCGTCTTCAGTTTGCCAAGTGTTTGGTGCTACTTTCTGTGTTTGTGCTCAGACGGAGCTGAAGCTGCGTGTGCAGACGGGGAGATGTGCAATGAACTCGGGGGGTCTCTCTGGGGTTGCCGGCGGGGGCTGCTTCCCCACACGAGCAATTTGGAGTTCCACCTGCAGGCGTCCTGGGCGCCGGCCTCAGCCACCCTGGAGCTCAGGGCTGGCGGGGCTGCTCCACGAGCGAGGGCCGGGGGCTGCCTCTGTGGGCAGAGGCCCCGACGGACCGGCCGGGAAGGGCCACCCCTCACTGTGAAAAGCTGCCCTCGTGCAACGCCCTTTCCTTCCGTGATGGGGGGAGCGGTGGGGCTCCCGGGCCCTGCTCAGCCCCCTCGGGACCCGCTGTGACCGATGGTAATGGTGCTGACCTCCGCCCGCCCGCCCTGCCCACCCGGATGCGCTTCCCGCTGGGGAGACCACAGCAGAGCCCCCCTGGGCGTCACGAAACCACCCGCTAGGATTTCCTGCATCCCTGTGGACACGGAGTCTTGCTGTCGCCAAAGAGAAGTCTGGCTCCGAGGTTCTCTGGAGCCCAGGAGGCCGGCACGCACCAATGACTCTCACATCTGTCTCTTCCAAAGCAAAGCCATATCCGAGGACTGCCGCGGGGTGCCCTGTGGGTGTTGTCTAGGTCATGTGATTCCATTTTGATTCCTCGTCCCTCCCGAGTCCCCTCTTACGCTGTCCTCCTCATCCTTGTGGCCCCTTCAAAGCTGTTGTCATTCGTACGGAAGTCGAACGTGTCCCGTTCTCCCCAGACCACTTCGCTATGGTATTATTGCAATAAAAGTACTTCCTGTATGTGCAAACACTCTCCTGGTGTCGTTCTTGCTCCCCCTTCTCTCTATGACTGGGCGCAGGCCGACGAAAAGGGGAAAACGATCAATGGAAAACCCACAGGAAGGTTCTAGGACATCGGGCCCTTAAAAACACAATGTCAGATGACACCTGTCCATTGCCTATGAAGCCCATAGACGTGTTTCTGAGTCTTCTCTGTAATGCCCAGGAAGGGGCGTTTTAAAATATTTTAAACCCATGTGACGGAAAAGTCCTTGAAAGAGTTTCTCCATCCATCGAGTTTACCGTTTCCACCGTAGACAGACGTGATTGGCTGTCTTCTTAAGTGTGACAGGGCCTCCGCGCTGCATGAGAAACTGCTGTGGGAAGCCGGTGGCCACAGAGAGCGGAGGGAGGGCGGTACCCGCCGTGGGAATGCTTCTCCGGAAGGAGGATGGAGGACAGAGCCGTTCCCAGGGGTCCCACAGGATGCGGCCGGGCTCCAACTCTGGGGGCACTTCCGCCGCTCCTGGGGGTCCAGGCCTTGGCCTTGTGCAGACTTGTCCTGGGCCCTGGTGCATGTCCCCGAGCCTCCCCGCTCTGCTGTCCCACTGCAGCTCCGGATCGCACGGCGTGGCCCCTGGAGCTCGTGTGGCTCACGTGGCTCATCCAGCCACTGACCCCGCACTGCTGCTTCTGACCCTGGCTCTCCCAGTCCGTGGCTGGGGCTCCTTCTCGCGTGCCACCGGCCTCGTTCCCCGGAGTGACTGTGCCACTGGAGGCCCCGGAGGGAGTCCCCAGCCCACCGGTGAGGAATTGGCGACCGAGTGAGACATGTGTTCGTAGCTTCAAGCCGCTGATGTCCAGCAGCGTCTGCTGCCCTGCCCAAACCGAGACCGGTGGTTCTCACCGTGTGTCCTGGGACCAGCAGCACCAGCCTCGTCCCCTGGGTACAAAGGCACATTCTCGGGCCCCTGAGCAGCAGATGCAAGGCCTTAGGTGGCCTGTGGCCTGCTCAGGCTCAGACCCGCTGGCCATCCCGAGCTCCACGGAATTGGCCCCCGAAAGCCAGAAGCTCCTCTTGCAAAACCAGGGTGTCGCTGACGGCAGGGGTGGCTCCGACAGTGTGCCCCTGGCGGCTTGCAGGCAGGTTATTCCCGAGGGAAGAAGCCGGAACTGGAAGGGTGGCGGCCAGGCCGGTTGCTCTTCACCGCACTGGAAGGTGGTACAGGAAAGAGACAAGCTCCAGAAGGAGCCAGCGAGGACCCAGGACTGCGAGGGCTGGAGGAGACAATCCTTTGTCATGATCAGCGTGGACACTGAGAAGCACCGAGGAACAGGCCAGGCCCAGCCCGGCCATCACCGGTGTCAGCCACACATCCTTCGGTTCAAACCTCGGTGTGGGTCACGACGGCTCTGGATGAATGACGAGAGACACGAGCGCTCGAGGTGCAGCCCCCGTCAAAGCCGGACGGGCCTGGAGGCCGCTGCGGGGAACCAGGGGGGGAGAGGGGCGGACAGGCAGGCACCGTGGGCCCGGGCCCAGCACGGGCTGCCAGCTGAAATCCGACAGGCAGGGTGCTGGTGACCCTTCGTGACCGGTGTCCTTCAGAGACTGCGCCAGCCTAGCCTTCAGGTGTCGGTGGCTGGGACTTCCAGCGCCCCTCGGGCCCCAGCGGCTGCACCGGAGCGCCCGGGCTATGCGTGAGCGAGGTCTGGTGCTTTGCACTCTGCCTCAAAGGTGAGCAGACTGAGCCTGGGGGCAGGGCAGGGATCAGGAGCTGGGTCCTGCATGAGGCCTGCCTGGGGCGAGGTCCTGCAGAACCCCCGCATCTCTGTGCGTCCTCCTTCATCCTCGAGACCCACCAAACGGAAGCACCTGGGGCTCAGCGGAGCCAGGGGGGCAAGCGCCTGTGGGTAGGGATGCGACCCTGAGCCCGGAGCCCAGTGACACTTGCCAGTGGGGTCCCCAGGACTGGACTCTCTGGACCGGGCACCACTCTCCTGGCCACGTGACCCCTGCTCTCCTGCACCCACCCTCCATCCCAGCGGTTGTCAGCGAGAGTTCGCCAGACACCCGCAGCCGCCGTGTCTGGGCCGGGCCCCTGGAGAAGGGAGTCGAGATGCGACCCCGGCCTTCGCTTTGGCGTCGGGAGAGAGGAGATCTTGTGGAAATGACCAAGTCCCGGCCCGGCCCGGCTGCAGAAGGGGCTGAGTGCCCACAGCTCAGGGTCCATCCTGGGAGCCCTGTTTGTATGTGGACCCACGGGAGCTGGGTGACAGATGTCCCGTCCTGTTAGCGCTCCCGGAGGGCTGTGTCTGCTCTTGCTGGGCAAGGGGAAACATCTGTCCCCACCAAGGAGCAAACAGGTCACTGTTCACGGTCTGGAGCTGGAAACCATTCAAGTTTCCCATTTTGAAAAGTGTCCTCAGTTCCCACGGCTGCCCCAAGTCCGAGGGAGGGGAGGGAGGGAGGGAGGGATGTGTGAGCACCAGCCTGGCAAGAGGCCTCTGTGGCTGCAGAGCCGGGCTCCAGGGTCCCAGGTGTCGGGACACGGGTCCCTGCGTACCTGCCAGGGCCCTTGGCCTCCGAGAGCTACGCCTGGTCCTAGCCTGCCTTGGGCAGCACCTCCCCTCGGACCACAGGGGAGTCACCTACGTGGGCGGGTGTGGACACACGTGCCGGCAAAGCCCACCTGCCCAGCTGGGGCCCAGGAGGGCTGGGAGCCTGTTGCTACCCCAGGAGAGCATGCACGTCTCCTGGGGGTGAGGAAGAGGGGGCAGCGCCTGCTCCCAGGGGCTTCTGTTCTGGGAAGGGACAAATGCAGGAAGCACGCCCCAGCCTCCCCCTCTCGCCCCCAAGAGGTCCTACTGCAAACTCACTTTCGTTCGTCTGGAAATGCCCAGTTTACTGACTGCCGGCCGCGGGCCGGGTTCTGGGGCGGCAGAGGCAGGTCCCGCCTGCACGGAGCTCTCGTTCCGGCAGAAAGAGACGTAAGCAGACAGAAGAGCAGGAAGCCTGTCGGGAGGGGTAAGTGCTCAGGAAAAGTAAATGCGTATGGGATCAAGGTGTCCTTCTTGTCTAAGCATCAACAGAACAGTGTAAGATGAGAGAGCCCGTGTGCCGCGTGTGCCGCGTGTGTGGTGGGGGCAGGTCAGAAGCGAGACGCCTGGTTTCCTCATCTGGGAAATGGAGGTAGTCGGCGCTTCACACTGCGGGGTGGAAGGAGCTCGTGCACGAGCACCACGTTCTGTAAGACTCCGCGTCCCCGGGATCCCGCCGTCTGTGCTACTCGCCGGTTGGTCTCAGGATGCCGGGCACCACACCTCGAACATTAATCGTAGAGCGGCCTCTGAGCGTCAAGCACCTGTCGGGTGTGCAGGCAAGAGCCTTCTGCTCGCAGGGAGCTTACGTGCGTCCAAGGAGACCCGACCCGTGGCGAGCACTTCGGAGGGCTGCCCAGCGGTGATCATGTCGGTACAGAGCCTGGGGTTCCAAAGCCACAGGCCGAGGGACGGGTCTGCTCAGAGTGGGCTGGAGTGTGCACCAGGAGGCGGTGTGGTCTTGCCTGGGACAGGAGAGAAGAATTCGGACATGTACACAGGATGTCTTGGGGATTCCTCATGCATACCGCTGTGGTAGCCGTCTGCTGCGAAAGGACTGTTGGGACTTGTCCACAGAGGGGCCCTTGGCACTTGAGGGCTGGCTACTGGCGCCGACCCCCCGCGGTGGGGATCCCAGAGGAGGAGAAAGGAAAACAAGGAGAGGTGCTTGACCAGGGCTGGGCAGAAGGGCTCCGTTTTTCCATACCTGCAGCCAAGGGAGCCTGGGTGGGGCTCAGGGTGCATGGTGTCCATTCACCTTCGCCCAGCCCCTGCCCCCTCGGCCCCTGAAAATGCCACAGGGGTGTGCACATGCAGGAGCCGCACCCCTGCCTTCAGGTCAACATGCAGATGGGAACAGGGAACTCGGGTCCACTGTGCATTTCCGGGGGTCCCCCGTCTGGGAGGCATCAGTAGGCGGCCACAGGGGGCACAGCTCAGAGAAGGGGTCCGCACAAGTACCCTTCATCGAGAGGCTTCATGGGCAAGAGGGTTGGGCCCAGGCCTAGATGGTGAATTGGATCCGACTCTCGTGATCCTGCTTCTTCACCCTTGGCTGGGGGAAAGCCCCCCTGCCGGGCTGTGTCTCCTCTCCCGGCAGCTTTCCAGGACCAGGGGTGTTAGCACACAGCTGGCTGGTGGCAGCTGGCAAAATCCCTCCCCCACCCGCAGTCACGGGACACCAGAGGCAATGCTGGCTTCCCCAAGGTCTGTGGGCTTCAGTTCTGCCTGGAAGATGCACAAATCCTACCACGTGCTCCTCCAGGCCGGCGGGCCTCATGAGCCCGTGGCTCTGACTCAGCTCCCTGGAGTCTTGCCCACACGGCCCTTGTGATGGCCACGGCAGTCCGTGAGGGGGTGCCCGGCACACCGTAAACACTGCAGGCGAGCGGGAGTCACCATCACCCCACGTGTTCTGTAGAGGCAGGGGCTGGCACAACTGCGAGTAAGAGACCCGCTTGGCCCAGACTTTGTTCTGGTGACAGTTGGGAGTGGAGTGGACTGGCCATCAGGGCTCCATGTCTAGGCTCATGGACGCCATAGAGAACGTGGATCTGGGGCTCCGCGTCTGGGGCTTCGGGGCCAGGTGATGCGAGAGATTTGGAGTTAAGGGAGAGGGACTTGCCATGGGTGAGGAGAGGGCATTTCTCCGTCATGCTCCGGGAAAGCCCGTAGAGTCAGAGGCCAGGCCCTGGAGGTCACTGGAAAGTGTTGGCTGATGGCTCTTGCTCTTGAGCCCGTATCAGAGTCACCTGGAAGGTTTGTCCCGTTCGGTGTGGAAGTGGACACCAGCACCAGCACCTCCCATGCTGGGTCCTCCGGATGAGCTCCTCCTTCATCCCAACCCCTGCCTCCTTGCTCTCTCTCAGATCACCGAGCTCCCTTCCCCCTTCTGTAAGACTCGCACCTGAAATGCTGTGTATCTGGCTCACGGCTTTCAGTTCTCTTCTCAAATGCCACCTCTCAGAGTGGCCCTGTGGAACAAAGAGCTTAGAGGACTCACGCTTCAGACTCCGAGTGTCTGAAAATTGGGAGATAGCTTATATTGTATTAACTCTCCTGCCAAAAGAAACAGTAAGTTCTAGAGTATCTGTGAAAACACAAACTATTTAAAAGCAGTGGCTCTGACTGGATGTGGGGTGAGCCATAGAGAAGGGAGTCACGTGGGATAAATATGCCATCCCCCGACTTTCTCCTAAGGGCCCTCCCTGGTCCCTGTGATGCAGAAGGAGGCTGTCTTAGCAGGCTGAGGACTTGGAGTCAGAGATCCAGGCTACAGAGCAGGGGAAATGATCTGGGAAATCCTGAAAACAAGGAAGCCATGTGAGGAAGCCCCCAAAGCTGGTCACACCAGGCCTCCCCTGTCCTTGGCTGACGGTTGGGGGAGCTGCTGACCGGCTAACACAGCTGAGCCTGGATGCCAGCGCCCCCGGGCCTGGAGGCTCCTTGAGTTCAAGTGTGGTCATTTTGACGGATCTGATAAACACGTCAGGCTTTCTGTTGAGACCCCAGGAGACCCAACCCTTGACTAAAAGGATGGTATCCCAGGACTGAAGTTATCCCCTAGGATTAGGGACACGCCTGGGCCCAGAGCTGTCAGCACCAAGCTCAGCACTCTTCTGAGGAAGAAGAGAGTCTAGAGTCTCTGTGACGTCGTGTCCACAATGTCTCGCACAGAATCAAGGTTTACTAGACACACAAGAGAAGGAAAATGTGACCCATGACTAAGAGGGAAAAAGTCAATAGAAACAAATGAATGGTGCCTCGGATGTTGGAATTTACAGATCTGGACTATGAAATAAATAGATAAATGTCACATAATATATAAGGAAGGGTGGGTGTTGTGGCGGAAGAAGTGAGTGATTTCAAAAGAGATAAGGAAACTTTAAGAAATGAACCAACTGTAAATATTAGAAATAAAAAATTGTAATCTCTGAAATAAAAAAAAAAACAACCTCATTGAATGGACAATACAACTTGGACAATATGTCGATGCTTTGCCCAAACTGAAGCATGGAAGACAAGGTTCATGTAAAAGGTGAACAAAACCTTAATTAACGGGAAGGTACCAAGCTGCCTTGCAAGAAGAGGATAGTTGCTGCTGAAAGCAGAGGGGGAATGGGGCGGGAGAAGGTATGAAGAAATACTAGCCCCAAATGTCTTCATTCCGTCAATAGCATGAATCTCCAGAGCCAAGGGCTCCGTGAAACCCAAGCAGGGGAAACAGAAGGAAAATCACCCCCAGACAGGCTGCTAGAAACTGCAGGGGACGAGAGACAGGAGAAGCAGGCAGCAGGATGAGGTGGGGGCCAGACCAGAACGGTGGCTGGAGGTGGGGGCGGGGCTCCTCCCGGTGGCAGAGGGCAGTGGGCAGCGGGCAGCGGAAGGATGTCCAGAGGTGCTGAGAGCAGAAATTCTTCACTTAGAATACAATTCTAACAAAGCCAGGATTCATAAGTGAAGGTGAAGTAAGGATACTTCCAATCGAAAGCAGAGGAAATGTGTTGCCTACAGACCCACATTCCCCGAAGGAGGAAGGAAGCTCTTCAGGCGGACGGGAAATGATTCCCGGCGGAAATGCGGATCCTGAGGAAGAAATGAAGAGCAGCGCAGATGGTCAATATGTATAAAATACTTTCCCCTCTTTTAAAGAGGCTGTTCAAAGACAATTGAATTTCTAAGACACAAATAATAAAAATGCTTTTCAGGGGCTCGTAACGTAGGTAGCAGCAAAGTCCATAACAACTATAGGAAAAAGGATGTGGGACGTTCGTACGTAAATTGTGACCTGGCATGCCAGTCACCCAAGGGGGACAGTGATGATGTGAGATGCACCACGTGATCCCCGTACAACCGCCGAACGCCATGCAGAGAGGTAGAGCCCAAGAGTCAGGGCGGAGCGAGTGGGAAGCACCAAGCAAGCCGGGCCAACCCAGCGAAAGCGAGACAAGGGAGAACGACGATGGGGTAGCAGACAGAGAGCAAGCTGGTGGACGCGGCACGGCCACGTCCGCTGTCGCACTGAATGTAAATTGGATGGGCGGCACGGATGAGAAACCAGGATCCCAAGACAATTGGGATGCAAGTCAATGAGTGAGTGGAAAAGCATCACGGTGCAAACAGTGACCTTGAAAATGCCCTCGTTGGGTCGTGTCAGTCCTTCGTGCTGTGTGCTCGGTACACCTGCTCCCCCACCCCCACCGCTATCACATAACCAGCGACCTCCCTCAACATCCCCAGTGCTCAGATGGGGCCGCAGTACCCGGCCGCCGCAGGAGACAGGGCGGGCGTGGGGCGCGTGACCCCCAGGCCTGAAGCCGCCCCCGCAGGGTCCTCCACGCTCGGCTGCAGTGAAGATGAGCTGTCGGAGAGGGTCCGCACGTGGACGGTGGCCGAGACAGCCGCTGGAGGAGAGGTGGGTCCCGGAGACCCTGCCGGGAGGAGAGGCGCCCAGCCAGAGCGCCCACGGCCGGCTGGCATCGCTGCTCGGTGCGAAGCCACAGACATTCCAGGTTCCGCCTGTTTCCGGCCGATCGCCGTTGGTGATCGTCTGGGCACGTGTCCTTCGCAGCACACATCGCTTTCTCAAATTATGGCGCATCCTAGTGCCCTCCTATCTTTTGTTTGTCTGCTTGCTTTCTGTGTTCCCGAGTGCTTCCCGCGGCATCGCAGGGCTCAGACCAGCACCTGGCACGTAGTAGGTGCTCACTAAACACCCCTCCTCTCTCTCGCTTGTGAGGCCGATGCAAGGGCAAGCCGCGTCCCCGTGGGCTGGCCCGAGAAGTGTCCCCAGTAGCGACAGACGTCTGGAATTCTGGAGCGGGAGGGCCCACGGCAAGGTAGTGATGACAGGACTTCAGGTTTTGATCCTCGCGCCCGGGTGGGTCTTTCGCTCCCTATCCAGCGGCCTTCCAGCTCCAGCGGGGAGCCTCGGGAGGGGAGGCAGGACTGTCCAGTGCCTGCGCGGGGGCTGTTGCCAATGACCGGCAGGCGGCGAGCGGATGGAGCCCTGGACCTGGAACCTGAGCGCAGACTTCCAAGCCTCTCACCACAGGGCAGAGCCCCAGCCGAGCCAGAGGGTGGGGGCGGCACACCGGACAGAGGGAGGAGGGCAGAGGGAGTCGGGGTGGGGGCGGGGGCGCAAGCATCCCACAGACTCCGGGGAGCTGGGTTCTAATCTTGGCGCTCGGGTAGCAGGCTGTGTGGCCCTGGGCAGCCTCCTTCCTTCTCTGGGCCTCAGTTCCCGCATCCGTGACCAGAGACGCCCTCCAAGGCACAGCGGCGCTCCTGGGCCTGACCCCCGCCCTGTGGACTTACGTCCCCTCTGTGGTATTTCACGGCTGGGTCCTGCTCGGCTTCTCGCACAGAGACGACCGCTCCTTGTGCTACTGTCTGGTGAATTCAAACGGGATTTGTTCAGAATGTTATAATTGTAACTTCAAAAGGCCAGTGATTCCTTAAGCTTCTAAGTTGACTTACTCTGTATGTAAGACGCGCGTTTTCATGACTCTCTTTAAGGGGCCCAATCCTCGCTCCATTCTCACTTAGGAAATTGAACAGCTGAAAGCATCATCAGTGTGTCCGCGAGTGAATATATCCCAATTTGTGTTCTAGCATGGCGGCGTCTGCTGTTCATGGAAGCTACGGGCACCCGCTAATGTTTAGAAATCGAATCGTGCCAACAGGTGAGTGTGAGGAACTTAGGGGTCTCTTAACCTGTTCCAAAGCTGTTTCCACATAAAATCACCAACCGGGGCCGTGACTCAAGGTCGCATTTTCAGTTGGATTATCAGCCTGTGCGTCTAACAGGCCAAATTCTCTTCAATGTTGCCAACACTCCAAACACCAAATTGCCGGGACTGCTTTACGCCTCGACATCAGCGCTGTGCGTTTTGTCCCTCGACCGGCCTACGCTCAGCACGCGCACGCCCACTGTGGGAGCCAGGCCACGCGGGCAGGACGCTGTAGCTTCCAGCCGTGGCTCCAAGGGGCCTGACTGTCTGTGTCTGTCTTGCCATCAACTTTGAGAACAGGCCCCCAAGGGAGGTCCCGTTCCTCGGGGCCCCGGAGCGCGCCTCTCCCTGCCGCTGACAGTCTGAGTTGAGGGTAGCAGGACGTGCCACGTCCCAGACAGGCCACGTTGGCTTGTGGCTTATCTGGAGCTTGCAGGCACTTGAAAAAGAGGACATGCGAGGAGAGGCTTTCCCTGGACGGCTGCCCTCCGGGAGTTTTGTCAGCCAGCTGGGAGGCCAGGCGTGACCCCACGCACACACCACCAGACCTTCGGAGGTGCCTCCAAAGCCAGGTCACCTCTCCCGAAGCCAGGTCCTCTCCCCAGGGGCCTGTCCTTCTCCTGCCCCTAGCGAGCTGGCACCTGGCCCTAGATTGTAAGCCACCTGGGGCAGCACAGACACCTGGTTCCCCTGCCGTCTCCCCGGTGAACCCACAAGAGAGTGCAAAGCCCTCTGAGCAGCTGTGAGTTCTCAGGCCCACAAGACCCACAGGCATTGAGATGGTCTCCAGTAGACCCATTACACCCACATGCTGTTGTTGGACTTGGGGTCACGGTTCTAATGCCACGCCTAGACAGGGCTACTGGTGGGTGGGGGTGGGGTGCAGACCCCCACCTCCGGCTCCAGCTCTGAGGTGCACCTGCCTGGGGTAGGTGTCACGTGGCCCAGAGTGACTTAATGTGACCTTCACCCCCTTCCGTGTTCCCCCCCAGCGAGGCCCATAGCCTGTCCTCTGTCCCTGTCACAGGCCTGGCCACCCACACCCCTTCCCATGGCAGGTGGTAGGAAGCCACGGCTCTGCACACCGGCGAGTGACTCTCCAGCTGCATTCTGCCCTCCTCTCCCCTCCCCTTCTCTTCTTCAGAGACTGGAAGCCCGTTGCGTGCCAGTGAATGGCACCCCAAAGCCTGCCAACCCAGGAAGGCCCCCCGACTCTTGTCCCGCAGAGCTGGGGAATGAGGGGCGGGGGACCGGGTGTTCCTTAAAGACACAGGCAGGCTGGCCCTTCCCCACACTCGGCCTTGGGGTCTTCCCCTGGGGAGAGTGTCCCGGCGGAGAGGAAGTGAGGCGCATTACACAGGACGCTCATTAAGCAGGGTGTGGGGCCTTGTCGCCTCCAGCTGGCGCCGCAGGCCTCGGGAGGAAGTGGCCACTGGCGTGAGAAATAAAGCCAGAAGTTAAGGTGGGCGGCCGCGGTCTCCCAGAGCCAAGGAGCTGCCAAGCCGCACAGACCAGGGCCATGGAGCAGGGCAGCGCTGCGGCGGCCGCCGGACCCGCGCTTGTGGCCGTCCTTGCTCTCTTGTGCACCGCGGCCCGGGCTGGCGACACCTGTCCAGGTGAGTCAAATGCCAGGGGAGCAGCCCCGATGTGGACCAGGTCTGCAAGTGGACGGCCTCCGCTTGCATGCCAGGCCCGTGCTCGGCCCGCAGCAAACAGGCCTTCATGGTTCCTCGGGATAGCGCATTTTAAGTGTCATTTTCCAGAAGAGGAGGCTGGTGGGCAAAGACGCGCAGCCCGACCCAGAGGTGATGGGCACTGCTCTGAAGCCACACCCGCTGGGCCCGAACCCTGGCCCGCGCCAGCGGCAGGGACCCTGGGCAGGCATCCTTCTCCCCTGGGCCTCCGGGTCCACGAGCAGAGCGGGGGGTGGGGGGGAGGGGAAGTGGGGGGCGATCCCCCAGGCCCAGGAGCAGGCCATCCTCAGGTCCCACCGCGTGGGGTGTGTGCTCAGGGCAGGCAGAGGGCGGGATACTGCCCAGCTCAGATTTCGGGCCATTGGCACCGGGGCTGGGAGACCTCACACCCAGTGTGGCCAGTCTTTCAGGCACTGGGGACAGAAGAGACCCGCGGTGTCTCTGGGGTGGCAGGGCAGGCCTGGCTCGGATCGCCTTTCCCTGCCTGGCGGCTCTCCCGAGCCTTTCCACCTGCGTTGATCCGTGGCAGTGTCCGAACCCGGCAGGATAAGCGCAGGGGCACTTCCTAGTGTCCAGGCGGCACGGCCTTGACCAGCTCGCTGAGGTCGGGCAGGACGGAGAACTTGGCGTACATGGAGTATCCTCGGAGAGGAAACACACATGGGACCCTTCAGGGGGATATCATGGGACAGTTTCTTCCCATAAACATGTCTTGTTTCTTAATGTGTCTAAAATGGCCAAGTCTTCTTTTTTAATGAGAAAAAATTAAGTAAATTTTAAAATGAAGTCTACATTGCTCTGAGCGGTGAGCGGAGGACACAACACCCCGGATAGGGACAGCTGCCCTGCCCCCTACAGAAGCTGTGGCGTCCAGGCCGCCCACGGCATCCCCCAGGCCTCGCGCGGGCATATCTCAGTTTCGTCAGCCACACATTTAAACTGCACGAAGTAAATAACCCTCTGCTCCCAGTGCTGCGGCCGCTGCGCGGTGTCCTTGGAGCCAACACGTCCCTCTCCAGGGGACCCACAGGGACCCCTTCCGGCTCCAGAATTCCGTGAGCACACGCCCGAGGTCTGGGGGATGTCGACCCCATGTTGACCCCGATGCCCCAAGTTTCTTACCAATATTCATTGTTATTATTTACTGACAGTCCCCGGTGTTCACGAAGCTCTTTCGAAACGCAATGGGTCCTGCTCAGATTGTAAACATGTGCATCAACTAACGTATCCTCCCCCACAGCCCCCTTCCTACCCTCCTGAGCCCAGAGGACGCAAGCCCAGAGGGGTTGAGTGACTTGTCCGGGGACACACAGCACTGAGGAGCCGGGTTCCCCTCAGACAGAGAGGACTCCAAGGCCGTCTCCTCCCGCCTGACCAGCATCCACAGCAGGGCACAGGGGGACAGAGCAAGTCTACACCAGAGGCGAAAACCCACTTCCAGGCTGACCCTCCAGGGGTCCGCAGCGGTCTCCCCAGGCCCGAGGTCCTGTATGGGACCGGCTGGATCCGGCGGCCCGTATGTGGGATCTGCTGAGCCCTCAAGCCCGGGAGGAACGCACCCACTGTCACTTTGTCCTTCTCTGCAGAGGTGAAGCTGGTGGGGCTGGAGGGCTCTGACAAGCTCAGCATCCTCCGGGGCTGCCCGGGGCTGCCCGGGGACGCAGGGCCCAAGGGAGATGCAGGCGTCAATGGAGAGAGAGGTACGCATACCGGGCACAGGGTGGGGTGACCGAGCGCCCGCTCTTCTCCAATTAGACCCGGGTTTGGGGAATCCCCCCATGTTTCAGGCTGGAGCCCGGGACTTGCCCTGCACGGTCCAGCCTCAGAGCCACATGGCACCTCTCTGGATGGAGTCACACCCAACTTGGAGGGACTCATGACGACCCGATCCAGGGGCTGGGGCACAATGCCAGTCTGGCTCGCCCTGCCCGGGACCCACTGCAGGAGAGGCTGGCAGTGTCCTCTGGGGGACCCGAGGACAGGGTCTCCGAGGATGTGCCCCGTGACCCGGGGCCCTGACTGGACAGTAGGGCTCGGCGAGGGTGGCACGGTCCTGGGCCCACCGCACAGAGCTCAGCGGAGGCAGGAATCAGTGGTGGTCCTGGCCAGGTGACGGCCTGGTCCCCACCCTTGTGCCCGTGGCTGCTCCGTCCTCCCCGGGGCAGTGGCTCTGTGGATAAGTGGCACTGGGTGGACCTTAGTACTTGGCGCAGAGAGCTCACATGGAATTGTGGGGGCTGCACCTTAGCCCATGACACCCGTGTCCTTGGGATTTGCAGGAGCGCCTGGTGCCCCTGGAGCCCCTGGGAAGGCAGGACCACCGGGACCCAAAGGTAACAACGAGATGAAGAGCGAGGACCGCTGGGGAACTCGGGCTCTGTCCAGGGAGAAATGAGAGACAACCACAGACAGAGGGACAGGAAGACGGGGAGGAGGGCAGAGAGACGGGGGAGTGACAGGGAGGGCGGGTCATATTTCCATCTCCAAGGAACCTGGAGCTACTGTGTGACCAGAGTCCTGATCCAGGGAACGGGGTCCCCAGTGAGCTCTCCTCCGGGGGCAGGATCCAGGCCTCGGGGTTCCCTCCCCTGCTTGGAGACCCTGGCATTGGAATCCTTGGGAAGCCCGCGGAGCAGTGAGGGTATCCTGCCCAGAGCAGGAGGCCTGGGTTGGTCCCCCGCTGTCCTTCCCACCGACCCTGAGGGCAGAGCGGCTGGCTGGTGTCCAGAGTGCTCCGGGGCCTCTCGCTGAGCACACATCCTGCATCCGGGCTCCTATCCTCCCGTCTCTTCTCCAGGAGACCGAGGGGAAAGAGGAGAGCGCGGGGACAAAGGTGAGCCCGGGTCGGGGTCCTGGGGGCGCCTCAGCAGGCTTTGTCCAGGTGGGGGTCCTGGAGGCCGCAGTCAGCCTGACAGCATCTCCTGTGGGAGGGTGTCAGACCCAGGTCCCCCTTCCTGCGGGGAAATGGTGGGGAGGCGCGCAGGGTCTGGGTCAGTGCTCGGTGTGATGAACCGTGCGGTGAGGGCCCAAAGCCTGGCATCTGCCCCCGTTGGACCCAAGAGATGCAAGACAACGGTATTGCTGAATGTGGACATTTCACTTACTTTCCCTCCTATTTATTCTCATTTATTTCTCAAACTGTAAGAGTCACAAAGGCCACTCACAGACTCTCAGGCGTAGTCACGTGCTCCGCGCACAAATAAAAGCCCGGGACGGGGGCGCAGACACAAATGCCCAAGCCCCCAGCACTCGCCCCAGGCAGAGGCTCGGAGGGACAGTGGGTGGACCTGACACCTGCTGGAAAGACCTAGAGTCCATTCCCATGGCCCTGAGGACCTGGGGCCCTAAGGAAATGGCCAGCAGGGGGCGCATGCAATGGCCCTGGGTGACCGCACTGCCCCATGGCCCCACAGCCCTGGCTGGACACAGGCGGGCCCAGCAGACCCGCTCCCAGGGACAGGCATTCTCAGAGCCCATCCCGGGGACTGGACGGTCTGCCCGGACAGATCTAGATGCTATTTCCTCTCTGTGTGCCGGCCACAGTGTGGCTGTGGCTGAAGGGGACGGGGGGGCCATTTCCAGACCGTGATGTGCGTGTCCTCTCCCCACAAACAGGAGAGCCTGGATCGCGTCAGTTCTGTGACACAGGTGACTGGCGACCTCCCCACGCTTCCCGCGCTTCCCGCTCGACCGCCTGCAGGGAGGACACTCTCCAGCTGTGTGGCTTTGGGCTTGACACCCACCCTCTCTGTTCCTCTGGTTTCCCGCTCCCACACCTGTGGGCTGTGTCCACCCCTGGGCTCTGAGATGAGGCCCCACAGCCATGCCGGGCGCTCACCCAGAATGCTCCCTGAGCTGCAAGGCCTCCCCCCACGTGGTGGGGCCCCCGAGCCGTGGACCCCAGCAGGCCCCTGGCCCCTGAGCCCTCTCTCCCTCCGCAGGTTTTCCAGCGAAGAAGCGACGGCTCCGTGGATTTCTTTCGCGACTGGGCCACGTACAAGCAGGGCTTCGGCAGCCAGCTGGGGGAGTTCTGGCTGGGGAACGACAACGTCCACACCCTGACCGCCCAGGGTAGGTCCCCGACATCTGCCTGTCCCTGAGCTGAGCCCCGGCCCCCGGATCCGAGGACCCTGCCCTCCTCTTCCTGGGGTTCAATCTGAGATCAGGAGACACTAGTCCTCCGTCAGCCTACGCGCGGGAGCCCTCCGTTAGTGTCACCCGCTAGGTGGTAGCACGTTAGCACCAAGGGGAGGCCTCCGGCAAGCACGGCCCACGGGCAGCTTAGATCCTGAGACAGGAGGGACCAGAGGCCTCAGGTGTGGGCTGCACGTCCAGCCCTCATGCTAGGTCCCACCATTTCTCTGTCCCTGGAGGTTCCCGCTCGGGGGAAGAGAGACGGTCTCTCCTCCTGTCCTCCGTCCCCGCCCAGCACCCAGCCCGCGTGGGCCGGGATGAGGGCAGCGTCTCTACCCTCCGACTTGTCTGCCCAGAGCCTCGCTTGTCGCTGCCCTGGGCAGGCCGCCAGGTGGGCCGTCCCCCCTCCCTGCCCAGTGCCTCCTGGCCGTCTCCTGAAACACCTGCTCCAGGGAGCCCCGACCTTCCCACACGCAGGATCCCCCAAGCGGGTAGCGCACGGGGCTGGGAGTGATGTCACAACCCCCCAGGAAAATGCCCGTTGTTGGTGTAGGACAGTGTCGTGTTCCAGCGGACGGACACGAGGAGGGGAATGGGGTGTGGGAGAAGGCCTCACGGGAAGCGGTCTTCACGGTCCCTCACATAACCAAGAACTTCCCGTAGGAACGTGCGGACCGTCCCTGGACGCCAGGTTCAGACGGCTCTGCGCACCTTCCTACGTTCCCACTTCCCAGCCCTGTAGACAGAGGGTCCTGTGCTCAGCCCTCATGGCCTTTCTGCCCCAGGAACCAGCGAGCTCCGCGTAGACCTCGTGGACTTCGAGGGCAACCACCAGTTTGCCAAGTACGGCTCGTTCCGGGTGGCGGGCGAAGCCGAGAAGTACAAGCTGGTCCTGGGGGCCTTCGTCGGGGGCAGCGCAGGTGAGTGTCCGCCCTGGGCCGAGGGGCCTGGGCGGCGGAGCAGAGGGGAACTGCTTCCCGTCCCGGCTCCGCCCCTTCCGCGTGGAGAGTGGCGGCCAGACGTGTTCTCCGTCCGCACGCGAAGAAGAAAATGTTACCCATGCCTCATGGCAGCGACGGAGTCGATGGGACACATTCCATACAAAGTCCAGGAAGACGTGGTATTTACTGCCATCATTGACAAAGACGGGGACAGGGTGGCAATGTAGCACATGTCTGTGGAGCCCGAGTTCCTGCTTCCTGGTGCCCAGAGCTGCCTGCCGAGGAATCTAGGGGTCCGGGGCAGAGAGTGGCCTCCCTCCAAGACAGGGGGCCTGCCGGCTGGCAGGGACAGACTGGGTGACGGGACGCCAAGGCCACTGTACCAGAGAGCAAGTGTTCCCTGGCACCCCCTAGACTTGTGCAGTGCACGTCTTGAACACCCGGTCACTGCAGTTCCTGCCTAGACCTAGGATCCAAGTAAGATGGCCCGTTCTCCCTCCGTGCAGGTGATTCCCTGACATACCACAACGACCAGCCCTTCTCCACCAAAGACCAGGACAACGACTCAAATTCTGAAAACTGCGCGGAGCGCTACCAGGGGGGCTGGTGGTACTTTAAGTGTCACCTGTCGAACCTCAATGGTCTCTACCTCCGGGGGTCCCACGAGACCTTTGCAAACGGCGTCAACTGGAAGTCGGGGAAAGGCTACAACTACAGCTACAAGGTGTCAGAGATGAAGATGCGGCCTGTGTAGCTCGGGGCCGACCGGGCGCGCAGTGGCCGCCGGGAGGGCTGGTCCGGATGCTCTTGGGGGCGGGAGCACGGGCTCGGGGACCTCCCCCTGTTCCCTCCTGGGACCCTCTCTGCTTTGTGCCTTTCTCCCACACTAACGCCGTGTCCCATCCCTGAGGGTAAGAGCAGGGACCCCCGATCTTGCCAGCCACGCATTTTCTCAATAAAGACATTTGCTTCCTCGCTCAGCACACGTGGGCGCCACCGTCGCTTGCCTTTCCCCGACCACTGTTACGCCCCCTCTGTTCTTTGTTTGCGCCCCACTGTGGGCACTGAGGGAGTTTCTGGGGCTCTCAGGTCAGGAGTCGGCGCACAGGGCGTGTGGCCGTGCCCCTTTGCCTCTGTGTGCTCTGTGGCCATGGTCTGTGGTCTTATCGACTGTAAGCCGCAGACAGAGCAGAACGGCGGAGACACAGACCACGTGACCATGACCACAAGTCCTAAAATCCTCCCCAGGCAGCCCTTGAGAAAGTGTCTGCTGACCCGGGCTCAGAGGTGACCTGGTCTGTTCCAGGCCCGGGCCCAGGTCTCCCTACTCAGCCCCACGGCCCCCTCCCGAGTTCCCGTGGGACTCACTTGAGAAGGCCTCAGACATCGAGCAAGGCTGACCGTAGGCCTGCGGGTCCCGGAGCAGGAACAGGACTGGGGGGGAATAAGGCAGGACGTGCGGCTTCTCTGAGCTGCCCAGGGGAGGGGCGCTGTGCCCACCCCACACCCAGCCAGTAGGCACTCGGGGCAGGGACAGGCGCCACGTGAGCCCGCAGGCCATCTGAGAGACGGAAGTGGCATTAGCCCGGGGAGCACCGAGTGGGCTACCCAGCCCTCTCCCAACCCTGCCAACCTGAGAGGACCCCATCCTTGGCCTGGGCATAGGGTCCCCACAATGGCTGGTACTTGGCCCTCGTGTTGCTGTTCGGGTCCCCCTAACCTCCTTGTGACCACTGAGGCTTTTTGGGACATTTGCAGAGAACCTGCGAAGGCCCAAAGGGGAACCCAGCTTCCCTGCGCCCTGGGGTCCCTTCCGGGGCACTTAGCTGGTCTCGGAACCTCACAGAGCTTGGAGCATGGGGCCTGTGTCGCTGCCTGGGATCCTTCCGGGAACGCGGGCGGGGTTTTCTCTCCTTTCCTGGAGGGGCTGTGTCCCAAGGATCAGGAACCGGGGCCCTGGCCTCGGGCTCCCGGACCCTCCCCTGCTCTGAGGGGAGACACGGCAGGACCCCATCCTCAGCCCTGAACCGTGGGAGGAAGGGCCGCGCCCCAACCAAGCCCCGGGCAGTGAGGACGGCGCCACGGCGCTCGGAGCAGAGACTCTCACTGTGTCTTGACCTTGCAGCCCTGGAAACAAGGTCCTCCTGGGAATGACCTTCCCTCCGGAAGCCAGGATTTCGAAGAAACAATGAAATCTTGAGAAAACACTGAACCTCTCGAGTGCTGTGTCATTACTGTGCCAGGAAAAACAAGGCTGTCAAACACAGACAAATTTTGAGCCTGGCAAGCCAGAAATTCTTTTTGAGTTCTGTTTTAAAAATCCGTTGAATGGAGAGATGGGTTAAGAGGTAAAAACATTAATTTTTGTAAATAGTTAATCTGAGCCTTGCCGGACCTCATTTACACGTGCTCTCTTGCTTTGAGGACTTGATAAGACTTCAAGAAGTACTCACAAAATTGCGGTCAAAGAGATTTGGAGAGGAAGGGGCTCGTGTAATCACACTCATGGAATAATGGATTTATTTGCATTACGTAACCGCGTGCATTGCAGACGAGTGTGGTTGCACAGTCGGGAGGGGGGCTTGGGAAGGTGTAACCGGCAGGTGGGCCTCTGACGCGCTGTTCTGCACAGACCACCGTTAGATCAGCTGGCCCCGGGGGCCCTGCCAGCTGCAGGTGCCTGCCGCCCCCGCCCCCGCCGTGACGACCGGCTCCTCTAGGCCACCAGAGCTGCTGCAGGGAGGCCAGCTGCCTCCCAGGACCAGGGGCTGAGACCAGCATGGAGAGCGGGCTGAGGCCACGTGTGTCCCCTGGGCTGGGCTGTCCCCTGCCCTTCCTTGCTGCTCCCCCGAGGGACAGGTCTGAGGTGTGGGAAAGGGGGCAGTGGCCTGTGGGCTCTGTGCACACACCCCTTAGATTCTCAACTGTGGGGTGGCCTCTGAGGTCATGGGAGGGCTCGGGGTCCTGTCTGGGAACACTCGCTTTGGTGCCAGTGACCCCTGAAGACTCGGGGAGCAATGAGGCCACCCCGCAAGGTCAGGATGATGCGCCCGGGAGTCCCAGCTGCGGGGGGGTGGGGGGCAGGGGTCCAGTCCAGGCCGAGCGGGTCTGTCCTGCGCGTCCACGTTCCCGGGAGGGAACGGCCCTGAAGGTGTGAGTTTAGCACTGGCCGCTGCTGCGTCTGGTTTTCCCTCCTCGACGCCCCCTCCTCCCCAGTCCTCTCTCTCACACTTGAACTTCTTCCGACTCCCGTCTGATTTCTGGGTTCTTCTGCCCTGTGCTGTCCCTCGTGGGAGGAAAGCCCTTCCTCCCAGCCAGCACAGTGACCTTACAGAGCCTTCAGGAAGCCTCCGTCCCCTTGGGCTCAGTTCTTGCTGCGGCCTGGTCCCCACCATGTCTCACCTCCCAGTGCAGCACGTGCTGGGAGCCCGGCCTGGTGCTGTGGGGGCTCCCTGCCCTGGTCAGCTGTCAACACATGCTTGGGAGCCCCCATTGGCCACCCAGTGCCGTCTGTGAGCTCTGGGGTGCGGGATTCCCAAGGTCAGGGTCCCAGAGCGCAGCTGCCTCCCTCAAGAAGAAGCAAGTCTCTGTTTCACTGGGGACGTGCCGGCTCTGTGTCCACACAGACCTGGGTCTGCTGGGCTTTGCCAGGTGCAGGCGGTGTGACCTTGGGCCGGTCACTGGACCTCTCTGTGTTCTTTCTCGTGTGACTGGGGGCCACGGAGTGGCTTTGAGGTCTCTGGAGTTAGCATAATGGCCACAAAGCTTGGGGTCCACGATAGATGGTGGGGTCAGTAATCGTGATGTGGGCATCGCCGGGTTCCCCCCACTCCCCCCTCTTAGCTCCAAGGAGCTGCTCTCCCTGGCCTGGCCACCCTCCCAGGTCCGGCCGCAGCTTCCCTTCGGCCATCACAAGCTGGGAGGAGGAGCCCCCTGGCTTCTCGGTCACTGTTGTCCGCTGCGGCTGCCCTGGCCCACCCAGTGCAGTTTCCCTGTGCCCCCTGTGCCCCCGGCCACTGGGCTGGTCGTGGCTGTTCCACTGGGGGCATCGGGGGCTCTGCTGCAGGCGCCCCAGGCTGCAGCCCCGGCTGCTCCCACTTGCCGGGTGTGCTCTGAGGGGCAGAGCAGAGGCCAGGCCGGATGCTCCCCAAGCTGCAAGGCTTCCCCCCACGTGGTGGGGCCCCTGAGCCGTGGACCCCAGCAGGGCCCCGGACCCCGAGCCCTCTCTCCTTCCGCAGGTTTTCCAGCAAAGGAGCGACGGCTCCGTGGATTTCTTTCGCGACTGGGCCACGTACAGGCAGGGCTTCGGCAGCCAGCTGGGGGAGTTCTGGCTGGGGAACGACAACGTCCACACCCTGACCGCCCAGGGTAGGTCCCCGACATCCGCCTGCCCCTGAGCTGAGCCCTGGCCCCCGGATCCGAGGACCCCGCCCTGCTCCTGCTGGGGTTCGCTCTGAGAGCGGGGCTGCTAGTCCTCCGTCAGCCTACGCGTGAGGCTCTTGGAAGCTCCGAATGTTAGAACCAGAGGTATCAGGGTCATTGGGGTGAACAGGGCTCGACCTCGCGCGTCTGGAACCCAGAGCAGCCCGTGAACCTGAGGTGCCGGGACTCGGGTTAGCCCATCTCCCACATCTGCCTGGTGGTCTTTCCTGGAAACTGGGACCCAGGCCCATGGAGCCGCTGCCTTGCCTCTAGGTCCGGCATGGGGAAGCCTGCCCCGGGCACATGCCCCCTGAGAAAGAGGCCTTCCTCCTCTGCCTCTCTTCCTAACAGGACGTTCGTGACGGGTCCTAGGGCAAGTGCCACACTGTGGATCCTCTTCTCCCTCAGCTCCCCAGGGGCAGCCTGCAAGGGAGGCCCTCACGTGCCTCAAATTCTTGCAGAAGACGCTACGAATGCGGTGCCGCCCCCCGGCTTGTGGGTGTTCGCAGGAGGGTTTGCCCTCTGCCAAATGGACACCGACCTTGAGATTCTGGGCGTGGCTCATGGACTAGCTTACGGACTCACTGGGATGATTCTTTGAATTAGGCCACCATCCGGGAGGGTCTCACAACAGCAGGGGCTTTTCACAGATTCCCCTTTGAGTTCCCCCTGGATGCCAAGATCACACAACCCTGAAGAATTTACCCAAATGTGGCACCCCTCGTGCCTGGAGGCGGAAGGTCGTTCAAGGCTGGGACCCTTCATGCAAGAGGAGCCCGCGAGCTCCGTGTAGACCCCGTGGACTTCAAGGGCACCTGCTGGTCTGCCAAGTCCACGTCACTCAAGGTGGCGGGCGAGGCCGGGAAGGGCAGGCTGGTCCTGGGGGCCTTTGCTGGGGACAGCTCAGGTGAGTGTCCGCCCTGGGCCGAGGGGCCTGGGCTGCCGAGCAGAGGGGACCTGCTTCCCGTCCCAGCTCTGTGCACCCCGGGTGAGCCCGGGCTGGGGCATCCCCTCCCTGAGTCCCGGCTTCTCCATCGGTGATATCTGCATCTCTGTGAGCGTGGGGACCGGCGACAGGGTCACTTACTGCTCCCAAGGCTGTGCCTGCAGGACAGCGAGCTGTGTGTGGGGCCTGAGGTTCCTGACCCTCGTCCCCGCGGGCACGTGGAAGAAGGCCGCGATGTCACACCAGTTCTTAGAGCCCGGTTTCCAAACTGCACTGCAAGGCACACGAGCCCTGTGGAACGTTCTTCGCCGAAAGCGTCTCCGGTAGTATGAGTAGGGGAGACACTCCCAGAGCACCAGCAAAGGCCCGGAGAACGTGACAGGAGCCCGCTGAACCGCTGAGCCCGGAGCTGCAGGGAGCCCTGCGCTCGGCTGGAGGGACGTTGGTAAGAGGGGCCTTGGAGCTTGTGCTCCCTCCACTCACACGGTCTCAGTTGAGGGGCCGAGGACAGCACCGGGCAGGGCCCGCTGGCCCCATTTTGCAGGTGGTGAGGGGAGGGTGGGGGTGGCTGCAGGTCCAGGGGTGAGCTTCCCACTCAGGGCTGAGGACAGAGCAGGCGGCCCTGGGTGGGTCCTTGCTGCCCCTACCCAGACAGCCGGGGCAGCCCAGGAGAGGGAGTAAGGACACCGGCCAGAGGCGGGGACGGTCCTGGCAGTCCTCAGGGTCCTGGGGGAGCAGTGGGGGCAATGCGCCGCAGTGGGGGGGGGGTTGATCTGTGTGTCTCCTGCTTCCTCTCTCTCCAAGGCCCCGGGCAGGCTGTCCCTTGCCTGCAGCTCCGCTGACGTGCCTCCGGAGGGAGGCTGGCGACCTGGTGCAGGTCCCACGGAGACAAAGACACCGGGGCAACACTTGTGCATAATACGTTCACAGCTGAAAGCTAGCTTTAAAGAACACACGCTCCCGGGATCCAGGAACGTGGGCGACCGGCCCGTCCTTCCCTCCCATCGCCGGTCATTGACTCGGTGGCGTCCCCGCAGCCCACCCGCTGACCAGATCCCAGCAGGTTCTGGCCACAGTCTCCAGGGAAACCAAATCTGTTCACCAGGATGGTACCTTGGGAGGTAAGCACCCTAGAAACCCGGGAAGACGTGCCTTAAGTGTAGAAATCGTTACTACAACATGTCATATAACTATGACTTCTGTACTAAGGCATCGGACAGGTTTGATATTTCAGAACTATGTTTAAAGAATTTGCCCCATTAGAGAGAAAGTCACACAAATCTCATCTTCGACGTGTAACTGACTAATTGACTTAGTCTCCTAACGTTGCTGGAAATCTCTGCGTGTGTCGACAGTGTGGGAATACGTGAGAGGCTTTGGCTCATTGCATTTCTAAGTGAAATTATTCAGGATTCTAAAAATTAATTAGCACGAGGACAATTCTGCTCATTAGACAGTGGAACCGCCCAAGAAGGAATTTGAATCCATTACGCTCGATCAGTGCAATTTGAAGTGTTGACGGTAGTTAATGAAATAAATTCGTAGTATACGCAAAGGCCCCGAAAAGCCATGAAGATCTGCAGGTCTTACGAATAGAAAAGCGAGATTCGTAAGCCAAACATAAATGATCAGGGAAGAGCTACATTCTTTGTTTTGTTTCGTGGCTTTCAGAAACGGCGCATTAATTTTATTTTATTTTATTTTTTATTTTTATTTTTTATTTTTTTTAAAGATTTTATTTTATTTTTTATTTATTTGACAGAGATAGAGACAGCCAGCGAGAGAGGGAACACAGGCAGGGGGAGTGGGAGAGGAAGAAGCAGGCTCATAGCGGAGGAGCCTGATGTGGGACTTGATCCCAGAACGCCGGGATCACGCCCTGAGCCGAAGGCAGACGCTTAACCGCTGTGCCACCCAGGCGCCCCAAGGCGGCGCATTAATTTTAAATGAAGAAACAAACCTAGGAGTAGTTTTCTAAACTCAAATCGTCAGGTTTCGGTGACGGCGAGATCTGCTTCGTGTGGGCATTTGGGGGATGATGGAAGCAGGAGAACTACGGGGTGGGGCCCTCGCTGGTGCCCTGCGGGGCAGGGGTGGGGGCAGGAGCATCACCGAGACCCGCCCGCGGGCGCTGGTGACGGGCATTCCGCTCGGCGTTCCCAAGCGCCTCCTCGAGGCTCTCTGGCCCCCTTCTATATCCGCTGGGTGTTTCATTACCCCACAGTCCCTCCACCAGCTCACCCTGTGTGCAGCCTCGTCCTGAACCTTCGGAGCTGAAGCTGGAGACGGCGCACCTGCCCTGGACCTTTTATAGCCAAGGTACGGGTTCCCTCTATGACGGCACGAGCACAGGACGTCAAAGCCCGTAACCGCATCCCCTCCTGCCTTGTCCTCACAGCCTCGACCCTGCGTCATCCACCTGCGGGGCCCACAGACACGGACGCCGGTGCCACGGCGCTGTCCCCTCGGCCTCTCGAGGCCTGTCCGCCCCCTCGCCCCGTGTGCCTTGGTCTCGTTCCTTCTTCCTTTCTGTTTTGTTTTGCTTGGGTTTTTCCCCCGATGTAGGTCTGCTGGACATAAATTCAATCCACTTTTGTTTCCTGAAAACGTCTTTGTCTTCCTCCCTTTCAAAGAGCCTCTTCTCTGGGTGTGAAATTCTAGGTTGCAGCTTTTCTCAGCCCATGGAAGTGCATGTCCAGCATTTCTAGATGCCATTTCTTTTCTTTTTAAAGATTTTGTATTTATTTATTTGAGACAGAGCAGAGCGTGCGAGAACACAAGTGGGAGGGAGGGACGGAAGGAGCGAGAGAAGCAGGCTCCACGCTGAGCCGGGAGCCTGATGCGGGATTTGATCCCAGGACCCTGGATTCATGACCTGGGCTGAAGGCAGACGCTGAACCGACTGAGCCCCCAGGCGCCCCCAGACGCCGTCCTTTCTGCACAGAGACCTAGGGCTGCTCCCCCGACGGCACGTGACCCTTCTCCTCGGACAGTTGATACGTTTTCCTCTTTGACCCCGTGGCCATGCTGTGACGCGTGTGTGAGCCTCGCTCGGACTCTGCCCACTCCCCCCCTGCTTCAAATGCTCCCCTTACACGTGCGGGCAATTTGTTCTCGCCTTGTGCTCCTGTCTCCCGTCTGTTTCCCGCATTCTCATCTCCAGCCCCATCTTCAGTCGCGTGTTCTCAGCGAGCTTCCTCCTGGACCCTGGTGAGGCCCCCGCCCTCTCAGCCTCCCAGTCTTCGCTGTGCCGGGCGGCGGCCCCTGGGAGGACCGGCTCTGTCCCCGCGACATCGGGTCCTCGTGGTCGCCCCCGCTGCCTCGGAAGAGAGTCCCTGGACTTGGTCCCTGCTCTCGTCGTGAGTTCACAAGGAAGTTCGGTCCCTGTTTTCTCATCCGTTTGTGGACTCCTGGGAGCCCGTGTTCCAGTTGTAGCCACCTCCCCTGGGGTTCCCACGGTCACCCTGTTTCAGTGGTCACCCTGGATTCGTTCGAGGGGACGGTCACCCTGCTGCTGGTGGGGACTGGATATGTCCGTGACTTTGCAAGGAACGCTTCTGTGCCACCGCTTTCCCTCGTCTGCAACGTTTTCTCCAGAAGTAAGTTCCCTAGTGAGCTTGCTGATTCAAAGCACTTCATGTGTTCTTTGTAGAAGTGACCCTACACGGGAAACACCAAGATCATGACACCGCGTCACACACGACAATCGATTCAAGGCGTGTCGGCCATCAGGCATGAGCCGGGTCCCCACTCCCCGCTCCTAGTGCTTGGGTTTCCTTCTGGTTTGGCTCGCCCCCGCCTTGCGCTCTGCGGGCTCGTTGGCGCACGGGGGCAGGGGGTCCCTAGAACAGCGGCCTGGCGGGGGTCTCTGCATGCCGGCGGTGGCGAGTGGGTTTCCCATGTGGCTCGTCCTCAGAAGCAGCGGGAAGCTGTCCACAAACACAGATCCTCTTGCCCGCTGAGCTCTTGGGCTCCTAGGTCTGGGATGAACCCCTGACTCTGGATTTTTAAGACTCTCCCCGATGGTTCTGAGGGGCAGTCAGGTTTAGGACCCACCGCGCGCTGGTTTCAGGCAGCTGAGCGAGCTGTTTGGTGACTGGAGGGCAAGCGAACGGAGGCCCCGCTCCCTGTGGCTCAGATCAGCAAAGCTTGTACTAAGGCGGACGGTGGGGCCGGCCGGGAGAGCGGGCCTGAGCAGGAACGTGTTTCGGGCCCCGGCTGACGTAGCCCGAAGACAGATCAGCGGAGCCTGCCGGCCCCCGCCGGACGCCGCTGCCCAGCACCCGGGCCGCTCACCGCACCCGAGCTCCTCAGCCTTGGAACCCCCTGCTCAGGGGCACGGGCCGCGGCTCGAGGGCCTCGCCAGCTGTCGTGCACGGGTTTGGGTTGTTTTGTTTTGCTTTGGATGTGCCTTCTGCCCTTGACTCTGACGTCCTGGCCAGCAGCCCAGAGCCGGCCCTTTCTGAGATCCTGATCAAGGACTTGGAACTTCCTGCTGGGCCCTCCACTCGGGCCCCCTGCGGAGCTCAGCTCTGCAGGGCTGCAGGGGCCAGTTCCACAAGAGGAGGCGCTCTGATGCCACGGACCACTGCCCTGGCTGCACCGGCTGCCCTGGCTGCCCTGGCCATGCTGCCCCAGCCACGCTGCCCTGGCCACGCTGCCCCAGCTTCCCAAGACGGCAGCGGGCCTCTTAGCCTGCAGGTCTTTATGGCAAGATGGCTCGGGAGCCTGTCGGGACCGGGGAGCCACTGACCCTCGTTCTGCGTGGAAGCACGATCCACAGCAGCTGCACCCTATTTTCCGATCCCAAGATTCGATGGTTTACCGTTCAACCCTCTAGCAGGGGCAGGACTCTGGGAGGGCTGTATCTGCTGCTTTGGGACAGATGGACATTTCCAGATGGCTCCTGGCTCCCCCGGCTTCCTGCCTGGGACTGGTGCCATGCTGCGGGGTGGGCGGGTGGGGCTTCCAGCCTTCTGCGAGGCTCCGGGAATCAGATAATTGGCCGCCCCTTCCCCATACGGCTGACTAGCCACAGGGACACTGACAACCATAGAGAGGAGTGCGAGTGTGGCTAGAGCCATGGGAAGGGGCCAACGTGGGCTCCACACCCAGGATGGGTTTCAGGACCAGGGCGCGTCGACGGGGTTCCTGTCTCCCCTTCCCCTGTCCGTCCGTACCTGGGCCACCTCTGCGTCAAGGTGAGTGACAGCCAGCTACTTGCCCTTCCCATCTCAGGGCTGTAAGACAAGACAGACGTGTTTCCTGCCCAGGTCACGGTCAGACGCCCCCGGGGGCAGGTCAGCACCGCGGTGAGTCGGGGACTGGCCCCTCCTGCCCGCCGGCTTCTCCACGCACTCCCTCCTGACACGCTTCTCATGCTGGGTTGCTGCTAGTGGGTGTGCTCACGTCTCTGCCTCGATTGTCGTGGGGAGGCCTGCTCGGGGCTTTCGGGCTTTCGCACAATGACCGTCACGTACAAAGCAGAGCTGCTCTGTCCCTAATGCAGGCTACTGGCCTTTCACTCGGGAGCTTTAAAAAAATCCCATCTCTCACTGTTTGGGATTCTGGTTCTCGAGCTCCTCCCTCGGAGCGCAAACGCCTTCTATGTTCCAGGGCAGGACTGCGACGAAAGCAGACTGCACGCCCCCCCAGGGCCGTCCAGCAGCCGAGAGGGCCGCGCTGTGGGAGGCTGCGGGCGTGCAGACCGAGACCCTGGGCTTCCGCGCCCGGAGACGGCAGCCAAGCTGGGCCAGCCTGACGAGGGCTCGGCACACGCTCTGCTCGGAGCTGCGGGGAGCCCCTGGCTGGGGGCAGTGAGGAGTAAGTGAGGGAATGCTGACCCCTGCAAGGACAGTTTGCTCGATGCTGTTGGAAAATGTCCCATCCCCCAGCTGGGCTGGGGCCTGGGGGGAGGTTGGCTCACTGGTACCCCTGAGATGGCTTTGCACCCGCAGACCTTCCCTTAGGCAAGGGCTAGTACGGCGTGGCCTGGCTTGGTCGTTGGTCGTTCACCCCGTGAGCAGAGCCCTTCCAGGGGAGCAAAGGGACGGTGAGGACCAGCCTGTTGGATTTCCTGAAGCCTACGTCTCCCCAGGCCTTGGGGAAGGGGAATTTGGGTTCCGATTTCTTTCTTTGATGCTAATGGTCCGGGTAGTTTTATTTTTTATTTATTTTTCTGAAGATTTTTTTTTTTAATTTTTGAGAGAGAGAGCACGCAAGCAGGGTGAGGGGCAGAGGGAGAAGCCGACTTCCCGCTGAGCAGGGAGCCCAACTTGGGGCTCGATCACAGGACCCCAAGATCACAACCTGAGCCAAAGGCAGACGCTTCACTGACTGAGCCACCCAGGCGCCCCTGATGAATGGGGCGGTTTAATAGGCCACTGACCTGCTCTCAGGACAAACAGCGTCCTGGTTTGTCCAGGTCTGTGGTTTCCCAGCAGGTAGGGGCTCAGCACTAAAACTGGGTCCCAAACCAGGACAAGCTCGTCTCACTCTCTTTTTCATTGGAGGCCACTGGGAGAGGACAGAGGCCGGAGGGCAGAAAGGGTCCTCTGAGTCCCCAGGAGCCCAGGGTGGCAGCCATCCTGCTGACACGGGTCCACGTGTCACCCACTGCTCTCCTCCCCGGCAGTCTGAAATTTCTCAGACTGTTGCTGCCAGCCCTGTGCCCCCATCCCAGCAACACCGCCTCCCTGGTTACTTTAACGTCCAACACTCAGGATCTAGGGCACAGGTGTGGCCTGACCTGTGCGGACAAGAGTGTCATGTCTCCTCCTCAATTCTACAATCCTACCTTCATTTATACAACCTAAAACCTCATCCTCTTCTGATGAGCAGTGTCCTCCTTCACTCTGACCTGCCTGAGTCTAAAATCCACCAGATGGCCCCTTCCAAGTCCTGTTCTTATAAAATGCTTGAAGGTTTTGCAGCCTTAGAAGAACTTGTGAACCCGGGCGGAGGGGAAGGAGGGATTGGAGCAAGTGGGTTTGGCCGGGCTGGGACGAGAGCACAGAGGCGGCATGACTGGTGGTCGGGGAAAGGCAAGCAACGGTGGCGCCCACGTGTGCTGAGCGAGGAAGCAAATGTCTTTATTGAGAAAATGCGTGGCTGGCAAGATCGGGGGTCCCTGCTCTCACCCTCAGGGATGGGACACGGCGTTAGTGTGGGAGAAAGGCACAAAGCAGAGAGGGTCCCAGGAGGGAACAGGGGGAGGTCCCCGAGCCCGTGCTCCCGCCCCCAAGAGCATCCGGACCAGCCCTCCCGGCGGCCACTGCGTGCGCAGTCGGCCCCGAGCTACACAGGCCGCATCTTCATCTCCGACACCTTGTAGCTGTAGTTGTAGCCTTTCCCCGACTTCCAGTTGACGCCGTTTGCATAGGTCTCGTGGGACCCCCGGAGGTAGAGACCGTTGAGGCTTGACGAGTGACAGGAACTGTACCACCAGCCCCCCTGGTAGCGCTCCGCACAGTTTTCAGAATTTGAGTCGTTGTCCTGGTCTTTGGTGGAGAAGGGCTGGTCGTTGTGGTATGTCAGGGAATCACCTGCACGGAGGGAGAATGGGCCATCTTACTTGGATCCTAGGTCTAGGCAGGAACTGCAGTGACCGGGTGTTCAAGACGTGCACTGCACAAGTCTAGGGGGTGCCAGGGAACACTTGCTCTCTGGTACAGTGGCCTTGGCGTCCCGTCACCCAGTCTGTCCCTGCCAGCCGGCAGGCCCCCTGTCTTGGAGGGAGGCCACTCTCTGCCCCGGACCCCTAGGTTCCTGGGCAGGGAGCTCCGGGCACCAGGAAGCAGAAACTCGAGCTCCACAGACATGTGCTACATTGCCACCCTGTCCCCGTCTTTGTCAATGATGGCAGTAAATACCACGTCTTCCTGGACTTTGTATGGAATGTGTCCCATTGACTCCGTCGCTGCCATGAGGCGTGGGTAACATTTTCTTCGCGTGCGGACGGAGAACACGTCTGGCCGCCACTCTCCACGCGGAAGAGGCGGAGCCGGGACGGGAAGCAGGTCCCCTCTGCTCCGCCGCCCAGGCCCCTCGGCCCAGGGCGGACACTCACCTGCACTGCCCCCGACGAAGGCCCCCAGGACCAGCTTGTACTTCTCGGCTTCGCCCGCCACCCGGAACGAGGCGTACTTGGCAAACTGGTGGTTGCCCTCGAAGTCCACGAGGTCTACGCGGAGCTCGTTAGTTCCTGGGGCAGAAAGGCCATGAGGGCTGAGCACAGGACCCTCTGTCTGCAGGGCTGGGAGGTGGGAACATAGGAAGGTGCGCAGGGCCGTCTGAACCTGGCGTCCAGGGACGGTCCGCACGTTCCTACGGGAAGTTCTTGGTTATGTGAGGAACCGTGAAGACCGCTTCCCGCGAGGCCTTCTCCCACACCCCATTCCCCTCCTCGTGTCCGTCCGCTGGAACACGACACTGTCCTACACCAACAACGGGCATTTTCCTGGGGGTTATGACATCACTCCCAGCCCCGTGCGCTACCCGCTTGGGGGATCCTGCGTGTGGGAAGGTCAGCGCTCCCTGGAGCACGTGTTTCAGGAGATGGCCAGGAGGCACTGGGCAGGGAGGGGGGACGGCCCACCTGGCGGCCTGCCCAGGGCAGCGACAAGCGAGGCTCTGGGCAGACAAGTCGGAGGGTAGAGACGCTGCCCTCATCCCGGCCCACGCGGGCTGGGTGCTGGGCGGGGACGGAGGACAGGAGGAGAGACCGTCTCTCTTCCCCCGAGCGGGCACCTCCAGGGACAGAGAAATGGTGGGACCTAGCATGAGGGCTGGACGTGCAGCCCACACCTGAGGCCTCTGGTCCCTCCTGTCTCAGGATCTAAGCTGCCCGTGGGCCGTGCTTGCCGGAGGCCTCCCCTTGGTGCTAACGTGCTCCCACCTGGCGGGTGACACTAAGGGAGGGCTCCCGCGCGTAGGCTGACGGAGGACTAGTGTCTCCTGATCTCAGATTGAACCCCAGGAAGAGGAGGGCAGGGTCCTCGGATCCGGGGGCCGGGGCTCAGCTCAGGGGCAGGCGGATGTCGGGGACCTACCCTGGGCGGTCAGGGTGTGGACGTTGTCGTTCCCCAGCCAGAACTCCCCCAGCTGGCTGCCGAAGCCCTGCTTGTACGTGGCCCAGTCGCGAAAGAAATCCACGGAGCCGTCGCTTCTTCGCTGGAAAACCTGCGGAGGGAGAGAGGGCTCAGGGGCCAGGGGCCTGCTGGGGTCCACGGCTCGGGGGCCCCACCACGTGGGGGGAGGCCTTGCAGCTCAGGGAGCATTCTGGGTGAGCGCCCGGCATGGCTGTGGGGCCTCATCTCAGAGCCCAGGGGTGGACACAGCCCACAGGTGTGGGAGCGGGAAACCAGAGGAACAGAGAGGGTGGGCGACAAGCCCAAAGCCACACAGCTGGAGAGTGTCCTCCCTGCAGGCGGTCGAGCTGCTCTGGGGGGTCCCCAGGCAGAGCCAGGCCTCCCCCGAGCACCACTGGGGGTGCCCCGGCTCCCGACACTCACGGTCCAGCCCCCGCCGTCCGTTTCCATGTCGCAGAGCACGCTCAGGGGCCGGCAGTCGGGCAGGTGGATGGTGTACCAGCCGCTCAGAAAGTGCCCCCTCGTGAGCAGCTCCTTGCAGGTCCGAGGCGCTGGGGACGGACCCGGGAGCTGATGTCAGGCAGGGAGCCCTGGCAGGGCGGGGATGGGGGGCGTCTGCACGGGAGGAGGGGCACCCTGGGCCTGGAAAGACACTGAGCCCCGGGCCCCCACGCCGTGACGGCCAAACCCGGTCTACCTGGCCATCCCCCCCCTCCCAGGGCCTCAGGCCTTCAGGGGACATTTAGCTTCCTGAGGACATTGCCAGGTGCTGGCCGCCCATTGCTGAGCCGCTGACGGAGGGAACATGTCTACGAGGGTTTGGTCCATGGATTCTGGAACCCGGGTGAGTGTGGGGCTGTCCTCTGGTCAGCGGGAAGCGTGGGGAGGTCGGTGGTGTGGCCAGTCACCTGTGTCACAGAACTGACGCGATCCAGGCTCTCCTGTTTGTGGGGAGAGGACACGCACATCACGGTCTGGAAATGGGCGCCCGCGTCCCCTTCAGCCACAGCCACACTGTGGCCGGCACACAGAGAGGAAATAGCATCTAGATCTGTCCGGGCAGACCGTCCAGTCCCCGGGATGGGCTCTGAGAATGCCTGTCCCTGGGAGCGGGTCTGCTGGGCCCGCCTGTGTCCAGCCAGGGCTGTGGGGCCATGGGGCAGTGGGGCCATGGGGCAGTGCGGTCACCCAGGGCCACGGCATGCGCCCCCTGCTGGCCATTTCCTTAGGGCCCCAGGTCCTCAGGGCCATGGGAATGGACTCTTGGTCTTTCCAGCAGGTGTCAGGTCCACCCACTGTCCCTCTGAGCCTCTGCCTGAGGCGAGTGCTGGGGGCTTGGGCATTCATGTCTGCGCCCCCGTCCTGGGCTTTTATTTGTGCGCGGAGCATGTGACTACGCCTGAGAGTCTGTGAGTGTCCTTTTGTGACTCTTACAGTTTGAGAAATAAATGAGAATAAACAGGAGGGAAAGTAAGTGAAATGTCCACATTCAGCAATACCATTGTCTTGCATCTCTTGGGTCCAACGGGGGCAGATGCCAGGCTTTGGGCCCTCACTGCGCGGTTCATCACACCGAGCCCTGACCCAGACCCTGCGCGCCTCCCCACCATTTCCCCGCAGGAACGGGGACGTGGGTCTGACACCCTCCCACAGGAGATGCTGTCAGGCTGACTGCGGCCTCGGGGACCCCCACCTGGACAAAGCCTGCTGAGGCGCCCCCAGGACCCCGACCCGGGCTCACCTTTGTCCCCGCGCTCTCCTCTTTCCCCTCGGTCTCCTGGAGAAGAGACGGGAGGATAGGAGCCCGGATGCAGGATGTGTGCTCAGCGAGAGGCCCCGGAGCGCTCTGGACACCAGCCAGCCGCTCTGCCCTCAGGGTCGGTGGGAAGGACACCGGGGGACCAACCCAGGCCTCCTGCTCTGGGCAGGATACCCTCACTGCTCCGCGGGCTTCCCAAGGATTCCAATGCCAGGGTCTCCAAGCAGGGGAGCGAACCCCGAGGCCTGGGATCCTGCCCCCGGAGGAGAGCTCCCTGGGGACCACGTTCCCTGGATCAGGACGCTGGTCACACAGTAGCTCCAGGTTCCTTGGAGATGGAAATATGACCCGCCCTCCCTGTCCCTCTGTCTGCCTCTCTGTCCCTCCCCCGTCTCTCTGCCCTCCTCCCCGTCTTCCTGTCCCTCTGTCTGTGGTTGTCTCTCATTTCTCCCTGGACAGAGCCCGGGTTCCCCAGCGGTCCTCGCTCTTCATCTCGTTGTTACCTTTGGGTCCCGGTGGTCCTGCCTTCCCAGGGGCTCCAGGGGCACCAGGCACTCCTGCAAATCCCAAGGACACGGGTGTCATGGGCTAAGGTGCAGCCCCCACAATTCCATGTGAGCTCTCTGCGCCAAGTACTAAGGTCCGCCCAGTGCCACTTATCCACAGAGCTGCTGCCCCGGGGTGGACGGAGCAGCCACAGGCACAAGGGTGGGGACCAGGCCGTCACCTGGCCAGGACCACCACTGATTCCTGCCTCCGCTGAGCTCTGTGCGGTGGGCCCAGGACCGTGCCACCCTCACCGAGCCCTACTGTCCAGTCAGGGCCCCGGATCACGGGGCACATCCTCGGAGACCCTGTCCTCGGGTCCCCCCAGAGGACACAGCCAGCCTCTCCTGCAGTGGGTCCTGGGCAGGGCGAGCCAGACTGGCATTGTGCCCCAGCCCCTGGATCGGGTCATCATGAGTCCCTCCAAGTTGGGTGTGACTCCATCCAGAGAGGTGCCATGTGGCTCTGAGGCTGGACCGTGCAGGGCAAGTCCTGGGCTCCAGCCTGAGACGTGGGGGGATTCCCCAAACCCGGGTCTAATTGGAGAAGAGGAGGCACTCGGTCACCCCACCCTGTGCCCGGACGCGTACCTCTCTCTCCATTGACGCCTGCGTCTCCCTTGGGCCCTGCGGCCCCGGGCAGCCCCGGGCAGCCCTGGAGGATGCTGAGCTTGTCAGAGCCCTCCAGCCCCACCAGCTTCACCTCTGCAGAGAAGGACAAAGTGACAGTGGGTGCGTTCCTCCCGGGCTTGAGGGCTCAGCAGATCCCACATACGGGCCGCCGGATCCAGCCGGTCCCATACAGGACCTCAGGCCTGGGGAGACCGCTGCGGACCCCTGGAGGGTCAGCCTGGAAGTGGGTTTTCGCCTCTGGTGTAGACTTGCTCTATCCCCCTGTGCCCTGCTGTGGATGCTGGTCAGGCGGGAGGAGACGGCCTTGGAGTCCTCCCTGTCTGAGGGGAACCCGGCTCCTCAGTGCTGTGTGTCCCCGGACAAGTCACTCAACCCCTCTGGGCTTGCGTCCTCTGGGCTCAAGAGGGTAGGAAGCGGGCTGTGGGGGAGGATACGTTAGTTGATGCACATGTTTACAATCTGAGCAGGACCCGTTGCGTTTCTAAAGAGCTTCGTGAACACTGGGGACTGTCAGTAAATAATAACAATGAATATTGGTAAGAAACTTGGGGCATCAGGGTCAACATGGGGTCGACGTCCCCCAGACCTCAGGCGTGTGCTCACGGAATTCTGGAGTCGGAAGGGGTACCTGTGGGTCCCCTGGAGAGGGACGTGTTGGCTCCAAGGACACCGCGCAGCGGCCGCAGCACTGGGAGCAGAGGGTTATTTACTTCGTGCAGTTTAAATGTGTGGCTGACGAAACTGAGATATGCCTGCGCGAGGCCTGGGGGATGCCGTGGGCGACCTGGACGCCACAGCTTCTGTAGGGGGCAGGGCAGCTGTCCCTATCCGGGGTGTCTCCATCCTGTCCTTCTGAGTTCTCCACTGCCGCAGGCTAGAAGGTTCCATTCGCACCTCCTCCATCAGTCTGCCCTCCAATGGGGGTTGGCTGCTCTCCTATAGGCCTGGCCCCACCACCTGCTTCGGATCAGGAGCGAGAGCACACCTCCTTTATCGCGGAATGCGCTGAGCCAGCCTGTTGGTGGTGAGGGGCAGGGTGTGTCTCTGGAGCCCCCACGGGAGTGTGAGATCCTCTGGATTAGAGAATTTGAGGGAACCTCTCTGCAAGGCCCACAGGAAGACCAAGAATGCAAATGGCATTTTCTTCCTCTTTGGTGACACAGTGGAGACCTGGAGGCGAGCCTCCTAGGGCCCAGTCCCAGGCCCAAGAGTGGGGCAAGTGTTAAAGCCTATTCCCTCCCTCTCACCGTGTGGCCCTGGCAGATGTCTTCATCTGAGGATGTAGTCAAGGGTTGGGAGCCCTTGGACGATGCATGTGGAGGGCTTAACCAGGGACCCTCTAAGTGGTCAGTGAATGCATAGTTACCGGCTTCCCATCCGCCTCACCTGGACAGGTGTCCACAGCTTTGACAGCCAGGGTCTGGATGCACAGGAGCAGAAGCAGCTGACCAGCGGGCCCCAGGACCCCGGTGACTCTGCTTGGTTCCATGTCCTCTGGTCTTCCACCTCGAAGAGGCTCCCAGCTCTTATAAGGCACAGAAGCTAGCCCCAGCCTGGGCCAGCAGTTTCTCAACTCCCAGGGGGACGCCCACTTCCTATAGGCTCTTCAGTTGAACCCATGGGAAGTATCAGGTGATGACAAAGGGTGTTTCCTTCCAGATGGGCCCCACCAAGCTGTCTGCTAAATCATGCTCACTTCCTCAGCAACGACATCCTGTTCCCCATTAAGGGAGCTCCAGGACCCCTCTGCTGGAAAGTGTCTGCTTTGTGTGTGGCTAAGGAAAGCCCAGCCCTGAGACCCCCTTCTCAGTACCCAGCTATACCCAAACAATACTCTGAGGCCTTGAGTGGGGTATGAGGAAGAGCTGACTGAAGATATCTCCCTCCCGCATCTGATTTCCAGAATATTCAGGGTCTAAGCCAGTCACTGGGCACTTAACAAGGAGGGAGAAGAAATCTGAGTACTTATTCTGTGCCAAGTACTACTTACGCCAGTTCCATTAGGTCGATAATATTGTTTGAATTTCACAGGTGGAGAAATGGAAGCCACAGAGCTAAGAAGAACCAGACCTTGGTGTCAAGTTCATCTCATGCACCGAGGATCCCTGGGGCTGTTCGTTACATCTGAAGGCTTGTATGTCTTGTCCCCACAAACCCCTGAGGCCATATTCCACATCTCGTGCTGTTAATTCTGCTCAGCCTAAACACGCTGTGGGCATTTGGGAAGATGTTCTGGAGATGTGTAGAAATGGTCACTAATGAGAATGGGATGGTATCAAGAGGGAAGAGCAGACGGCAAAACTCTCCTGTGGTTTGAGATTTCCTTGGGCCAGGGTGCATGTGGGCTGTGTTCCAACCACAGAACTGGGTATGGCCAGACCAGAGATTTCATGAAAGGAGTGGGTTGTCAAAGGGCACATAGGACCCTGGGTCCATCTCTTTGTGTACTGCAATGACACTAAACTTTGCACATTTTTGTGCAGTGGCTTTGGTCTAGTAAGACAGAGGAACATGCGGGTTGCACGGCCTCAGGCACGGTTCAGCCTCTCTGAGCAGCCGGTCTCTGCAGCACAGGTCTGGACTTCAGTGATCTAACCTGGTCTGCTGGAGAGAAGTCAATTCAAGAGTGCTCACCTGGCATTAGTCAGGATAGGGAGAGAGGCAGCAGGTCTACCTCCCTCAACCCCAGCTGCCAGCAGCCCCCAGACACCAGGGTCCTTCCTCTTTGCATTGTGGATAAGATTATTTCAGGCAAGATGTCAACAATACATTCAGATGTTAAGTTCATGTTCTTAAGGGTATGTGGGCTGAAGAATGCAGAAGAATGCAAGCTTCTATCAAGTATAAATACCTTAAATTTGGACTGATAAAAGTCATTTGACTTTTGGAAATGGCACTCTAGGTATTTGGGACCACCTACCCTACTAAGGACAAACAAGCAAAACATTAAAAAGAGATTTGGCTTAAAGGAATGATCAAGTTAGCCACATAGGAAAGGGTCACCTTGCCATGTGCTTGGGAGCAACAGAAATCCGGAGAGGGGAAATCAGCACTCAGAGCCCCTGTTTGCCAATCCCTAAAAGACAGCTGTGAAGCTGGTCAGTGACCTTGCCAATTTTGCTCTGCTAAAGGTCAAAGGGTGGGGTCTAGGCAGTGATTTGGGGGTGGGATCCAGAGGGCTGCTCTCTACTCATGAGGTTGAAATCATCAATGGCAAGCCTTTGTAGGGACCAAAACCTGCTCTGAGACACCTCTGTGTGTCCCAGGAAAATGTCTCAACTCCTAAATTCTTATAAGTGCCTATGAGATTGCTAGTACCATCAGGCTTCCAGCTGAAACCAACAAAAATGTCCTCTGAAGGAGAATAACATTATGCTAGGACCTACATTATTTCAGCAAATATATATATTGTTTCAAATTAACTGTTAGAACACAATACAAGATAATCAGTTTCATGAGGATAAAAGGCAACACGTAGAAGAACGAATCAAGGCAACAGACTATAGAAACAGATCCCCAGATGCTGCGGATACTGAAATGACAACACGATTAATGGGGAAAACTGAAAAGCACTGGCAGAGATTGAGGACAAACAAGGGTGCTTATAATCAACACTTCCAGTCAGTATTGTATTAGATGTCATTTTCAGTGCAAGGCAGAAAAATAAATAAAATGTAAAAGGATTGGAAAGGCAGACATGAAGCTGTTATTTTCAGAAGATATGATTTAATATGTGAAAAGTTTGAGAATCTAAAATCAAAATTTTAGAATGAATAGGTTTAGCAAAAATAAGTTACAATTCTAAAAATTATCACAAAGTATTACAGAATGAAATTTTTAAAATTTGCCATAATAGCCACACCAAAGTTAAATATCGGTGAAGAATTCTAACAAAATCTGTGAATTCTCTGTGTAGAAAGCTATCAAATACCAGCTGAGAGACACTATGGGAGATCAAAATAATGGGAAGAATATTTTATGTTCTTGGATTAGAACACTCAATAGTATAAAAATGTTAGTTTCCTCTGAATTAATCTATAGAGTCACTGCATTGTCAGTTAAGCGCCCGTTTTACTATGAAATAAAATGACAACACGAATTTAAAATTTGTGTAAAAGGCAAAGAGCCATTAACTAAGATGTTCTTGAGCAGGAACAAAGAAGGATGGCTTGTTCTACCTGACACTGATAATTATAAAGATACAGCTATTTTTAAAATGCGGTACTAGCTCCAGGATACAGAATAAACCAGTAAAAGGAAATATATTCCTGAAACCAGCTCAGGCATTCACTGACCCCTGGTTTATGTTAGTAGTGCCCTACAGAATATTGGGAAAGAAGAAATCTTGGATAAATGGCATGAACTGCTAGATATTCGTACGGAAAGACACGAAATCCAAGTTGGCCCTTATACAAGCAGAATTCATTTTGAAAGAATGCCGGACCTACTGTGAAAGGTGAGACAATCAGTGTAGACCGTATTGTAGGATATCAAATAAACTTGGCTGTATCTTTCACAGGACAGGAGAGTACTAAATGTAAAGAAGTCTAAAAAGTGAGGTCGACATTAAGAACTCTTGTTTCTCAAGAGATCACCCCGAGAGAGAAAAGATAAGCCCAGCAGGAAGGGAGGGGTATCCACAACACACAGAAGTGACGAGGGGCTCCTATCCAGAATAACGGAAGAACTCCCTGTAAATCAATGATCACGTTGGAAGCGGGGAAGTGCCTTGAAGAGAAGAGTTAGATGGCTGATAGGACGATGGGGCGGCATTCTGCTTGTCTGCAGAGAGATGCAAATTCAAGCCACACGAGATACACTCGTGCACACTCACCGAAAGGCAGAACTTGCTCAGGAAGGAGGGCGGTGCCGAGCTTGATATGGCTGCTAGAGCAGGAGGAGCTGTCCTCCAGCACCGCGGAGCGTGGGCCACTATACGGCCACTTTGGAGACCAGCATCACCCCCTGCAGTTGCACTTGTGTTCCTGCTCTGTGACTGGCTCTTGGAAGCTCAGTCCCCCTCCACAGAAGTGTGTGCCCAGGCCCAGGGACACCTGCAGAAGAATGTCAGGCTCCAGACTTCAGACAACCAGAATGTCCGTCTGGGGCGGGATGGACCCATCATCCGAGGGCAATCTGCCAGGAAATAACGCGAATGGATTCTGCTTCCTGCAAGACTGCTGTTGAAATTCACAAACATGCACTGGACACAAAGGAGAGGACATTGCGTGACCGTGATGGTGTATCAAATTCCAAAGTAGGCAGCTCCCCCAAAGTGCTCCCGTGGCACCTCTTCCTGCCTCACTCCTGGGAGGCTGGCTGTTGCTCTTGGTGCAGAGTGTGAATCCTGATATGGGTCTTTGAGTGACCAGGAGGGTGACGGGCCTGAGGAGGGGCCACCGGACAGAGGGAGTGCCTGTCCACCTGGGTTTGCAGGACAGCTCCCTGCCCCCCTTGCCCAGGGCACTGACCCCATCCATGGGGAGGGCAGAAGCGGTCGCCCTGTAAAATTCAATGGCTTATTGCTCAGCGAAGTGCTGTTGCCGTAAGATCAGGACTTAAAGAACCCAGTAGCCTGGGGGCCCCCACGCCCCACGATGACAAGCAGGGCAGCCACCCAGGGTCTGGCCCACTTCCTCCTGGAGCTGTCTCTTGCAGAGGCAAGCCGGCTGGGCATTACTTGTTTCTCTACAGCGGGTTTGCTGTGCAGAGGGGAGCCGTGCCCTGCTCACAGGCGGATGCACCCTCAGAGGTGACCTGGAAGCTCTGCAGGCCTGCCCTTGGGGCTGGGGCCACGGGAGCCACATTTGGATGCCCGCACAGTGGGGCATCAGTGGCCCTTCCCCCTGCACCCCCTCCCAGCTCCAAGGAGCCGTCCTTCCTGGCCCGGCCTCCGGGCCTGGGTCCGCCTCAGCTGTTTTACCACCTGGGAAGAGGAGCCCCTTGGCTTCTTGGGAATTCGTGTGGCGTGAGGGCCGGGACACTGACCTGACCCACCTGTGCTCCGAGGAGCAGGGACTAGGCTGTCATAGCCACGACCTGCATCTCTGAGGGAGGCAGGGACCGTGTCTTCTTCATCCAAAGGCCTCCTGGGGGAAACGTGGATGCAGTTGAGCCCGTGCGCCCCTCTGCAGGGAGACCTTAGACGTGGACGAGGATGCCTTCCCCTGCCCCCCACCCCACTGCAAACACTGGTTTCTCCCTACCTTCCTCCACTCGGCCTCATCTCCCCAGCGAGGGGACTGTGGATCTCCAGGGGGATCTCCCAGCAAAGGGGAGAAGCCCAGAGGGAAGGCCAGTCCTCTTTTGGGCTCTCTAGGAAAGAACGGGGGTACCTGGTGCTCCCGCGACCCGCTCGGCAGGTGTGCTCAGGGCCAGAGAGTGGGGTTCCAGGGTGGTCAGGGGCTCTGCCAGGGCCAGCACAGGGCGGTGAGGTGGGAAGTTGGTCCCTGAAAGCCGGTGGGCCTGGGCCGGGCTGATCTCCAGCCGTCCTGTTGCCCTCACCCTTTCTGTCCTTAGAGCCCACACTGCAGCCGCCCCCCTTCTGTAACGTGTTCAGTGGGTTTTTTACTTTAACCATGTTCTTGCAAAGTGCATTTTTGTGCATGTATTTTTAACTTAGGTCAGTGGCATTCACTGTGTGTCATTCTGAATTCTGCGTCCTGCGCCGAGCTCCGTGTGTGTGTGTGTGTGTGTGTGTGTGTGACCCTTAGAACATCTGCCTCCATACACAGCTACGCTCCATCCCGGGCCCTCAGCCGCCAGGTCACACTCAGAGGTGTGCCGGTCATCTCTGACTGGTGATGGCACCCGCAGCCTTGACCCCACCTCCACCCCAGCACAGGGTTGCACGCAGGCCCCCGGGGACCCATGGGCGTCTCCCCGTGCTCCCCAGAGTGGGGGTTCAGGGTCCTGGGCCCACAGGTCCTTAGTTTGCCTGAGTTACACTGAGCTGCCGTTCAGAATGGCTGTGAGTCCCTTCCGGGTCCTGACCTCCCCGGCTGTCTGTCCGGCTGTCTGTCCGACTGTCTGTCTGGTGCCGGGTGTGGCACCACTGGCCCAGCTTCTGGGCTTCAAGGCTTTCCTCTTACAACTGCCCCTCCATTACCTTCACTGATTTTTGGCTCTCAGGGCCACGGCCTTTCCATGACACTTTGCAGACGTTGCATGTGTTTGTGCAAGACACTGCAAACATCTTCCGTCGGTCAGCTCTCCACTACCTTTGCCCTGCTATGTTTTCTGAGCTTACAGTTTCTGCTTTTAAAGTTCTGTTGATGAGACCTTTCCTGCCTTCTAAGCCCCAAAGATCCATACCTGCATCTCGTTTGCTGTCCTTCTTCGTCTCCCTCTGTAGCTGGTCCTTCCCTGTAATGCTCCTTGCCACGTGAGCCCCTCACACATGGGGATTCGTGATGCTTCCCCCATCCTCTGCCAGTTTCCACAACCATCTGTCCAACCCTGTCTTTTCCCCCTTGGCCGCATGGTGCTCCCTTTGTGGTGCAAGGTCCCGCATACGAGCGGTTGGCCGTGGCCTTGAGCTCTTGGTTCCAGTGCGCGGCCCGGGGCCAGCGCGGCATGGCATTGCCTCCCATCCTCGTGGGATGTCTCACTCTCTCATAGGACAAGTGCACCCGCTTTACTCTTCTTTTGTAAAGTTGAGACAGCCATTCACGGCCCTTCATCCCTGCAGGTCAAGCTTACATCCCCTTTGGGTCCCGCAAAGCTCTCCATTGCGACTGCATTGAACCCGTGGCTGAATCCGGAGACAGTTACCATCAGTGGAACACGAGGAGGCCTTCCTACTTATTCTGATTACCTTCTACATCTCATTTCAGAGTTTTAAATTTTTCATTAGATTCATTCCTACGCACTTTATGGCTTCTGTTCCTACCGTGAATGGCATCTTTTGAAAGATTGTCCTTCCTAATGGATCATTACTAGTGAAAGGAAATAGCATTGCCTTCATAGATTCGATACGTCCACACATACCCGATACATCTGTTGAGTCTACTGACCTTTTTCCTAGACACGTTACTGCATCACGAAAACATCCGTGACTCACTAAAACTGGAGCTGACAAACACCAGGTCCCTTTTGAGGGATGAATGAGAACTCTCTTTGCATGCACACCCATGCATAGACGCACACACGTGCACGCCCACGCACACACCACCAAGCTCTCTCCTCTCCTGCAGAGTCTGTGGGTCCTGCTTGGCAGCAGGGCACAGGCCCCGTCCGCTGCGCATGCCGGGAACTCAGGTCTGGCTGGGGAGCTGTGGCGCGTGGTGGTAAAGGAAAACGCTCTGCCTGGCATTTCTTCCTTCCAGCCCCGGGGCCTCACGTCCTTTCTCTTCCGGAGCGGCAAGGGGTGGGCCTACCAAGTGTGAAAGGCAGGAGCAGACCTGGTCCCCGGCTCTGGCTGGTGGACGTCTCTGGGGGACAGGATAGGCTCTCTCCTCCTGGCCGTGGTGCCCGGAGGCAGCCTGGGCCCAGGGCAAGCCCAGGAGGCAAACCTGAGCTCCTGCCCTAGCTCTAGGTGCATCTGCGGCCTCAGGGACACCCCTGTCCTCAGAGCCTCAGTTTCCCTGTTTACTGCGAGGCGTCTGCACCAGCTGTCCTTTCAGACCCTTGTTTGCTGAAGCCTGAGCCTCCACCCTGCCCAGCAGCTGGCTCTGC
Source organism: Ursus maritimus (assembly GCF_017311325.1). NCBI lineage: Eukaryota > Metazoa > Chordata > Mammalia > Carnivora > Ursidae > Ursus > Ursus maritimus. The sequence continues at coordinate 58,026,829 of NW_024424119.1, forward strand.
GTCCTGACCCCAGGGTGGCTGGGCCTCCTCCAGCAGAGCCCTGCACCACGTGGGGCTCTGCTTCCATTACTTGAGCCTCGTGGGGTGGATGCGAGTCCCCAGCTGGGGTGAGGAGTCCGAGCGCAGTCACAGTTCCCCAGATCAGGAGGAACTGGGTGCAGAGAAAGATGTCCTTGCACACCGGCACTTTGTCTCCAAGCTTGAGCAACACGGGCCACAAGATAGCTTCGGACCAGGAACGCGAAACGGGACAGCTCCTGGAACACAGAGCCACCACGTGACCCAGCGATTCCACTCCGAGGCATCCGTGTCCCCGGGAGACCTGGGAAGGCGTCCACATGGAACTCGGACGCCTGCGTTCACGGTGACACTATTCACAACAGCCAGAGGCGGAAACAGCCCAAATGTGCGTGTTCACGAATGAATAAACCAAGGCGGCCTACCCGTACAACAGGCTGGGATCCGAGCATAAGAAGGCACCAGTGCTGACGCCCTACCGTGCGGGTGCACCTGACAACGTGCCGAACCAGAAAGCATCACCAAGCATGTGCTGTGCGATCCCACTGGTGTGAAGCGTCCAGAGCACGTAAGGCCACAGACACAGAGAGCAGATTCACGGGTGTCACCGGCTTGGGGGGGGCGGACAGCGAGGGGATGGCCACGGGCATGAGGTTTCTTCTGAGGTGATGACAATGATCTAAGCCTGAGTGTGGGACGGTCTGAAGACGCCAGCAAGCGTGGCACTCTGCGCGGGGTGGGGATTCAGGGCGCGTGCGTCAGATTGCGGTAAGGCCAGGCAGCGCTGGGAAAAAGGGGATGGGGACCCTGCTGCCTGGGGCCTTAGACATGGGAGCTGAGCCTGAAGACCTGGAAGGGAGGGTTCCTCTGCCACCGCGGGGTGGAACAGAACCCCAACTTTCTGTGCAGCCCTGCCAACCCGGCTTCCCGTTGCTCATTTCTGGCTCTGTCAGCCTCTCCCTGGCCTGGACGGGACCCCCAGGCTGGCTGCAGTCCAGGCTTACCGATATCCAAGGTGCTCAGCAGCCCGAGGTGGAGTCGGTGGTCTGAACATGCTGTGGGGCAGGCAGTGGAGGGGAGAGAGCTGGGAGTAGGTCAGGTCGGCTGGGCAGAGGCAGGAACACTGCCTGGGCAGGAGGCAGCCCCCAGTCTGAGCCCCTTTAATTTCCCCAAGATAATGACGCCAGTGCAGAGTGTCTGCCAGGCACCTGAAGACAGATGACCGGTGTTTGCAGGGTAATAGTTTGTGTCAGAGTAAATTGGAATTTATATCTCAGGAGGGAGATAATCCCTGTTAGAACTCTCCAGCATCCCCGGGGCTGGAGGAGTTTGCACAGTGCTGCTCACTGAAACCACCAACAAAGACAGCCCTCCCCGGAGGAGCCCTGACACCTGCGTCCCATTTTAATATCTTAATTGAGGCTGCAAGCCCCAGAATGCTTCAGAGAAAACAAATCCCACAGGGCACTCCCCCCGATTTGCACAGGATAGAGGTCATTTTCGCCTTCTGGAAACTAGAGGAAAACAAGCAGGAAGCAGGAGGATTTGTTCTGTTTTGTTTTGTTTTCTGTGGTGCTTGTTGAGTTTTGTGTGTATTTTTAAAGCTTATGAACAGACAGGAAAAGTCCAGAAGTGCCCTCTCACCAAAGTTAAACGACTTCGTAAAACCCCAATCCTTCCCCTGCTGTTTGTTCCCAGGGACCAGTACACAATCTGATTTGCTCTTGATTTGACATGCTGACAAGTGGCTGCCGGCCTGCTGGCACGGTGGCGAATCTGGCCTGGGACTGTCATATATATAACATGGAACGGGCAGCAGAGGGACCAAAGCCATGTTGAACACACGTATTACGGGCCCTGCAGCTCTGATTCTGGAGCGGTTGTGCACACATATTTGCTCTGCGTGAACAAATGGGCTGAGGCTGCCCACGACAGGTGCTCACCGCGGTGGATTGCATTTCTAAGCTTGCAGGAGGACAGGACTCACCTTGCCGAAGGGTGCTGTGGTGGGGGTGGAATGTATAGCGTGGATCTGGGATATGCGTCGCCATGGGAAAGTGCTGGGAATTATTTACTGCACATTGGTTCCTTCTCTGTGGCCTCTGTGGCCTCCTGTGCATCCCATGCAGTCCTTGGTGGAGTGGGGCTCAGGACGCGAGGTTTTAGCGGAATCACAGCCCTTCCAACCATCCTCTCAGCATCCCAAATCCTGGTCATCCCAGGGACAAGGGGCGTGCAGACATGTGCAGGCCCCACCACTCAGGCCAGCAGCCCTGTGAGTGGGTGTGACAGGACCCTCCCCATCCAGCCTTCAGATGAGACCACAGCCCGGCTGACCCCTCCCTGCAGGGCCCACTGGCCTGGCACCAGGGGCGGCCAGCTAAGCCGTGCTGGGGTTCCCGGCCACAGAAACTGCGAGGCAGTCCTGGTGCTTTGCTCAAGCCTCTGTTTTTGGAGGAAATAGATGCTTAACGCACTTGATCTTGGAGCCAAGGGCTCTCAAAGGGGAGTGTGGCTCTGCTGCCCCAGGAAGGACATCACCCAACACGGGTGAAAGAACTCTGGCCCTCTTGTGTGTCCCTGCCTGGGCTCTTTCTCACTTCCTGCAGAGGACAGCTCTCTAGAAGGCGAGAGACCCTGGCCACGGTCACCAACAAGTCACCAGCATCTCACTCTGTGACCAGGGAGGCAAGGGAGAATATGACCTAGCAACCCACTGAAAACTCCCAGTAAGCCTCTGATTGGCTGGCCACTAGCCAATCATCATGAGGGAGGGAAATGGGGGCGGAGCTGATGGGCTGACACCAGCGACATTGACAGGTCCCACTTGCCCCTCCTGCCTGGGACTGTCCCCATGTCAGTGGAAAATCCACGTCCCAGAAAACCCTTTGGACCTGGGCAAACCACATGAATCCATCTAGAAATTTCCAAACCCCATGAGGGAGTTGGGTGAGCCAGCTGTAATGTTTCTCAAGCCCTCCATCTGGGCGATTTCCCCACAAAGTATTTTAGAGAAGACATTGCAAAAGGGATGGGAAACGAGAACAGAGACAAGGTCAGAGTGCGGTCTGTGGGGTTCCTTCAGCAGAAGGCAAATCCCTGAGTTGCCTGTGGTTCAACTGAAAACCGTGGCTGGGAGCTCTGCACCCACCCAGCGTGGCGGGTTCCTCTTTCAGGCGTTTAGTAAGCTGTGAGTCACACACTCGTCAGTCTCAGCTGCAACCGTCTCTCCACTCCCGCGAGTCCTCCTAAGACAGGTCAGTGAAAGGGTCATAATAGCTCCTGGTCCTCATGGGCTCTGTCCTGGGTCCTGGGACGGTCTAGACATCGGGATATTCTAAGCTCCCTTCCCTTCAGGACGAAGACCCCAGCAGCCCCCCAGGGGCCCCATGAACTGCACAGACAGCCGGGAGAGGGCTTTGGCAGCCCAGGGCTCTGCGGAGTGCCAATGGCAGGAGCGGCCCCGGGGCCTCTGGTCACCTGGGCGTGCTTCCGACCCCGATGCCGGCGGGCTGTGGAGTGGGTGGCACAGAGCTGGTAGCGCCGTCCGCGTGCACGTTTCAGCCGTCTTTGACGGGAAGCACATCCAGGACAGCACGACCGTAGTAGGTGACGCGTGCTGAGCGTTGACTGGCTGGACACCAACACCCTACCATCTTTATTCACCATCCCAACCCGGCGGGGAGGGAATCTCCGACCTGCTGTTAACGTTCGAAGAGCCTGAGGCCAGCCGGAGGAGCGCGGGACCTGGGCTCTGCAAGGAAGAAGCTTCCTGCCTTTTCCGGGGTGCGGCCACTGACCCCGGACGTCCCCCTCACCAGCATCCTGAAGTCTCATGGGGTGCTCCCCCTGTGAGGCTCAGACTTCAAATCAGTTTTGTTTCCTCTGATCAAATCTCTCTGGTTTAGCTCAGCTGCAAGGGTACTGAAGATCGCTTGATGGAAATGATCGATACTCTTGTAAAGTCTACGAGCTTCACCCTTCGGGGAGGGGTCCCCCATCCTCAACTGCTTGAATCAAGGCACCTCCCCGGCTCCAGGCGTATACCGCTGCCCTTGTGCTCCCCTCCCCACCTCCACTCCCCAACTCAGGCCCACAGGCTGCAGGAGGGCACTGTGCAAGGTGCATTTGGGGATTCTGGAATGTTGTCTGGCCCCGCCTTCCAATGTGACCTGGTTTAATTCTGGGGGTGCGGGTGGGCGTGGTCCCCTCCCTGCTGTCTGTGGGCGGGCTGCGTGGGCGGGAACGTGGGCTGTACTCTGTCGCCCTGCACTTGACAAGGATGGATGTGGTCTGAGCAGGAGCCAGACTGCGACAAGCCGGAGTGGCGGGCCCGGTCAGCTCAGCATCGCGCTGCCCTGCTCCGTGGCTGCAAAGCCAAACCTCGAGCGTCTCCACCTGTCAAATGTCTGCACGGGCCCAGAGAGGTCCGCGGTGGCTTTTCACCACTGCTCAGGGGCAGGAAGGGCAGGGCCTCTTCTTGCTCACGGAGGGCAGGGTTGAGGGCTCAGCTTTGCCACAAGACAAAAGAGGAGGAGGAAAGGTGTTGCTATGGAGACCCACCAGCACCGGACGCTCTCTGTTGAGAGTCACTGCTCACCTTTCAAACAAGTCCTATTATTACCTCCACTTTCCAGGGGACAAAACCAATGCCCTGTTGCAAGAGGCTATCTGCCATCACTGCCAGAAATGGGGTCACTCTGAAGCTCTGGGACCCACAGTTGGAACCGGTTATTCCACTTGCTTCTCTGGGCATCTCTCTCGCGGTGTCCTATCTGAACTTTGAGCCTCTTTGAATGTCCCCTTTCTTATAAACCAGAGGTCAGGACATCTGGTTTGGAGACGGAAAGGGGTCCCTGCACGTGTTAACAGGTGGTAAAGGACACCCACTGTCCCAGGTAAATGGGGGGGGGGGCGCACGGTCCCTTCTTATCTACGGAACATGGAGAGCACTCCCTCACTTGTGAGTGACATTCAGAATTTAAGGACTTTGACCCACATTTACCTATGACAAGGCCTCAGAAAGGAAAAAGCGGGCACCCAGTGCTACCGCACCAGGAGCGGTCCACGGGGCAAGTCTCTGCCCCCACGACTTCCCCATGACCAGGGTCTTATCCCCAGAAACTAGCTGGAGGGAGTCGGCTAGAACTCACTGCAGGGAACAAATCTGGGAGCGTCCGCGCTCACCCCTGACCCCTTCGGGAAGGCTCCCTGCAGGGCCAAGGACACATCCAGCCAGCCTGGGGGCAAACAGGATCAATCCTATTTTTAGAGCCACAGACGAAGAGCCATTTCTGTCTCTCCCCGGCCCGGCCCGCCCGCAGAACCTGCGAGGCCCATCTCCCTCCAAGGCTGCTTTTGTTCCTTCTCGTGTGAAAATGCTTCCCGAGCTTTGCTGCGGCTGCAAAGAGGAGCTTTGATTCTCCACGGAGAACCTGCCCACGGGCTCGGCAGAGGAGCAGGGGGACGTCGCCCGCCGACCATAGCTAATTAAGTCCCCGCACAGTCATGGAACATGCGTTTTATGATGATTAATCCCTGCGACGGTGAGGATATTTTTCATTTTCACAGCTCCTGGGCTGCTCATTAATCATTCAGCCCCCGCGGATGGCAGGCCTGGCTCTGTTCCCAAGAGCAGGGAAACTGAGTCAGGTGTGCCTGCCCCCACGCCTGTCCCCTCGGTACCGAGCGGAGACGGCCCCCGTCGGGCATGCTCTGGCGGTGGCTTGTCCATGCCATACTCGCTTGCCTCTCCAGCTTCGCCAGGCACAAATGCAGGAATCGATAAAAAAGTCATTTTAAATAAGAAGAAAGCCACCTGGCTCTGCTGGGTACAGGGCTGCCACCGAGGGCTCCTTCCGTTTGCTTTTGTTTGCGGTTTTCTCTGGTACCTACATTTTCAGCTCACAGGCTCCCTCGGAAAGCTGACTGTCTCACCATTTTCTCGGCGAGCGGCTGAGAGAAAGTGCTTTTCGCTCTCCAGTGCTTGGTGCTTCCCTTTCCAATTGGGACAGACTGCTATAAATACAGCACATCCTGTTTTGCATTCAAATTGTTGTGAAAGTTTGAGGCCGTAAATAATATTCTCTCGGTGCTCAAGACAGAATTATTATTATTTTCCCACCGTTCTTGGAACGGGTGATAAATTAAACATCTCTTTCGTTCCCCCACCCACAGCTGACACGGCGCGTGGAGCTGACAACGCGGCACCTGCCACGGAGGGGGACCAGAGGGTGTCACGTGTCGTGTGGGTGGGGGCCTGTTCAGGGGCGGGGCAGCGCCTCTCTGAACCTGGCTTCCCTTCCAGGTTTTCTCCAGGCGATCTTCCAGTAATCAAGGTGGATCCTCAGAGCCCAGAGGTCGTGTGTTCCCATGCTGGTCATTTTACGTGGGGAGAAACCAAGGCAGAGAGGAGCTTTTTGGAATAAGGCTCTCTTCTCCTTAGACACTGCTGTCCACCAGTCTGCCTGGAGTCAGGCCCGTACCCTGCGCCCACCCCCTGGAGGCTTCACACAGATCCTGGAAAGTGGTGTTTCCCCTGGGGCGCTGGGGGGCAGGAGCTGCAGCTGTCCCAGGGTCCCTCCTGGTGCAAGCAGAGACCACGGGGGGCTTGGATGGAAAGTGCCCGCCGGGGCAGATCCCTGGCCTGGCTCACGCCTCCTGCATGACCCCTGGAGACTCCTGGGAGTCTCGGTGTCTGGGCCTGTAAGTGAGGGTGGGGACAGCCAGGCCGCAGCGGCGCCAGGCGGGCTCAGTGGGGTGCCCAGCGTGTGAGGCACCGGCCGGGGCAGCAGCTCTGCCTGATGGCCACCTCCTCCCGTGGCAGCAAACCCGGTGCCCGCTGGGCATCCCCGGCCAGGCTGAGGGTTATCTGCTGAAAGCAGCAAAGACGTGGAGGGAACCCCACATGAAGCCTGTGGGTTCTCCTCCTGTAATGGTCCCAGAGCCTCCCCGTGGGGCCATCAGGACGCTGACCAGGCATGACCTGCTCCAGGCCTCCCGAGGGGCAGGGCTGGCCGGGAAGCTTCTGCCTCCGCCTCCATCACCCCCAAGGGCCTGGCTGTCCTGTCCTGCCCCCTGGCCTGGTCTTGCCCAGGTGGGCTGTGGCCAGGTGGGTGGAGGGCCCGTCCTGCCCTCCTCTCCCTGGAGGTGCCCAGAGGGAATGAGTCCCCTACTCGGATCCTAAGTGGGCCTGGGTGCTCTGGTGATCCTTCCACACGGGGACGCAGAGCTTGGCTGGTGAAGCACTTTGGCTTCCGGAGGCCTGGGCAGGAGCTGGGAGAGAGGACTTCGTCTAACAGAAGAGATAAGTAGAGTATGTGAAGCTGTTTGTCTCTTGGAACTGCCCCCCCACCCCGCGAGCGCGCTCAGTGGGGCTTCCCGGCGCTGGCCCGTGGGGGTCTCTCCCAGCCGCCCCGACTGTGGTCTGTCCTGGACCAACCTCTCTCTTTCCTTGGCTTCTCCTGCTCGTGGGCTGTCGGCCACCGGGGGGGAAGAAGGAGCAGAGCCGTGAGCACCGCCCCCCCCCACGTCACCTGGGACAACAGCTGGATTAAGGCCAGAGCAGAGCCGTGAGCACCGCCCCCCCCCCACGTCACCTGGGACAACAGCTGGATTAAGGCCACCCTGTCTGGTTTCAGAAATGTGCTCCCAGGGCTCCTGGCTGAGCCGCCATGTGGAACGGATGGAGGCATGGGCCTCAGAGGGGTGCTGAACCCTTCTGCCCATTTTGGAGCAATGGCAGGTCTTGTGCGCCAGTGGGGACGCAAGAGAGACTCTAACACGTACGTGTCATCTCACTCAGGCTGTGACTCTGTGGGCTGTGACCCCTTTTAGAAAAGAAGAAACTGAGGCCCAGAGGCATAAGAGGGATCAGATGGGCAGAGGCCTCCACCTCGCCCCAAGGCTGAGCTCACCCCACTTCTGTACAGTTCCTTCCTTTGGACACTGGGTGCCTCTGTGCCCAGGCCTGAAACCTGTCCCTGGCCGGCACTGACCTCCCAGGCTCCCCTTGAGGGATGCAGAGCCCCCCGGGGTGGGAGCGAGCACATCCCCAGTGTCCCCAAGGCAGGAGGCACTTAAACTCCCTGCAAACCTCGGGCTGATTTGAGTAGTCGGGGACCAGTGAGCCCTCATCTGTCCCACCTTTAGTCACCAGATGGCCTTACCGTGCCCTTGCACTTGTAAGATCTGACCCTGGACCTCAAAGAACACAGAGACCCTCTTGCACAAATGGGGAAAGCGAGGCACGGGATGAGAAGGGTTGATTCAGGCCACCTGGCTGGATGCAGGTGGGCTGGAGTCCTGAGCTCCTGGTTTCTGCCAGGAGTTTCCGGATCCATTACCTGGGCAGGAAAGCTACCGCAGGGGGGAGGGCGCAGGGCCCAGGGTGGGGAGCCCCTCCCTCCACCTCTGTCCCTGCGGGCCCCCCTTCCGGCCTCCGGATGTGCTGACCCAAGCCCTGGCCTGTCCCTAATTTACAAGACACGCTAACGAGGCTCCTGCACGGACCTGAAGTGCGGGTCTGAAGCCTGGGGTCACAGGTGACTCAAGTGGACATGGGTATGTGAATGGCTTCGCGGCAGGCCTGGCAGGGGCGTGGGGGGCTGCGGCAGGTGCACAGCTCTGTCAATGGTTCCAACAAGTGCAGGCTCACCGCCCCGTTCCTCTCCCTGTTCAGAGCCCCCACTTCCCAAACGGGCCTTTACAGGTGGCGTGACCTCCAGGCCCCAGTGTAGACCTTCTCCCCCACCCCCGGCCAGAAGGACCCTGTGGTTGTCCCAAATGCCACCCCTCGGGGACCATGAAGGGCGACCGGTTTCCTGGGGACACGCGCCGTGGCTTTGCGGCCATGGCTGGGCGGGCAGGAGCGGGGTGCCTTGCGGTGTCTGGCTTCGGCCACGCTGAGGGGCCCGCAGCAGGTCAGGCAGGGACAGCACAGTGTCGCACACCCAGAGCCCCTGGGATCGCCCTTGCGGTCTGCAGCAGCACGGATGTCCCCAGCGGGTCTGGACTCCCCTGAAGACAGCCCTTTGTCCTGACGCTCAGCCTCCTTTGGAATGTTAAAACATCCTTGCCGAACGAGAGGACAATTTGGAAATTTGGAAATTCTGCCTTAGGCCCCTTTCCGGCCCCGAGTTTAAGTCAGCTCTGCAGCGTGGAGGCCCTGGGTGCTGCTGGGGGTCGGAGATGGAAGTAGATTTGGTCCCCAGCCTGGACTACCAGACCCCTCGGAGAGCTGGTCCCGGGGACGGCGACCCGGCTACACCCAGCCCCCGGCGGCTGGAGAAGGAGGCGCCAGGCCTCCCAGGCCCCCGGGGGGAGATGGTGCAAAGGCACGCCTACGCTCAGCCCCGTGCACGCACATGCACGCAGGCTCTCTTACACACTCACGTGTGCTTGCAGACACACACGCTCTCCCGCCTGCGTCCCCGTGTACCTTGTCCTTCTGGGCCCCGTCATGCTTGCAGGAACCTCCCCACTAGTCCAGGCGCAGCCAGGGTGCGACCCACGGTCCCTTCATACAAGGCAACGCCACTTGCCCGAGAATGACCCTCGGTGCTCCCCGAGCCTGACCAGCCCTGCCTCGCCTCCTGCTAAGGGGCACTGGGGACAGACAGGCGGTGCTGCCCATGGTGATAACAGCCCCGTGTGTGTGGCTTTCAAATACTCGGCCACACCCAGCCGCACCCTCGCCTTCCACGGCCCCATGGGGAGGAGGCAGCCGGGGTCCCGGACCCACCTGACGATGAACAGCTGTGGCCTCGGGAAGGAAGAAGGTAATAAAGTGCTCTGAGCACCGGTCAGCCGCCTGCGCGCATCCCAGTCCCGGGGCAGATGTCTTTCACTTCAGGTGCCAGAGCACCATCCAAGAGCCCAGGGTCTGTGCACAGGGCAGGACCGGCAGAACAGAAGGCTTCGGCTCCCTTGGAATGTGCTAGAAGACTCTTCCCGCCTCATGGCACCCAGGGGCATCCTTGGGTCCAAGCTGCCCAGTGCAGCCCCCATGATCACCTGCAGCTGACCCTGCTTTCTTGGGGAGCTCTGGGCCCAGCCAGGCTGTGTGGGGCTGACACCGGGTCCGATGGGCCCCTGCCCGTGAGCGTCAGTGCAGAGCTGGGAAGACAGCTCATCCCCCGCCCCAGCAGGTGCAGCACTGGGGCCTTCCGCCTCACCACCTCAGGCTGTCCTGCTGCCTGACGCCTTCCACTGTCGCTCGGCCAGCAGGGTGGACACGGTGGCTTCACAGAAGAGGACAGAGGCGTCCGTGAAGGTCATGGACAGCAAGCCACGGAGCCACGCTCGGGCTCAGGCCAGTTGCCCAGGTGCCCCACCACACCTGCCCTGAACTCCTCCCCCAAGAAGGCAGCTGCGGGAGTCCCGTCGCATCCCAGTGCTCCCACAGGGACGTCGGCACCTCCACCAGCTGCTTCGGGTGTCCCCAGCCCTGGCCGTGGTGGGGCAGTGCTGGCAGATGAGGCCTCTAAGCCCAGATCCATGGAGCCCACGAGGCCCATCGCTGACAGCAGACAGGCACCGTGGGGTGCCTCCGATGTCCAGGTTCCCGCCCACCCTCTGGGCTGCTCGATTGACACACCCGGCCGGCCCAGCCACAGCGTCTTGGAAATGCTGGCAGGTGCTCTTAACCAAGGGTCCCTTGGAGGGTAAGGTGGCACCGAGAAATGTGTTTCCATGGCAACCAGCCACGGGACCTGGCGCTGCCTTCTTGTTCTTGACCGGAACTGGCCTCTTCCTATGAGTGTGCGAGGACAGAGCTACGGTGTGGGCCAGAGACGAGCACGGGGCCGAGAAGGGCAACCTCAGGAAGCATCGGACTGCTGTGAGTGCCTTTCCTCACTCGTTGCGAAGTGGATTCTGATCTTACAAGCAATGCACAATCATTACAGGAACTTCGGATAAATGCAGAAATCAAAGAAGAAAATTGAGAACTACCCTAATCCTAACCCTAACCCTTAGCCCCACCCCAACCCTACCCCTACCCCTACTCCAGGGTCGCACCCCTGCACTGCCCTTGCCGTTCCTTCTCAGCCGGACTCCAGCGCAGACCGCGGCTCCCACTGCTGCCTGGCTGTGGCCGGCGAGCATCTGCCAGACCCCTGTGGAGCTCGGGGCCACGCACCTGCCGGCCCCCTGCACTGCACCGCTGCAGGTGTCCCTCACCACCGTCTGCCGGAGCTTGCCCTCGACCCCCTTGTGCAGGAGGGACGGAAGAGTCTGGCAGGCTGACGGGCTGGGTTCACACCCCGTGGCCCCCGCTCCCATCTCACCCTGGGGCAGAGGCGCTGGGAGTCGTCACATGAGCATTAGGCAGCGTGCATGGGGGAAACGTCCTCCCTGTGCCCAGCAGGGCTGCCCAGCAGACGCACGGGACTGAGGCGGTTTCCGGCTTTGGCTGCGGTGCCCGGGGCACCCCAACACCACGTACGTGCAGTCAAGCTGCACAAAGCTGCTGGGGCCTTGCCCCGAGTCGGAATAGTGCTTTCAGAGCGTCCTCTGCTCACAAAGGACAGGAAGCAAGTGGTATGACAGGAGCACAGGGCACCTCCGGGTCCGCTTGCCGCCCACCCATCACAGCCGCGTGGCGGTGCTGCATCCTGCTGAGAACCAGGGAACAGTGTCTCCACCTGCCTCTTGGAGGCCCTGGACCAAATTGTATGGGAAGACAGCAGAAGCAACAACAAAACGTTCCTGCTCCAGATGGGCCTGGAAGAGGCCTTGCAGGGGAGGAACGCCGCCCTCCCCAGAGACTTGACCGTGGAGAGGCTGCAGCCGGGCGAGCGTGTGCTGGTGAGGCTGGCCTGCGGCGGGCAGCAGGCATGAGGCCAGGTCTGCCCCCCACCCCCGCCCCATCTGGGGTCTCTGGTCACGGAGCTGACGCCCAGCCTCCTGAGACTGTTTCCCTGTGAGCCCAGAATGACGGGTACCCTCCTCGCTCTTCCTGCTCGCTTTACAGGACTCGGGGCCCAGAGGCCGCCGGGGACAGAGGTGATGGGAAATCATCATCCTGTCCCTGTTCGGTTAGCTCTCAGGGAGGGCGGATGTGCTCGCTTCTCTAACGCATCAGTGTCCAAAGCTCGGCAAAGCCCTTCTCGTGGCTGGACACGTGGCTGCCGTTCTTTAATTCTCTACAACCTCCCCAAACTCTGGGTGGATGCTGGGGTCACAGAGACGTACCCCACAGATGCACGGGAGATGCCATCAGCAGACCCCAGGTGGGCACTGTGTCGTGGGGGGTGAAACGGGGCGTCTCTCGTTTTAGACTCTAGCTTATGACCTTGCAGTTAGAGATTAAAATCTCCAGCTGAGCCCCCCGTGCAGCCTTGGGGGGACGTGGCATGGTCGACACCCTTGTCTTGTTCCTTGTTTTAGGGGAAGCGTGTCCTCTCCGCATGAAGCATGACGTCAGCTGGGGCACTGCAGTGATTTTTAAGTGGTGCCCTGGTCTGTCAGCTGACCTCTTAGAGACCAGAAGCCTCTCGAATCCTCTGCTCTTCCTCTGCTTCTTCACACTAACCCGCCACCCTCCTCTGTCCTTCCTTCTTCAAGTTTTGAACAAAACCCACCAGCTGCTTCTTGCCCTGCTTCAATCCTTCCCCTAAGCTGGGCTTCAGGACCAAGCCTGAGGGCCTAGTGCCCATGACTGGGGTGCTCCTGGGGGAGTGGGGGGGCACGACACAGATGCCGCAACGGGCACTAGGACGCCCTCGCCCCTTGTCTTGGAGCTGCCGCAAGCCCTTCAGGAGCGTGCGGTCTCGTCCATGCTCTGATGTGCCGCTGGCCCGGGGGCTGGCATGCAGTCTGCACCCCAGGGAAGGCTGGAGACACCGGAGCCTTGAGGGCTATCTCTGGAAGCGGCGGTGTCAGAGGGAGGTGGGGATTAAACATGGCTCATGGCACACCATCACACGTTCTCGCCTGTCAGCCTGGCTTTTTAGCAAACCTCTGGATCCATACGGTCCCATTACTGACGGGGGTGTCCTAGGGAGCATAATAATGGAGGTATGTTTGCTGGTCAATTATGAATGAAAATGGATTCTGGCCGCAGTGCTAAGTGGAGCCTTCCTGGTGCCGCTGGCCCGCCTGGCAGGTGGGGCTGACCAACAGGTGTGGCACCTGCAGGATGAATGCCCTCCCCCTGGGGGGACCCTGGAGACGGACCATGTGCTCTCTCCACGGGGAAAGCCCATGGCGCCTGGAGAAGACCGCGCTCCAGCATGCCCTCTGCGTCACTGCCGACGCAGGACCAGACGTCCTCCCCGTTCTGGGTCCCACCTTCGTCACCTGTCAGCGTGGCTGCAGCAACACTTACTTCCTGTGACCTTTCCTCCCCTTGAAATTTCAAAGAACCAACAGGAATGACAAAGCCCTCCTGGTTTCCCTCGAATGGGAATTGGGTTGAAACTGTTAAATGGGGCTGCAAGAAGCCTTTCCATCTTTGTGTGCGTGCACGCGTGTGTGTGTGCGTGCATGTGCAAGTGTGTGCGTGCACACACGTGTGCCCTGGGCACCAAGCTCACGGTGTTGCTTTGATGAGATGGGCTGCCCTGGGACGCCCTCTCCTCTGCAATCAGGGGGCTCAGTCTGTGTGTTCTGAAGGGCAGAGCCAATCTCTGACTTTCATGGGGCGTCCTTGTGTGATTCTTTCAGTGGGAAGCCTGGCTGGCCCCAGACGTGGTCACCATTCTCCTGGTGACTGCCGTATGCACAGAGACCTTCTCTCTTATCCTCCGGGACTGGGAGAACGGGGCTTCATATACAGGGATGAGGTTTGTGCAAGCCTTTAATCAGAGAAACAGAGCCACTAGGAGATGTATTTAAAGGCTTTATTATAAGAATTTGTCCTTATGCAGTTGTGGGAGCTGGCTACTCAGGCTACGGGAGGCTCTGCCTCCGTCTGCTGGAGGGCCCGAAGCCAGCTGGGGCAGCCATAAGCTTCGGGGGCAGGAAGACCCTCAGGATGGTCTCCTGGCATCAGCGTCACACCCGGCCCAGGGGGTGGAGAGCCTGTGGGGGTATGGGGCAGGTACTGGGGCTGCCACCCACGCCCACTGGAGGGCCAGCCTCTAAATGACAGTGTGCCCCAGCCTTCCCAACACAAGAGGACCACGGCCATACCTGCTGGCCTCCCTAGTCCCGTGCACCGCTGCTCTGGAGCTCAGGCTCACCCAGGGCATGCGGCTGAGGGCACTCTGGGCAGTGGAGACCCACTGCGGTCCTCCCCTTGTCAACCAGCGTCCACGTAAAGCTCGCATAAACAGACGAAATGCCCAAATAAATATCAAAATCCAAGCTTATGCCTAAAGTGAAGGCTCTCTGCTCCATAAAACTGAAAACACAAGAGGGCCAGAGTTCTTTCACCCGTGTTGGGTGATGTCCTTCCTGGGGCAGCAGAGCCACACTCCCCTTTGAGAGCCCTTGGCTCCAAGATCAAGTGCGTTAGGCGTCTATTTCCTCCAAAAACAGAGGCTTGAGCAAAGCACCAGGACTGCCTCACAGTTTCTGCGGCCGGGAACCCCAGCACGGCTTAGCTGGCCGCCCCTGGTGCCAGGCCAGTGGGCCCTGCAGGGAGGGGTCAGCCGGGCTGTGGTCTCATCTGAAGGCTGGATGGGGAGGGTCCTGTCACACCCACTCACAGGGCTGCTGGCCTGAGTGGTGGGGCCCATGCTGCACGGACTTCTTTGCAGGGCTGCCTGTAACATGGCAGTCACATCTCTCAGAGCGGGGCTGCAGAAGACAGAGGGCAAGACAGGGGCCCGGCAAGCAGAAGTCATGGCCTCTGCGGCCTGATGGCCAAGTGCTAACTCGTCCCTTTTGCTGTGCTCCATCCATTCATTAGCAGTGAGCCAGGAGCACAGCCCACAGCCAAGGAGAGGGGCTCAGAGGCCGTGAGTAGAAGCAACAGAAGTCATCCTGCAGGCTCCTGCCACGCAGAGATGCACGGTCAGCTCCTGGCAGCCCAGGTTAGGCTAGGTGCAGGGAGGTGGGAGCAGGGCACGGAAGAGCAGCTGACGTCACCAGCACACCCCGCCATCTTCTGCGCCCCGGCCTTTACTACCTCCGTGTCCACTCCCAGTCCGTATCCCTTTCCTCAGAGCACCTTAGCTGGGCAAGGCTCCTTGCCTCACGGGTGACCCCAACCTTGCTCCTGACGCGTCTGGACCATCACAGCCTGCTCGTGCATCGGGCGGCTCCTGTTTCCCATTTCGCAAACGGAAGGTGGAGGTGCCTGTAAGCATCTCCAAACGCAGACACCCCAGAACTGGGTGGTTGAATTTCTCGGGCCCCACGTGCTGCCCTGGGGCCTTCCAGATGGATGCGGCCCCAGACCGAGGCTGCCCCAGGGGATCTCGGATCTGGGTCAACAGGAAAGACCTGGACCACGGCCACCCTGCCACGCAGCCCCTCCTTGCAGGGCCCATCTTGGGAAGTTTCCCTCCTGCACGTTTGGGGGAAGCATCACTGGGCAGCTCTGGCTCCGGGTGAGGGGTCCCATGCCCACCCTGGGCCACACCATGGTTCTGACCACTGTTTGGTCCTTGGTCCCTTCCTTTAACAGACGTGGATTCAGGGCTGACTTCTGAGGGCAAGAGTGGCCAAGACAGGCTGGGTGGCCGAGGGACGGAGCTGCCCTCCACAGGGGGGACAATGTGCCCTTAAGCACTTACGATACAAATACTTTGGAGTGGACACTGCTTGGAGTGTGGAGCTCACAGCAGGGAGGGATGCTTTGATGGGGCATCAGCGGCACGGTCTCCGTGGAGGGCCCCAAAGGTGGGGCCTCTGCCCACTACGTGGAACGGAATATGCCAAGGCTGGAGGTGGGAGGGCTGGGGTGACATCGTACAAGCTGGAAGCTTCCCAGTGCTGGGTGAGGAGTGTGGTGGGGCCTGCGCTCCCTGGGGCCAGCCCAGGAGCCTCCTCTGTGGTGCTCACCCACCAGCACGGGCTGGGATGGGGCCTGGGATCAGCTGTGTGCCCAGCGTGGCAAATCTGAGGCAGATGGCCTAAGGGCCACTGGTGGGGACACCCAGGCAAAGACCACAGGGCTCTCAGGAGGGAACGCGGCACCCTCCCAGCCGGGCCCTGGCTGGGCTCTAGCTGACATGGTTCCTTGGGTAGAGGTGATAAGCAGATTGGAGGGAGATGTCCGGACCCTCCGGGTGCTCCCGTCTGTGGTGTGGCCCCGGGAAGAGAGCTGGAAAGAGCAGCTCCGCTATTTCATGTGGCTTCGAGAACCCAAGGAGAAGGGCTCCTCCAACCACAGAACCAATGAAGAACCGGCACGTCCCTCCCCTCCCAGCCGGGGTCATTGGGACGCGCAAGGAGATGCGTGATTAAGGCGTGTGTGGCTGCAGGATTGGTATTCCACCGGGGAGCTGGGCTTCTAGGTGGTGATTTTCCCAGAGCCATGCTACACAGACAAGGGCACGTGACCTTCCTCCGCCAGGCGCGGTAACACAGTCTGTTTGCAGGCACATGGCTTGTCGAAGCTGTGAGGAGGGGCAAACACGGGCCAGGGCTCGGCCAGCAAGAAGGACAGGGTCTGCTGCTGGGTGCTGCCTACCCGCAAGGGAACACGCCGACCTTTGCCCCTGGGTTCCGCTCACGTCACCCCACACCCCAACCTGCTCATGGCCTTGGAAAGCGCCACTTTAATGACTTTTCCAGCATAACTGCACAGCCAGTTCAGTGACAAGCTGCCCAGAAGCCGCTTCGAGCATCGGAAGGACTTCTCTGACCTTCCAGAAGCCGGAGAGAGGCGTGGGAGAACAGCCAGCAGCAGCTGCAGCCCGACGCCTGGAGGGGAGTCCTTGCAAGCTGGCGCCCCTCAGCTGGGCATCCAGAGCCCCGCCGCTGAGCGGCCCGTCCCGCCCCAATGTCACCCTGTGGTTACATCACAGAACTTTCCGGTCCGCCCACCTTGAGACCAACTCTCCCAACCTGGTGCCTTCCTAAGGGGGCACGTCACAGCCCCAGAGCGGCTGTGACCGGCTCACGCAGAGACTGGTGGCCGAGAAGGGACCAGGGCCTGGACTCACTTCTTCGTGACATTTAAAAAGCCCAAAGTTCATGCCATCCTGGAGCCTCATGGACGCAGGCTCGAATGTTCTGAGGACGTAGCCCTCGTTTCTGCCGAGGCTCTGGGCTTTCCACCTGGAGGCTGGCCTGTGAGCCCCACCAGGTCCACACCCTGGCTGGTGCCCCTCCCAAGGGCCGCCTTCTCCTGTCCTCCCTTCCCTTCAGCCTGGCCCCTGTAGGCGGGCTCACAATTGCACCCGGGTGAACGAGGCCGTGCACGGGCACTGACCTCCCTAGTCGGGCCGCAAGCACATGAGGGCAGGTCTCAGACGTTTGTCTGTCTCTGCACCTCCCAGGGTGCTTGGCCTACAGAAGGGACCCCATGAGCTCTGGTCCACTTCGGAGGGGCCTATGGCTTATGGCCGGAACCCGGCAGGAAAGGGAAGCTCACTGGGTATGGCGTTTCGGTCATGCCCAATGACTGTTCTGGCGGCAGGCTGCACCGCTGTGTGCTAACATGGCGCCTACAGTTTGCAGCATGTGCGCTAACATGGCGCCTATAGTTTACAGCATTCGTGGTAACACGGCGCCTACGGTTTACAGCATTTGAGGTAACACGGCGCCTACAGTTTACAGCATTCGCGGTAACACGGAGCCTACGGTTTACAGCATTTGCAGTAACAAGGCGCCTACGGTTTACAGCATTCGCGGTAACATGGCGCCTACGGTTTACAGCATTTGCAGTAACAAGGCGCCTACGGTTTACAGCATTCGCGGTAACATGGCGCCTATAGTTCACGGCATGTGTCGTGCACTTTAAAATGTGTCCTTACCGAGCACACACCACACGCATGCACACGCAAAGGCACACAGGGAGTTTTGGGGGTGCCGGGGCTGCGTGGTACCTTGGCTGTGATGGTGCCACAGGTGTTGGCATATGTCCGGGTTCATCAAGATGCTCTCGTTACGTGTATGCAGTTTCTATGTATCGATTAAACCTCGTTGAAGCTAAAAATTTTAAAGAGGAGCGTAAGTCTGTGATGGCCTCCAGTAGTGTTTGCAACCCCCTCAAAGGGGCGGGGGGTGGAATGGCTTCCAGTTGCCGTCCCAGTAACACCAGGGCCCCTTGGGGGCTGGCGTGCGTGACCCACTCAGGACCCCTCTGCCCTCAGACGCCCACCCCAGCTCCCCTGGAAGCTCAGACACCTGCATGGTGGGCCTGTGCACACAGGAGTCTTAGCGATGCTGTGGACCTTGCTCAGAAGCATGAGACAGGTGCGCCTCCCCTGCTCCCGGGTGCAGAGCCCTCTCCAGAGGCTCCCAGGCAGGAGGAGGTTTGTCGGGTGCACCCCGCAGGACCACGCCACGGGTGACTTCACCGTAAACAGGAAGCTGGCTCTCCCATCCAGGGCCATACACCTCAACTGAGCTTTTGAAGGCCACAGAGGCAAAGTAATGCCATTACAGAGCCTCTCCTGTGTCGCACTCAGGACGGGAAGGTGATGTTAGGGCGCCCCGATTTGATACGTGGAAGGAAATGCCTCCCGTGCAAAGGCCTCTCACGGGGTGGTGACTTCTGCCCGTGCTGCGTCCAGCCAGGTGGCCACTACCACCCGTCTGAGACCGGGCTCCCTCCTGCCTGTCCCTTGAAGTCAGAAGCCCCTGTTTGTGTCCCTGCTCAGCACACCCATTGACATTTCCAGACCTCACTTTTCTGCTCGCGTAATGGGCACACCGGCTGGGCATCTTCCACCTTCTCCATGGGCTTGTTGGAAAAAACAAAGCAACAGGGAGGAGGGGGCGAGTGGGCACTGAGCCCACCTCTTTCTACATCTGGGGTGTGGTCATCGTTCTGCACACAGATGGGAAAACTGAGGCCCAGAGGGACTACGTCACCCCTGATTGTGCAGAAAGTGGCTGAGCTCAGATTCTGCCTACGCCTCTTTAACCCCAAAGTGTGAAGGTAATTGTTACAGCAAACGGGCTCATGAACCCAAAGGTGCTCGAAGTGTGAGCTACGTGTGGGATGGGCACACCTCCCCGGTGCTCGCACACCCACGCACGCACACACATCGGCGTGCCCCATTTCCCCGTAACGAGAGCATCACGGCCATAACTTCTCTCCGAGTTGCTTGACACAGGAGAGCTCTGTGAGGGAGGCTCTGCGTGCGGAGAACTTACTCTAAATGGGGGATAATTGGCTGCCCAGCGCAAGGACTAGCAGCACGATGACACATGCTGACAGGTCAGAGGTGCAGAAATAAAACCACAGAAAGCGAGATCCAGGGCAGCTAATGAGGGCACATCTGCAGGGTTTTAGATAAAATAAGGATCCTGGGCGCAAGCTGCAGTTTTTGAGAGCAGGGCTGCCGTGGGGACCTCCTGGGGTCCTCAGGGGCACCCGGCCTCTGCCCCCGTGAAGACCTTTGACCTGCTGCGGCCAGGAGGCAAGCCAGCACGATCCATTCAGCGCTCTGCCTTGGATGCTCGCGGCCGTGATGGAGCACTGTGGACGGGTGGCTCTAGCCCCAGAAACTCATTGCCCCCCAGTCTGGGAGGCTGGGCGTCCAAGATCAGGGTGCTGGCAGGTGTTTTTCTCTCGAAGCCTCTCTCCGTGACTCGCACACGCCGTCCTCTCTCTGTGTCCTCACATGGCCGTCCCTCTGTGCGTCTGTGTCCTACTTTCCCCTTTTCATAAGGACACCAGTTCCCCTGGGTGAGGCCCTTTCTAAAGGCCTCATTTGAACTTGGTCCCCTCTGCAAAGATCCCGCCTCCAAACGCAGTCAGGTTCTGAGGTTCTGGGTTAGGATTCTGGGGGGACGCGGTTCAGCCCCAACACTCACCTTGGCCACACATTTGCCCACTTGTCTTTGCTTGTCCTCGTTCACAAGATGAGCTTCACCTGTGCCGTCTGTGTGCTGAGCTGGGCCGGACAGAGCTGCCCTCCGGAGCCCAGCGAGGGCCGGACGTGAGGAGGGAGCATGGCTGTGCCTGCAGGGGCGCAGCTCACCTGGGCCCGAGGGCAGCACAGCCCTGGGCGTCCACCCTTCTGGGACCAGGCTAGAGCAGGCTCTTTGGGAATCCTTGTATTGAAACCTGAGTCCACTGGGGGAAGTCAGTCCAGGAGGGAGGGGACAGCAGCGAGAGCTTAGGACAGGAAGGATCCAAGCCCCGGTCAGTGCGTCTGGTGAGCCAACTCCCTGCCTGTCCGTGGAGGGCTTGTAGGGGCTGAGGCCAGGGACGGAGGACCCTCGGAGGAGGAGGGTGGCTGCCCTGTGCAGGGCACTCTGACCGTGTGCGTCAACATTAAACTGTGTGTGTCCTCTGACCCAGTCCCCCGCCCCTTGGAGACCATCTCGGGAGATCACTGGATAAGGGCACGGGGTGTGGTGGGCTCTGGCAGAAGCCCCCACACCTCAGGGGTTTGCCCAACACCCCAGTCCACACCAGCTCTCAGGGACCCAGGCCCCCCGGCTCACGGCCCACCTTCCTGGGCTCAGGTGGCAGCGAGGGAGGCCGAGGGAGGACGCACCTGAGACTGGGATGCGGTGCCTCCTCTCTGTTCACAGGGCCAGGTCACACGGGATCGAGCACGCCTGGGAAACCTGGCCATGCGTGCCTGGGAGGAAGAGGCGCAGATAGCGCATCGGCCGTCTCTGACAGGATATCCGCCTGAAGGCTGTATGAGATTAAACGCTGACTCCAACGTGAGCGCCCACTGGGACACGAGTCAAAGCCATCGAATGGTGGCGCCGGGAATCAGTCCAGCGCCCGGGTATCCGGTCAACACTTCCTAGGACATCGCGTGGCCCGAAACACCACGCAGTCGTGGGACAGGAGCAATGCGTATCTACTCACAGACGCGGGATCTTCTCCACGACGTGCGTGAGTGACGAGGTTAGGGTTCAATAATAAACTATGTAATATAATCCAGGTTCTGAAGAGCTGAGTATTTATACCCACTGGCATAAGAAGCATTGAGAGGGGCGCCTGGGTGGCTCAGTCGTTAAGCGTCTGCCTTCTGCTCAGGGCGTGATCCCGGCGTTCTGGGATCGAGCCCCACATCAGGCTCCTCCGCTGGGAGCCTGCTTCTTCCTCTCCCACTCCCCCTGCTTGTGTTCTTTCTCTCCCTGGCTGTCTCTGTCAAATAAATAAATAAAATCTAAAAAAAAAAAAAGAAAAGAAAAGAAGGAAACATTGAGAAACATGGAAAGGTTTTCACAAAAAATTTGAAACTCTGTTGTAGTTTCTTCAGCAATCCTCCCTCCAAGAGGCATGGCCTGGCCTCACCCTAAGGAAGGGAACGTGGACGATGGGACAGCGAGTGACTTTGGAGACTGTCACCAAATTGTGGCTTGCCCCTTGCTCCCTCCCTCGGACCTTTTGTTCCCGGGGACGCTGGCTCTCACACGTGAGGATACCAACCAGCCTGGTGAGACGTCCGCGTGGTGCGAGGAGCTGAAGCCTCCCTCCCAGCCATGCGGGCACACCATCTTGGAAGTGGCTTCCCCAGCTGCGTCTGGGCCTTCAGACGGCGCAGCCCTGGCTGACCCTCAACTGCCACCTCCTGAGACACCTGAGACAGGGCCAGGCCCCTAAGCTGGCCCCAAAGGCCTGACCCACCAAAGCCGTGAGATGAGAGACGGTTGTCCGTGAAGCCTCTACATTTTGGGGCAATTTGTTACACGCAGTAAGCTAATACACCTTCTTCGCAAGGTGAAGGTCCCAGACGCTGACCCTGCTTCCCCCTCTTCCCCTCTGTGTCCACCAGGGTGGAATGCTGAGAGCCCCCTGCTGGACCCCAGAAGTCAGCTGAGGCCAGCAGGAGCCGACCGCATGGGCGTTAGACCCCAACCACGGCCTGTCAGGGCTGCTCAGGCAGGCGTGCGGCCCCAGGCCTGCCTCACTGTCCTCCCTCAGGCTCTCCTGATTCTCCAGTCAGCCCCCTGAGGACCTTCGTCTTGAACGTGAGCCTGGGTGAGTCGCCTTAGCTGTTGCTTCTCTGAACGCTGTGCCCACGTCTGTGCCCTCTGTGCGCCAGGCACCGTGAGAGCCGACGGGTCCTGCAGGACGAGTCAAGGATGAAGTCCGCTCTCCACCACCTGAGCCTTCTGTGAGTAACATGTGTGGCCTTTAAAACCGGGGAAGAAAGTAATCCCGAGGATCCCGAGGCCCCTGCTGCTGTCCCTGCAATGAGCCACCAGGAGCATGGCCCTGCTGGCTGCTGGGAAGACGTCCACAAGTCGGGCTCCGTGGCTGCCGCTCCCCGACCCCCCTCCCCTGCCCTCCCCTGCCCTCCCCTGGGATGCGGACCTTGTTTATGGAGTCCTGAGGGGGGCGGGAGTGGGCTCCAGGCTCCATAAGAAGAGCTCATCCAGATGGACCCGTAACGAAGAAAACGAGGTTAGTGGTGCCAGCTGGGGAACACTCTCCTCCGCTGTCACCAGACTGTCCCCGCCTGCTAATGGGCCTTCCTGGAAAGGCCACCGGGGGCCAGTCCTAATGCTCTGTGATCGCAGTGCAGGCATTTCCTGGCCTGAGGCCACTGTGTGCAGAAGAACATTTGTCCAAATTCCCTGTTTCTTCATGACAAAGAGAACTCATTTCCTTCGCCAGGGGCGTCCACAGCCGGCCAAGCTCTGGGGGTGGTCAGCGCAGCACGGGTTCCTGGCACCCGGAGCCTGGTCAGCTCTGCCCGGTGCTTCCCGGCCGTGGCCCTGAGCAGTGCTGGGCTTGGTGGGTGGCACCCCCCGCGTCTGGGCTGGACACTCCCCCGGGCGACCCGGGGCCCTGCTTTCACGTCTGGGGCTGTGTTCTCCTCTGTGACACGAGGCTGTGGGCGAACTCCGTGGGGACCGCTGTCCTGTGAGGGACAGGCCCAGGGGACGGACACACGGATGTGACAGCGATAAGTAGACCCCCTAGCACTTCGCAGCCCAGGATGGGGCAGGTGGGGCCACCCGCGGACCAAACCTCAGGTGAGAACAGGGACTTGGGGAGGAGAGTCCCCAGCCAGGTTGTCCCGATGACCCACGGGTCTGCAAGGGGGCTATCCGGCGGCCAGACGGGGAGCAGGCACACTGTGGCTGAGCAGGACCCGGACGGGGGACGGGGAGCCGGCGGCCGTGGCGGGACTCTCACGCCTCTCCTTACACAGAGCTTCACGCTCACGCTTCCCCATCAGCTTCTGTGCTGTCAGTGATTTTAGAAGACACATGAGAACGCTACTCAGCAAGGCCCGCTCCTTGCCGGGCCTGGAATGAGCCACTGGACCCCGCGCCCAGCGGGTGCTGTCCTGGCTGGAGGAGAGGGGGCTGCCTCCAGGCGCTGTGACGTCTCCCCTCTCCAGAGCCCCCTCCATGAGAAAGAACCTCTCCCTTGGTTTGCAAGGTGGGCCCCACGTGGCCGCGCCCGGGGCTCGGGGACGGTGGCAGAGCGTGGACGCAGCCTCAGCACCAGCGAGATCATCCCACCCCCACTCCTCCAGGGAGGGGCTGCCGGGGGCGCGAACGATTTTTCTCTCGTGCTGCTTTCTCCGTAGCTCTGTTTCCCACAGAGCTAAATTTGGGTTTCTTTTCCTTAAAAAGCAGAGACATAATTGGGACAATCCTTTATTCTATGGATTCCCTCTCCGTTGAGCTCAGAGGCGAACTTCTACAAAAGCGAATGTTTGCTCCTTAATGGACAGGAGGTCGCTGGCCACCGAGGAGAAGACAAGCCCCATCTCAGCAGAATGTGGGCGGTGGGCTCGTCCTGCCAGCGCCTCCTTCTCCAGGGTCCACAGGTTGTCCCCTGCCTGGCTTCCCAGCTGCCTGCTGTAGCAAAAAGAAATGCGAACCAGGTGGAAGTGAGCTGCAGGGGGGACGCTGGGGGGACTCCGGGCCCCAGAGCCTTCCATCTGGTGAGGGCAACATGTGTGCTCCTGACCTCATCAGGGAAGCTGGTGGCAAGTGGCTCCAGGCTGGGAACTGAACATTCAACATTTGGGCCCCAGCGTGGGCCCAGAGAGGCAATGCGAGCTGCTCAAGGTCACACAGCAGATGTGCAGCAGGCGGAAGCCACCCTGCTCTCCCCACTCCACCTCGGGGTCCCCTAGGCAGCCCCCACACGAAGGGAAAGTCGGAGGGCACCCCAGCCACCTGGAGGAGCAGAGGCCTTCCTCCTGTGAAAGCAGCGTGACCTTCACTGGCCTGGAGCCCTGTTTCTGCATCTGTAAGAGGGGAGCTGGGTGGTTGTGAGCGTGGCATGAAATGTCAACGGGGAAGTGCTTAGTAAGCTGGAGCCGAGGATCAAGACTAAAGCCTCATTATTCTGAGCAGAGGCGAAGCTCCAGGCAGCTCCTCTGGGTACAGATGCGGCCGCTGCCACCCCTGCTCTCAGGTGAGGATGGGAAGAGCTGCCGTCCATCTCCCCTGCTCTCCTGCCTCCCCACCCTGTGCGCAGCCTGGTGTCAGCCCAGGGAAGGGGGCAGGGGGCCAGGGAGGGGGCTCAGGTGCCCTCCCGGGGTTGTATGGCTGGAGAAGTCCAGTGGGGTCCGGGAGGCCACGCATCTGGGCTGAAACCTCACATGGGAACAGGCAAGGGGGAGTGAAAGCACAGTGTGGGCCGGAGGGAAATACATCCCCAATCCCCACTGAGTGCAGGGGAGCACGAGGCAGGGGCAGAGCCCCCTGGAAGGAGCTGACTGCGGCCCTGCCCCAAGGGCACCTCCTCCAGGGAGCCCAAGACCTAGCCCCTGCTCCCGAGCTTCCCCTTCAGCCGCCCTGCTCCTGCTCCCTCTCCTGCATACCTGTGATCCCCAACCCCAGGACTTCAGACCTTCTCTCGGGCCTGCTGTTTGCTGGGGGCTCTGCCTGGAGACTCGCCCTCCCTGGAGGTGTAGGGGGAGGGTGGGGGGCACTGCACAGCCTTCCTCGGGAAATGCTTTCCAGCTGCCACCAGTGCCCCCGTGCAGGGGCTGGCCCCCCAGGGGCTCACGGGCACCGGGGGCTTCTGGGGCGGGTGCCGGGCTGGGGGTCTCCCTGAGACGGTGCTCTGTGAATCGTCTTACTCTCGCACTTACCGAGAGAGTCAGCAGGGTGTGGGGTGCAGGCCGTGCCTGCTCTCCCTTCCCACGCTCATTCGTTGAGCCCACCTGAACAAACGTGTGTGTGGCCGCCTGCCTCGATGGGTGCCTCCCTCGGGCGCCCACAGGCTGGACTTCATGCAGTTCTGGTTGGACGACCTTTTCGTGATGAAGTGACATTAAGCCACACCCGCACCTGTCTTACTACCTTGAAATTCAGGTCCTCTTGGAGAGTTTGCTGTGCACTGAGAGCGGGCGGCTGCGCGTAGGTCCGTGGACACCGGACGGGGACCCCAACGTCAGGCCTCCTGCCTTTGACCCCCAAGCCGACCTGATTCGCAGCCCGAGCTGTGGCTGCCCTGCCCTCTCTCCTGACCTCCGGGCGGGAAGGAGGGCCCGGCGGCCTCTCCGTAGGCTCCGCTATCGACTCTGAGGAGCAAGGGTGGGATCATTTGTCATTCAATTAACAGTGTCAGCAGAGCCATTATTTAAATGACCAGCCACATGTGTGATCAATCTTTAATGAAATAATAATTGTACTTCCCAGTCAATGAGTGCCCAGCCTCTCCTAAAACCTTCTCGGTGTGAATAATAAATGGCAGTGAGTTCTGCCAGCAAGGGCCAAGTGTTGATGGGTTGGTGTTTTCAAGGCTGTTTGGGGCAGGAACGTCCAAGCTACGGGGAATGGAAGGGCCGGCCGGCCGCGCGCAGGGGCTCCTGAGTGATGCCAGGACCCGCTCCTGCCCACCCAGCCCAGCGTCCGTGCAGAGGGCAGCGTCCCCCTCCAGACAGATGCCCTGCCTCAGGGACGCTGTGGCCGGCGGGGCAAGGGGGGCGGCATTTGGGATCAGGCCTCGGGGACGTAGGCATAGAAGGCCAGCTGCGTTATCTCCCTGTGCTCACGTCTGAGCCCCACCTAGGGGGTGAGTTTGCTGAGCTCCGGAGTGTTCCCTCCACGCAGAGGTCGTGGGCCCTCCTGAGGAGCAAACTCAGCTCCAGAGCACAGGACAGGCCTGGGCGGACCCCGGATGTGGGACCCCGGTTGTCCAGGCAGGAGTGCGGTCCTGGCCCGTTTTCCGCCTCCGGGAGCCTCAGGGGCACGGCGCAGAGAGTTGTGTCCAAGCCTCGGAGCCCCCGAGGATCTCAGGCGGCTCCGTCCTTCCTGCTGAGACCCGTGTGAGGTGGCGCAGACCCCTGGAGACGCCACCGGCTCAGCACATTCAACCCCACAGACAGAGTCCCGTCTGCATCCCGCTCCTGTTCCCAGCGGGGAGAAGCCGCTCCTCCCACCCTGGCCTGTGCGCCTCGGCGTCCTGTCAGCCGCTGCCCCCAGCACGCGAGCAGGTGCACCTGTCAGCCCGTCCCTGGCTGTGGACTGTCTGGGGCAGGACGGCTTCCCAGTGCCTGGAACACACGTGGTGGAGGAAGGGGACACCCTGCGGAAACGTCCTGCCCAGAAGGCCTCCGACAACCTGCTGAAATGCTTCTCTAGCTCAGCTCCAGTTTTGAGGTACCCTAGGAAGATGAGAGTTTTCACCCACTGAATCCCAAGTTAGTCTGACCGACCCCTTGCCCTGAGCCAGCGTCCTGTTCAGCCAACACCCTGATGGCTCCTGGTAGGAGCTCGGGGCTCTTAGGTCGAGCTGCCCAAGTGGAGGCAGACTCAGAGTCCTGGGCAGTTCAGGCCCAACCCCCAGCCCCTCCTGGGCGCTTGCTGCCCCCTCTTCCTCCTGCATCGCACCTGCCCTCCTGCCCCAGGGTCCCCACTAACCCTCTCCACCCACTGTCCCTCTCCTTCCCTGTGACAGCTGCCCCTACCTCGTACATGCAGATTTATCCGCTTAGCCAGTGAGAACCTGTCGGGTCCTCCCCCCCCAGACTCCAGCACCTTGTGAACCCCCCTCGTGCTGGTCCCCCCACCGAAGAGCTCTGTCGGTCTCCTTTGTTCCTTAGCTCTCGGCAGCCAGCCCCAGGCCCGGCATATGTGTGCCGCGTGGATGTCTGCCTGGCTCCTGGATGTGGGACGAAGGGGGCTGCAGGGACAAGCTGCAGGGAAGCCGCAACCCCCTGGGGATGCCGCGGGTAGGGCAGGTGTTCCAGAGGCCCCACCCTTCATCCTCCACCCCCACCCTCTGCCAGGACGTGCCTCACTCCCGCCTGGCAAATCGAGTGGCCATTTTTTTTTTAAGATTTTATTTATTTATGTGACAGAGACAGCCAGCGAGAGAGGGAACACAGCAGGGGGAGTGGGAGAGGAAGAAGCAGTCTCCCAGCGGAGAAGCCTGATGTGGGGCTCGATCCCAGAACGCCAGGATCATGCCCTGAGCCGAAGGCAGACGCTTAACCACTGAGCCACCCTGGCGCCCCTCAAGTGGCCATTTGGACTCTTTTCTGTTCTTGTACCTGATTCTGCAAATGAGCTCATCATAAGTCATTTCCCAAAAATGTACATTTCATGAATAATCACACTGACTTGATCGCATCTGCTTGGATGCTGTCAGCTTTTATAACCCTCGGGTGTCATGACTGTAATTAAACAGTCAGTGTGTGGTTCACTTGATGTCTCTCTCACCTCTGAGGGCAGCAGTCCCATCTGTCTTGCTCCCACCCCACCTCCCTGTGCCCAGGCCACGGGCTGGCATATTTACATTCGGTGAATAAATATTTGTGGAGTGAATGTTTCTAGCAAAACCTTTTCGTGGTTGGGAAAAATTTAAAAATTAACATAGCTTCCAGCCAAGAAGGAATAACAAGAACCAGATTACTCTCTCCCTCCTGACACGACTAAGAAAACACAAAACGGAACAAAAGAATGCTAGAAAAAATATACCAAACAATGGTTCTCAGGAGTTTGGACATCAAACAACAAAAGAAATATACCCTGGAGGGAAGGAAGGAAGACAAAGGAAGGAAGCCCCAGGACACTTGCACCTGCCCTCCTAGAGAGAGTTTTCAGGTAGCAGGCAAGAAGGGAGAGCCAGGAGGACCCCTGAGTTCTCGCAAAGTGGAGGAAAGGAAGCTGGGAGTTTGGGGGGCCCAGGAGGTCACCATTCATGAGGTGGAACACCGAAGGGGGGGGACATCAGCAGCGGAGACTTGCGGGTTTTCAGTGAATCAGCACATGAGGCCAGGGGGAAGAACACCCAAAAGGGTCACGGGGAGCAGTCCCAGGAGCACACGCAAGACCAGGCGTGTGTAACATCGTGAGTCACAGTGTCGGACGGGACACTGGGAAGAGTGTGGCCTCCGCAGTGAGGAAGGCCTTCTCTGGACGGCCCTGTTCTCATCCGGAAAAGCTCACCGAAAGGATAACGTGTCTCCCCGTAACTTAACTATGTCCTAGAATAAGCCCAAGAACATTCGTTGGATTATAAATAATCTTGAGTATCCCATAGGTAAAATTCACGATATCTAGCATCTAACCAAAGTTTACCAGGCATGCAAAAGCCAAGGAAATACCAGGGGCAATACGAGGGGCAAAATTAACCAACACAAAGTGACCTGGAAACAACACAGACAACAGAACAGGTGGGGGAGGACGGTATAGTTAGTGTCACCGCATCCCACGTGGTCAAGGAGACACAGGGAAGAATGGACGTGGCACGTAGAGGCACAGGGGAGGTGAGGGAGCCGAACCAACACTTTCAACTTGGAAACAACAAAGTCTAAGGGGAAAATCCACCCCGACGGACTCGGGGCCAGTGCCAACACTGAAGAACGGGCTCCTGGTGAAGTTAGAGACACGCCGTGGCAAGATCACAAAGTAGAACACAGAGAGAGAACCAGACAGAGAGTGCAGCAGAGCGTGGCGACCGCGGGACAACCGCACGCATCCTGGCAGATTCGTGACCGATGTCTCCGAGGGGGAGATGAGACGGAGCCATAAAGCCATTCAGAGAAATAAGATACAAACATTCTCTAAATTGGTGAAAACTTTAAACCCACAGATCCAAGAATGCACAGAAACCCCAGACACAGCTACACCGTGGTACAGAACAATCCTGTGCTTTCAACCGGAGATAAAGAGAAAATTTCGCAGGTCGCTAGAGCAAAAAGGACACAGCGCATACAGGAGAAGGGAGGGCGGGTCTGCTCTTTTGTCTGGAACAACCTGAGGCAGAGAAGATCAGCATCGTTAGAGCCTGAAAGAAGGGCAGGCATGTCAAGCTGGAACTCTGAGAAGGGACTGACATCCATCGACTGCGAGTGACAGGTGCCTAGCACGACCGTTTCGTTCACATACATGTGAAATGATGGCCACCACGGGCTCAGTCAACCCCCATCATCTCCCACAGACACAATGAAAAGAGAAGGAAAGGATTTCCTCCTTGTGATGAGAATTCTTAGGAGCGACTCTCTTGGCACCTTCCCTCTACGGCATACGGCAGTGTTGACCATGTTGTGCACTGCCTTTCCACTCCCGCCCTCCGGCCTGCGCCCACCAACCCCACCCTCTGGGAACCACAGATCAAATCTCATTTTCTGAGTTTGGTATTTTAATGCCACATGCAAGTGAGTTAATAGAGCATTTGTCTTTGTCTCACTTATTGTACTTAGCACGATGTCTTCAAGGCCCATCCACATTGTTGCAAATGGCAGGCTTTCCTCATTTTTGTGACTGAGCGATGTTCTAGCGTGTGTGTGCCACATTTTCTTTATCCATTCATCCATCGATGGACACGTAGGTTGCTTCCATGTCTTGACTATTCTAGATAATGCTGCACTGAACATGGAGGTGCAGATAACTTCTCAAGTTAGTATTTTTGTTTCCTTTGGATAAATACCAAGAAGTAGAATTGCTGGATCATATGGTAATTCTATTTTTAAATGTTTTTACAAAGATTTTATTTATTTATTTGGGAAAGAGAGAAAGAGAGTGAGCAAGAGAGAGCGCACAAGCCAGGGGAGCAGCAGAGGGAGAAGCAGACTCCCCGCTGAGCAGGGAGCCCGATGCGGGACCCGATCCCAGGACCCTGAGATCATGAACTGAGCCAAAGGGAGACACTTAACCACCTGAACTACCAGGCGCCCTGATTTTTACTTTTTGAGGAACCTCCATACTGTTCTCCAGAGTGGCTGCACCCGTTTGCATTCCCACCCACAGTGCAAGAGGGGCGCCCTTTCTCTGCATCCTCATAACACCTGTTGTTTCCTGTGTTGTTGATTTTAGCCATCCTGGCAGGTGTGAGATGGTATCTCATTGCGGTTTTGATTTGTATTTTCCTGATGATGAGTGATGTCGAGCATCTTTTCATGTGTCTGTTGGCCATCTGGATGTCCTCTTTGGGAAAAGGTCTATTTTTAATTGTATCAGTTGTGGGTTTTTGCTACTGAGTTGTATGAGGTCTTCATATATTTTGGAAATTAACCCCTTAAGAAATCTAAGGTTTACAAATATTTTCCCCATCCCATCTTTTCACTTTGTTGACCATTTCTTTTGCTGACAGAAGCTTTTCAGTTTGACGTGGTCCCCTTGTTTATTTTTTACTTTGTTGCTTTGTGTGATTTCCAAAACGTCATTACCAAGACCCACGTCAATGTGCTTTTTTCTCATTTTCTTCATGGAAGAAAACTCTAGGAGTTTCGTGATTTCAGATCTTACATTTAAGTCTGTAATCCATTTCGAGTTTATTTCTGAGAGCAGTGTAAGATAGGGGTCCAATTCCATTCTTTTTTTTTTTTTAAGATTTTATTTATTTATTTGACAGAGAGAGAGTGTGAGCACAGGTAGGGGAGCAGCAGGCAGAGGCAGAGGGAAAAGCAGGCTCCCCGCAGAGCAAGGAGCCCAATGTGGGGCTCGATCCCAGGACCTTGGGATCATGACCG
>NW_024424119.1:58058948-58083315 GCF_017311325.1 Ursus maritimus
TTTCCCCCTGGGGATGCCGCGGGTAGGGCAGGTGTTCCAGAGGCCCCACCCTTCATCCTCCACCCCCACCCTCTGCCAGGACGTGCCTCACTCCCGCCTGGCAAATCGAGTGGCCATTTTTTTTTTAAGATTTTATTTATTTATGTGACAGAGACAGCCAGCGAGAGAGGGAACACAGCAGGGGGAGTGGGAGAGGAAGAAGCAGTCTCCCAGCGGAGAAGCCTGATGTGGGGCTCGATCCCAGAACGCCAGGATCATGCCCTGAGCCGAAGGCAGACGCTTAACCACTGAGCCACCCTGGCGCCCCTCAAGTGGCCATTTGGACTCTTTTCTGTTCTTGTACCTGATTCTGCAAATGAGCTCATCATAAGTCATTTCCCAAAAATGTACATTTCATGAATAATCACACTGACTTGATCGCATCTGCTTGGATGCTGTCAGCTTTTATAACCCTCGGGTGTCATGACTGTAATTAAACAGTCAGTGTGTGGTTCACTTGATGTCTCTCTCACCTCTGAGGGCAGCAGTCCCATCTGTCTTGCTCCCACCCCACCTCCCTGTGCCCAGGCCACGGGCTGGCATATTTACATTCGGTGAATAAATATTTGTGGAGTGAATGTTTCTAGCAAAACCTTTTCGTGGTTGGGAAAAATTTAAAAATTAACATAGCTTCCAGCCAAGAAGGAATAACAAGAACCAGATTACTCTCTCCCTCCTGACACGACTAAGAAAACACAAAACGGAACAAAAGAATGCTAGAAAAAATATACCAAACAATGGTTCTCAGGAGTTTGGACATCAAACAACAAAAGAAATATACCCTGGAGGGAAGGAAGGAAGACAAAGGAAGGAAGCCCCAGGACACTTGCACCTGCCCTCCTAGAGAGAGTTTTCAGGTAGCAGGCAAGAAGGGAGAGCCAGGAGGACCCCTGAGTTCTCGCAAAGTGGAGGAAAGGAAGCTGGGAGTTTGGGGGGCCCAGGAGGTCACCATTCATGAGGTGGAACACCGAAGGGGGGGGACATCAGCAGCGGAGACTTGCGGGTTTTCAGTGAATCAGCACATGAGGCCAGGGGGAAGAACACCCAAAAGGATCACGGGGAGCAGTCCCAGGAGCACACGCAAGACCAGGCGTGTGTAACATCGTGAGTCACAGTGTCGGACGGGACACTGGGAAGAGTGTGGCCTCCGCAGTGAGGAAGGCCTTCTCTGGACGGCCCTGTTCTCATCCGGAAAAGCTCACCGAAAGGATAACGTGTCTCCCCGTAACTTAACTATGTCCTAGAATAAGCCCAAGAACATTCGTTGGATTATAAATAATCTTGAGTATCCCATAGGTAAAATTCACGATATCTAGCATCTAACCAAAGTTTACCAGGCATGCAAAAGCCAAGGAAATACCAGGGGCAATACGAGGGGCAAAATTAACCAACACAAAGTGACCTGGAAACAACACAGACAACAGAACAGGTGGGGGAGGACGGTATAGTTAGTGTCACCGCATCCCACGTGGTCAAGGAGACACAGGGAAGAATGGACGTGGCACGTAGAGGCACAGGGGAGGTGAGGGAGCCGAACCAACACTTTCAACTTGGAAACAACAAAGTCTAAGGGGAAAATCCACCCCGACGGACTCGGGGCCAGTGCCAACACTGAAGAACGGGCTCCTGGTGAAGTTAGAGACACGCCGTGGCAAGATCACAAAGTAGAACACAGAGAGAGAACCAGACAGAGAGTGCAGCAGAGCGTGGCGACCGCGGGACAACCGCACGCATCCTGGCAGATTCGTGACCGATGTCTCCGAGGGGGAGATGAGACGGAGCCATAAAGCCATTCAGAGAAATAAGATACAAACATTCTCTAAATTGGTGAAAACTTTAAACCCACAGATCCAAGAATGCACAGAAACCCCAGACACAGCTACACCGTGGTACAGAACAATCCTGTGCTTTCAACCGGAGATAAAGAGAAAATTTCGCAGGTCGCTAGAGCAAAAAGGACACAGCGCATACAGGAGAAGGGAGGGCGGGTCTGCTCTTTTGTCTGGAACAACCTGAGGCAGAGAAGATCAGCATCGTTAGAGCCTGAAAGAAGGGCAGGCATGTCAAGCTGGAACTCTGAGAAGGGACTGACATCCATCGACTGCGAGTGACAGGTGCCTAGCACGACCGTTTCGTTCACATACATGTGAAATGATGGCCACCACGGGCTCAGTCAACCCCCATCATCTCCCACAGACACAATGAAAAGAGAAGGAAAGGATTTCCTCCTTGTGATGAGAATTCTTAGGAGCGACTCTCTTGGCACCTTCCCTCTACGGCATACGGCAGTGTTGACCATGTTGTGCACTGCCTTTCCACTCCCGCCCTCCGGCCTGCGCCCACCAACCCCACCCTCTGGGAACCACAGATCAAATCTCATTTTCTGAGTTTGGTATTTTAATGCCACATGCAAGTGAGTTAATAGAGCATTTGTCTTTGTCTCACTTATTGTACTTAGCACGATGTCTTCAAGGCCCATCCACATTGTTGCAAATGGCAGGCTTTCCTCATTTTTGTGACTGAGCGATGTTCTAGCGTGTGTGTGCCACATTTTCTTTATCCATTCATCCATCGATGGACACGTAGGTTGCTTCCATGTCTTGACTATTCTAGATAATGCTGCACTGAACATGGAGGTGCAGATAACTTCTCAAGTTAGTATTTTTGTTTCCTTTGGATAAATACCAAGAAGTAGAATTGCTGGATCATATGGTAATTCTATTTTTAAATGTTTTTACAAAGATTTTATTTATTTATTTGGGAAAGAGAGAAAGAGAGTGAGCAAGAGAGAGCGCACAAGCCAGGGGAGCAGCAGAGGGAGAAGCAGACTCCCCGCTGAGCAGGGAGCCCGATGCGGGACCCGATCCCAGGACCCTGAGATCATGAACTGAGCCAAAGGGAGACACTTAACCACCTGAACTACCAGGCGCCCTGATTTTTACTTTTTGAGGAACCTCCATACTGTTCTCCAGAGTGGCTGCACCCGTTTGCATTCCCACCCACAGTGCAAGAGGGGCGCCCTTTCTCTGCATCCTCATAACACCTGTTGTTTCCTGTGTTGTTGATTTTAGCCATCCTGGCAGGTGTGAGATGGTATCTCATTGCGGTTTTGATTTGTATTTTCCTGATGATGAGTGATGTCGAGCATCTTTTCATGTGTCTGTTGGCCATCTGGATGTCCTCTTTGGGAAAAGGTCTATTTTTAATTGGATCAGTTGTGGGTTTTTGCTACTGAGTTGTATGAGGTCTTCATATATTTTGGAAATTAACCCCTTAAGAAATCTAAGGTTTACAAATATTTTCCCCATCCCATCTTTTCACTTTGTTGACCATTTCTTTTGCTGACAGAAGCTTTTCAGTTTGACGTGGTCCCCTTGTTTATTTTTTACTTTGTTGCTTTGTGTGATTTTTTCTCATTTTCTTCATGGAAGAAAACTCTAGGAGTTTCGTGATTTCAGATCTTACATTTAAGTCTGTAATCCATTTCGAGTTTATTTCTGAGAGCAGTGTAAGATAGGGGTCCAATTCCATTCTTTTTTTTTTTTTTAAGATTTTATTTATTTATTTGACAGAGAGAGAGTGTGAGCACAGGTAGGGGAGCAGCAGGCAGAGGCAGAGGGAAAAGCAGGCTCCCCGCAGAGCAAGGAGCCCAATGTGGGGCTCGATCCCAGGACCTTGGGATCATGACCGGAGCCAAGGGCAGATGCTTAACAACTGAGCCACCCAAGCATCCCCAATTCCATTCTTTTACACATGAAGGTCCAGTTTTCCAAGCATCACTTACTGAAGAGACTGTCTTTTCCCCGCTGAGTAGTCTTGGTTCCCTGTCAAATATTAGTTGGCCATATAAACTTGGGATATTTTTCTGGGCTCTCAGTTCCATTTCTTTGGTCTTTTTGCCTGTTTTTATGCCAATTCCATCCTGTTTTAGTTACTACAGCTCAATAGTAAAGCTTGAAACTGGGACGTATGATGTCTCCTGCTTTGTTTTTGTTTCTCAGTATTGTTTGGCAATATGTGGTTCCATATAACTTCTAAGGTGGTTTTCTTATTTTGTGAAAAAAAAATGCCATTGGGATTTTGATGGCGATTGCACTGCATCTGTAGGTAGCCCTCGGTTGTATTGACACCTTGGCAGTATCAGTTCTTCCAGTCCGTGAGCACGGATCACTTTCCATTTATTTGTGTCTTTAATTTTTTTGATCAATGTCTTGTAGTTTTCCAAGTAAGAAATATTTCACTTCCTTGGTTAGATTTATTCTCAAGTATTTTATTGTCTTCAATGCTAATGTAAATGGAATTGAATTATTTATTTAGTTTTCAGAAACATCACTGTTCAGCTACAAAAATTGCTACTGATTCTTACAGCAAGCTGGAATTCTCTTACCAGGAAAATTATCTTTAGAAAATGAAGGTGAAATAAAGAGGGTTTTTTTTAGCCATGCAACAGCTGAAACAATCTATCACTAACAGGCCTGCGCTACAAGCAGCGCTAAAGGGAGTCTTTCAAGCAGAAGGAAAATAAGACCATATGGAAATCTATTTAAATCAAAAACAAGAAAGTGTCATGAAGTTTATCACATAGGTGGGGAGAAATGGAAGGACAATGATGGGAGGTTCTTATTCCATAGGTGAAAGGACATATTACTTGAACGTAGACTTTGGCAAGCTAAATGTACAAACGGTAAATCCCAAAGTAACTAATAAAATACAATAACAAGGGGTTATAGTTAATTAGCCAACAAAGGAGTTAAATTTTTCTTTTAAAAAATCACAGTTGATTTTTTTTAAACACTCAGAAAGAGGACAAAAAGAACAAAGAATATATAGGATAAATAGAAAAAAAAAGCAAGATGGTAGACTGAAAACCAGTCCAATAAATAATCACATTACGTGTAAATGGGCTAAACACCCCAATTAAAAGGCAGAGATTGACAGATGAGGTAAACAAGCTATATTTAACTTATTAAAAACCCATATTAAATATGAAGACAGAAGTAGCCATGGGGCGCCTGGGTGGCGCAGTCATTGAGCGTCTGCCTTCAGCTCAGGGCGTGATCCCGGTGTTATGGGATCGAGCCCCACATCAGGCTCCTCTGCTATGAGCCTGCTTCTTCCTCTCCCACTCCCCCTGCTTGTGTTCCCTCTCTCGCTGGCTGTCTCTCTCTCTCTGTCAAATAAATAAATAAAATCTTTAAAAGAAATAAAAAAAGAAATAGCCAAAAAGAACATGAATAAGAAAAGATACATCATGCTAATAGTAATCAAAAGAAATCTGTTTTGGCTGTACTGATAGAAGACAAAGAAGATTTCATAGCAAAGATATCACCAAAAGAAGGTCTTTTCATAATGATACAGGAGTCAATTAAAAGGGGGCATATAATCCTCAGTATTTATGCGCCTAACAACAGAGCTTCAAAAACACACAAAGCAGAAACTGATAGAACTGCACGGGTGCTGATGACCAGATGTCGTGTGCTGATCGCTGCCCAAACATGAGCATCCAGGCCATCCTTAAGGGGGCCTGGGCATTGCATTTCCATGTCCGCCACTGGGCCCTGGGGTCCTTTGAGTCCATGTTGGCTGGGAACAGAAAGGCCTCTGCCCATTTGTTCCAGGATTGAGCGAGGACCGGATGGGTGAGGGGCGGAGGAGGTAAGGCTGGGCTTCCTCGCTCCATTGGATACTTGCTTCAAGCTTTAAATGTGCTGGTTTTTTGAAGCATGTGCCAAAGCCCAACACAGACCCTGAAGGCCGCCTCCTCAGGGGGTGAGTTTCCCTCCCTGGAGTGGGCCAGGAGGGGTTACCTGTTGGGACATCACAGGTGGAGAAAGGAGCCCTCAGCTGGGTATGGCACAAGATGAGAATAGTAGCTGCGTGGAAGGGTGTTGTCATGATTCAGTATGCTTACATACATAAAGTGCTCAATAAATGTGGACATACTTGTGTGAGCACGGACCGAGACCTTGCTTCATTCCTTCCTTTAGTTCACTGACTCCACAGACATCGTGCTGGGGACTGATAGGGGTGAAGTCCCTTCCACTCTGAGTCAGACCCTGGGCAGCCCTTCACGTGAACCCCGGGGATCACTCACGTGCCCCTTGGCACCAACTAATCACATGCTGTTTGCTCGATTCCCCCTGCCTCCTCCGTCCCACTCGAAGTGATACTGAAGTGCTCTCCCACAACCATGCGGCGATCCTGGAGTTGCTTTCCCAGCCCTGCTGGCTTGTGGCTTATCACCCCCCGTCCCGTGCAGGGCTGTGTGCCTTCCCGTCGATATTTGCTCCATTCCCTGACAACGTGGTCAGGTCGAAGTCTTGGGGAGGAGCCATCTGACCCTAACGGCTTGTAACGCTGAGGTTTCCCCAAGGGTGTTGATTGTTTGCTTGGGCTGATGGGCGCATTCCTCCCTGAGCACAGGCCCCTTTGGCACGTGACTCAGCAGATCCTTCCTCAACAGGTGGAGGGTATTTCCTGCCTCTTGCTTCTGGGCTGACCTGAGACCTGCTTTGACCATTAGAGGTGGTGGAGAGGGGCTGTAGGTCTCACTCTCCATCTTGCTCTAAAGAAGCCCCACTGCAGAGGGGAGAGAGGCCCAGTGAACAGCCTCTACCTCCCGGCACGTGAGTGAGGCCGTCAGGACCACCCGGCTCCATCCACTGCCACGTGTCTACAGCTGCACGAGGGGCCCCACTGGCGGCCAGCCGAGGCCGGCCCCAGCAGCTGACCCCCAGACTAGTAAGCACATAGATGCTGGCTGCGTCAAACCCTGGTGTGAAAGCCTCCTCTCCCAGGAAACTCTTTCCCTATGCACACTTGTGCGCCTTCTAGAAGCTCCTCTCCTTCCTGCTAAGAACCACACTGTTTACTAGTTAATCCCCTCTCATCTGCGCTGTCTGTTTTGTCATTTAATGGGCAGAATTTTTATCTCTGCAGCCAGACTTTGAATAATCCAGGATTAGGAATTTATGCAGAGTGGGAATGAGATAAAGAGCTGTTTGTTCTCATTTCTTTCTTGGCAGTAGTAGGGAGACCCCAGCAGTGGAGGTTTGGACATCTTTCTGTGATAGGAATGCAAGAGGTCAGCATCTTCAGTGCTTAGCTAACCACAGGGCCTTTGCACAGGAGGTCAGCATGGAGGAAATGGGACTGTGTGGTGGGATGTCGGTGGTGTCCTTGTGTTTTGCATCTGGCTTTTTGGATGTGAGGGGCCCCAGTTCATTTTTCCAGCTGCCAACATGGATTATTCTAGGACTTTGTTCTTAAGAGGGTGATTCAACGTCTTAATCAAATTATGTCTGAGGAGCTCCAGTGCGTACAGCCCTTGCTGGTGGGCCAGATGCAAACCATCCAGAAAGAAAGACAGGATAAAGTTCCCCAGAAGAGTTCAGAAGAAGATGGCCTTGGGTGGTGGGCGTCTCTGGAGGGTCTTTCTCTGCTGGCGGGGAGAGGGGTCAGCCTCTGCTGGTGCAAGGTCACAGGTGGAGGCTGCAGGACAGCAGTGGTGGTGGTGGGGGGCAGGGGAACAGGCGCGCGGTGGCGGGTGCGCAGGAAACGTGCCTCCACCCCTGCCCCGGGGGGAGTTCTGAGCAGCCGGGCAGCCCTAACCTTGCCCTTTGCTGTCATCTCCATCAGCCGCTGCTGCCGCCCCGCCAGCTTCCTCTGCCCTCCACCCCGCAAGAGCCCACAGTGTGGCCTGTCCATGTGGACTGGCAGTGGAGCTCCCTGCTGGCCTCACAGATTCGGGTCTGAACGCACAGAATAGCATGAAAAGTTGGATTTTCTGTGATTTGGTTCCAGCCTTGGTATCAGCTCTGTGGCGCCACGAGCTGTCCCAGACGGGCCCGGCCTTGGCCCACTGCCAGGGGCGGCACCCACCCCCAACTTCCCACGGGACTGGTGGGCTCCGTCTCCCCAGCGGGTCCCCAGCCTCCGCTGGAGCCCACCCCGAACCAATCAGGGCCTCCTTCCACCGCTCCAGAGAGAGCAGGGTGATGGGGCCACGTCCCTGCTGGGAGCTCGCGTGCAGCTTTGCTGGGGGCCAGGAATCGGGCACGCAGCAGCCCTCTCCTGCCGCCTGCATGCCAGCCTGCACTGGGGGTGCCGTGGGCGCCTCCCTGCCCTGTAGCGCAATTCCTGCAACTGTGTTGTGCTTCCAGGCCGTCCGCGGGGTGGGCGCTGCCAGAGCTGGGGTGGACGGCAAGGGGCTTCACAGGATTAGGGAGAACAAACACTTCTCCCTCCTCGTTTCAAATGGCTTCACGCTGGAAAACAGACTCGGTCATCGAGGCCAGACCCACCCCCCTTTATGGCCTGCCGGGGAGACCGAGGGGCCATGTGGCAGCCCAGTGTGGCCGGGCAGCAGAGCACGTGTCTCCCTGGGCCCTGAGTGGTGCTGCTTCTCCTCTGGGATCTCGGTTCTCTGTGAGCTCGGGGAGGCTCATGGGCCCAGCCACACAAGGTTTTGGGTAATGACCAAGCCCGGGGCACAGCCAGTGTCCGAGCGCCACGATTCCCTCACTTTCCCAGCTGCCACTGCAGAGAGGGGGCTCTCCCGATCTGGGCCTCGTCTGGGGGCGGTGCTGCTGGCCACCTCGAGGAGCCCGGGCTCCGCGGTACGCCACCCCCTCCCCACGCCTCAGCTGCTTCCTCATTTCAATTTGTACTAAAGGGATTTACGGATTTCAGCATAATTCAATTTTAAGATTTAATCCTTAATTAAACATATTTCTACAGCGGTCCTAGTGTGTGTTCATGTCATGTTCGCCATGGAAACAACCTTGAATATCATGAAGGGCGTTGGCCCCTCGAGGCCGTAGCGGGCCGTCCACCTCACCCTGCTGCCTCAGTCTCCCCACCCAGCAGCCGAGGGGTCCTTTCCAGCCACGGTGGCAGCCTGGCGAGCTCCTCAGGACAGGTGCCTGGACCTCGGAGTCCGAAACTGCGGTCTGTGTGCTGCCCTTCGAGGCCCAGGGGCCCCGCTGCTGAGCAACCAGAAGAACAGAGGAGAGCCCACCTCTGCCTCCTGGAGCCACGGAGACCGGACAGGACAGGGGAAAACAAAGGGAGCCGGAGCCCCTGGAGCCCCTGGCCAGGCGGCCAAGTCTCCCTTCATGCTTCCTGCTCCTGGGGATGCGGAGCCGGGGCCCCCAGCATGGAGTCGCAGCCGGGTGGGAGGCATGCTGGGGCTCCAGGAAGGGCATCGAGCAGGAGGCGGGCCTCACTGCTGGCGAAGGGGACCTCAGGTAACATGAATGCTTTGTCACTTTGTCCTGGACACAAGAGCACAGTAGGCGGGCCCCAGGACGTGCGTTCCTCCTTTTGCTCCAGAGTCTGTGGGAGAGCTCAGAACGTCCCTGGCCATCACGGCCCACCAGGTCTTTTGTTTTAAATCAGTGCCCAGGTCTCTTTGAGTTTACCTCTTACGGTGTGGCTTTGTACGGGCGCCGAGGGTCTGGACGTGAATCGGTGGCCCGTGCACTTGGTGACTTCCGGGCTGCCCGGAGCCAGACATGCACACGTAAGTCCCAAGCCACCCTCTGCAGAGCCCGGGGTACAGGGAGGTGTGAGAAGAGGGGGTCAGTGCTGCTGGAGGGGTGGGGAGGAAGCTGTCCGACCCTGGTCAGGAATGCAGGCTCCGGTTTGCAGGGGGCATGCAGGGAGCACTTGGCGCGAGTGCCCTGGGCTCCCACTACAGGTCCTGCTCCAGCTCCCTGTTCGCCTGCCACCCAGGCTCTGGTCACCTCCCCACTTGTATGCTGGGGGTTGTGGGCATTGCGCTCTGGGCCTGGTGCCAGCTTGGACGCAGTCTTGAATGGGTGCCCAGTGATTTCCAGGTGAGGTTTCAGTCTCCCCAGAAAAGGGAGCAGCCCTGTTTCCTCGGTCTGTCCTTTGCAACCCTGATCCGGACACTGGACAATCTGGGTGACGGGGCAGGAAGTGAGGTCCGCTCCGTGGGGCCTCTGGAGGCGCCTTCCCCATAAGAGCCTGGAGAGGGGTGCAGAGGGGTCCTTCCAGAGGGTCTCCCCACAGGTGGGGCTCTGTGCTCAGCTTGTGGCTGTCCGCCCACTGAGCGGCCATCAGCGATTTCTACAGAACCGCTGCATAGACTCCCCTCCTGGCCCACGCAGCCGGTGCGCTCAGAGCGGCTGACTTTACCGAGCCCTTTACGAGGTGCCAGGCTCCTCTTTATCTGATTCTATCCTTGGGTGAGCCTACAAGGTTGACTGTGGACGCTCCCATCTCGTGGATGAGGAAGCTGAGGCCCAAGGACACACACAGGGAGGCAGGGCCCTCACCACCCCTCACCAAGGGCTCCTGGACCCCCGAAGTCACTGGTGCTTCTGGGGGTAAAGTCCTGACCTGCACGTTTGCTCCCGCCACCCCCTCGGGGCCCTCCCTGGAGAGGTGAGCACTCTGGGTGCCCGCCCTCCAGCGCCCGAGGGAGCAAATTCAGGGCCCCCGTGAGTGGTGACCGCGGGCGTGGGATTCGGAGACACCCAGCCACGTGCTGCCGCCCACTATCTGAGCGTTAACGCTGGGAGACGAGCATCCAGAAGGTACAGGTTAAATTCCCTTTGCAGCGAGAAGCACCAGGGAAAGTTTGCTCGGTCATTTTGCCATTTGCTGTAAAGCTTGTAAAACCCGACTCTGGAGCCCGGGCCCCGAGGACCTGAGCCCACAGCTCTGGGCGTGGCCCGGGCACCACTAGGGCTTATTGCTTTGCTTTCAAGTTTTTGTTATGAACACCATCAAAAATACCCAGAGGCTGGAGGAGCCTGTATGAATCCTCGCATCCCATCCGCCAGCGTCGACCACGCCCCAACTTGGCATTGTTACCCACACCCCTGGCTTCTCGGGGAAAGGTGGGCTACTGGCCATTTGTCGGGGGGGCCGCTGGGAGGAGTCGGCGGGGGCAGGGGGCCATGGGGGTGGGGGGGACCCCTCCCAGGCTGACTGCGCAGCTGGACAGACTCCACGTTCCTTGCCTTCTGCCCCGTCCTGGCACACACCAAGCGCTCCTCCAGCAGTGGTTTTTCTCTAAATGAGAGGATGGATGTGGGGCCTTGAGAGGGGCAGCGGGTGCCCACAGTGTCAGGGCGAGCAGTGCCCAGTGTCAGCCTCTTCCCCCTTTCCCCTCCCTCCCTCCCTCCCTCCTTCTGCTCCTTCCCCTGCTCACCCCTTCCCTTCCCCCTTCATCTATTGCCCTGCCCCTCCCTCTCTTTCCCCTTCCCTTCCCTTCCCTCCCCCCTCCATCCATCCCCCTCCCCCTCCCTCTCTTTCCCCTTCCTTTCCCTTCCCTCACCCCTCCATCCATCCCCCTCCCCATCCGTCTCTTTCCCCTTCCCTTCCCTCTCTCCCTCCCTCCTTCTCTCCCCACAACACTGACTGAGGATCTATCAGGCATCAAGGGAACACGATGTTGGGAAACCTAGTCTCAATCCTTAACATCTCTCCATGAATTAATTTGCTCGTTCGTTTATTTCACAGATGCTCCCCAAGCCATGCATGAGGCCGACAGTCAGGACACAGACATCAATAAGCACGAACCGGCCAAGGCCCCGTCTGGGTGGCGGAGTCAGCACCAGGCAGAAATTAGGCTGAGCAGAAAGTCAATGCTAGACAAGGTACAAGGACACGTTGGTCCAGGCCTGGCAGACAGTCCAGCCCTGCTTCTCCGTACCCAGCCCTGGGGACTGGGGCGGGCACCTCTCTGGCCACTCACCAGCGATGTGAGCCTGACCCCTTGTCCCCACCTTCCTCCACTCCCGAGTGGGGTGGTAGCCACAAGACTCCCACCGGCAGGGAGCATTGAACGAGCTGGGCCTGGCTTGCAGGCCTCCTGACTGTGGCCCCGCAAGGGCCGAGCCCCACGTCCTGAGCCTCTGCTGGCCGCCTTCTCTTTGGGGCCCACCTGTCCCTCCTTTCTCCGCCTGCAGAGTCTGCCCAGCTGCTCAAGGCCACACGGGACACGGAGAAGGGCGCTCTGCAAGGCTACCCTGTGGGCTCTACTTGGGCCTCCTCTGGTGACTTTAGCTCTGTGACTCTAAGAGGAAAAACCAGGAGCTGCTAAGTTTGCAAAATTCATCCGAACAGTATTGGAGGTGTTAATTAAAATTGCTCAGGCCTCCATGAACTGAGCCAAACCAGCAGTTTTTAGCAAATTAAAGCCTCTTCTTTTCCTCCTTAGCCCTTGCTTTGGAGAGCAGGGGGCAGGGGAGCAGAGAGCAGGGGGACGGGGTACAAGGAACAGGTGGGCAGGAGGGCAAGGGTGCAAAGAGCAGGGGGTCAGGGAGGAAGGGGGCAAGGGTGTGGGGGGCAGAGGTGCAAGGAGTGGGAGTCAGGGAGCTCCTGGACCCACATCCCTGCCGTGCCGTGCTGTGTGTGCAGCCCTGGGCTGGTGTCGGTGTCAGAGAGACACAGTGAGTTGGGTTCCCAGCAGAGGGAGGAGCTGCCAGTGAGCGGGAGGAGATGGAGGGCTTCCTGGAGGAGGCAGGGTGAGAGAGGGCTCAGGTCTGTGGCGTTTCTGGGTCAAGAATGGAGGGGCTGGGGGGGCATGCGGCAGAGGGAACAGCAGAGCAGGGACGGCTCTAGAGGAACAAGCGCGGTGTCGGGAGCTGGAGGGGGGGGGCGATGAGCGCTCAGGGATGAAGCAGAGGTCACAGGAGCGGCCTCAGGTAAGGGATGCCAGTGCATCTGGGAACTGGAGAAAGAAAGGAAGCGGGTGCTCCCTGGAGCCTCCAGACGCCTTGATTTCAGACTCTGACCCCAGAACTGTGGGACGCAGAAGCTGGGCTGTTTTAGGCCACGGCATTG
The DNA here is from genome assembly GCF_017311325.1 of Ursus maritimus. Classification (NCBI taxonomy): domain Eukaryota; kingdom Metazoa; phylum Chordata; class Mammalia; order Carnivora; family Ursidae; genus Ursus; species Ursus maritimus. The sequence goes on from NW_024424119.1 coordinate 58,071,807, forward strand.
ACGATGCTGTCGCAGCAGCGGCAGGAGAGGAAGGGAGGGGGCGAACGTCCCATCCGCCATTCCCCACCCCAACCTGGTCTTCACATGCCCTGCGGCGTTCACTGAACTTCCATGAGTATCTCTCCCACTTTATTAATTCTGCTCATCAGTATCAGAGTTTTAAAGAGAAGCAGCAACAGGACCCACAGCACCTTTTGGAAAGAGCAGTCTGCACACAGCACCCCGGCCGGCAGTGCACGGTTCCCGGGAGGAGCTCGCGGCTGCCTGGGGCAAGGACACGCGCAGAAGCCCAGGGGTCTGAAGGACCAGTGTGCTTGTGTCTCGCTCTGTGAGCCTAGGGATGTGGCTGCAGGGCCGACTTCTCGGGCTGGAGACTCAGCGGCCCACGCCGGCCCCCTCGGGTGGCTGCCCTCATCCCCCATGGCCTCCAAAAGTCACTGTGCTGGAAGGACACGTGGACACGGAGGGTCCAGAAGTTCATGGTCCCCGTACAGGAAACACATCACCACCGCGAACCCCGACCTCGAGGCCGTGCCCGAGAGCACTGAGGCGGGGGACGGCGGGCGGCGAGCCAGGGAGCGGGAGCAGCTTCGGACACCTTCCCGCTGCGCTGGCCACGAGTTCCCGGGAAGACTCTGTGGGGCGTGGTGGGGCACCGGTGTGTGAGCAGGGAGCGGGGTGTGAAGGATCTGGTTGTCAGGCAGAGGACAGGCGGGAACAAACGGGACCCTGAGAACCAAGGAAGGACAGACAAGACCTGGGAACAGAAAAAAAAAAAAAGAAAAAGGTTTTTGTAGACGTAACTGAAGCTCTCCGGGTGAGATCACCCTGCGTTGGGGTGGCCCTAAATCCAGTGGCAAGTGTCCTTACAGGAGACACAGCGGAGTCACAGGAAGAAGAGGAGAGGCTGTGCGAGGACAGAGCAGGGACGGGAGGGACGCCGGCCCGTCCCAGGGACACCTGGGCCCGCAGGAGCTGGGAGAGGCGGGGAGGAGCCTCCCCAGAGCCTCCGGCGGGAGCACGGCCCTGCAGAGGTGCTCCCGGCCCGAGAGCCAGGCCCAGGGCAGCCTGGCACCTCCTCTCTCCCCGACACCAGAGCCGAAGCGGTGCTCGCTGGGCGTGGACGGGAGCCCGTGGGGTGGGCCCGCACCGACACAGAGGACCTGGGTGATGTTGAAACTAAGGAAATAATTTCCCAAGAGGAGCTTCCTGCTACCAGGGTACTAAATAATTTGTGATTTTGAAACTTCTGCAAGATTTGTTTGATTAAAAAACCATCAAGTATAGTTTTTAATCCACACATCTGCAGAAAATGCTTGCCTCCAACTTATTAAGATGGAGAAATGAGGTTCACAGCGGCTCAGATGACGCCCCGTCCCCTCCCCATATTCAATTAGCCAGACGCCCCCGACAACTGCGGATGTGCGCGCAGGACGGACCTGAGATTAATTTTTCATGGGGTGGCAGACTGTAAATGATTTTTCTATTTACTGATGTAACTTGTACATAAAAGATGATGGTATTTAATCAAATACAGACCCACCGCGGATTATGCTGGGTAAACAGTGTGAAACAACCAGTATGTCCCCACGGTGTGTTGCCACACGTACACACACGCATTACTGATGCAAGTCTGAGAGTGGCGGCCAGCTCGTGCTGTTAACCCTCCGCGAACAGGTGTACGTTTCCGGGGCGTTCGCTTGCGGCGTCGTAGATGCCGTGACGGTCCCGACGATCGCGGGCGTGTAACTGCGGCCCAATGCCTTCAGCACCACGGCGTTTCTGGGAAGATCACAACCCGCTGGGAAGAAAGGAGTGTGTTTGTATTAATCTTTGCCTCTCCCTCCTCGAACTCAGGGGTCTCACCCGAGCAACCGCAGTTACTTTCCGTGGCCCCAAATTTTCTGGCATCTAGCGGGTGGAGGCCGGACTGCAGCTAACCAAAGAATTAATCTTGTCTGAAACTGTCCGTCGTGTTGAGGTGGAGAACCCCTGCCCGAGTGTAACGCCTAATGCCGGACACGGCCCAGCTGCCTCTGGGGACCCGACCCCCGCGCTGGAGTCCCGGCCTTCGCGTCTGCGTGCACCTGCCGCTCTGCTTCCCTTCTCCTCAGCAGATGCCTCTCCTCCTTTAAGACACAGCCCCAGGACCACCTGCAGGGACCATCCTTCCCTACAGCAGAGCTTGCAACTCTCCAGAGGGCTCCCAGGGCGCGCCACACCCACTGGGATCAGCGTGCCAGAACACTCGCTAGTTAGGCTAGCGGCAGGCTCCAGGCGGCTCCCTCAATGGCTTGTGAAGCTCACTGGAGGCAGAAACTCCATCTTGTTTATTTCTGTCTCCCCAGCAGGAGCACAAGGCTCTGATAAAGTGCTTACTTGCTGGCTGGCTGGATGCATAGGTGAATGGATGGTGGCTGGGTGGGTGGATGCATGGATGGATGGATGGATGGGTAGATGGAGGATAGGTGGGTGGGGGTGGATGGATGATGGTTGGATAGATGGCTGGGTGGATGGACAGATGGTAGATGGCTGGGTGGTTAGGATGGATGGATGGATGGTGGATGGGTGGGTGGGTGGGTGGATGCATGGATGGTTGGATGGATATACTGGTGATTAGTTGTATGGACAGATGGGTAGTATTTAAATCAGGAGACCTGCCTGTCTGCCACCAACCAGTTATTTGGCTCTTGGAAGGTCAATTAGACTCTCTAGGATAGCTTCCCCACTTGAATAGTTGGTCTAGAGGGGGCAGGGGTTTGCTTCCAAGCAGTGCCATGAGGCTCTGGAGGGCCCTGTGGAGGCAGCCTCAGACAGGGACACGGAACAGGAGGACTCAGCCCGTGGCTCCGTCAGTAGGGGACAGAGGACAGAAGAACCCCCATGGAGTCTTCCCTACTACTCACCCCACTGAGCACCTGAGACCATGCATCCCCAGGGCACCCCTGGATTTCTGGGATCAAAGTTTTGCCAGATGTCACCCATTTCCTGTCTGTTCAGTAAATATGTATGGTGGCCCTGCTCCGTGCCAGGTGCCCTGGGACACCTGCTCCTGGCCTTGACCCCTGGGGAGCCGGAGCAGCACTTCAGGGTGGGCCAGAGTGTGAGCCAGCCTGAGAAGGTCAGAGGGCTCTCCCCAGGAAGTGGCTCCTAAGCAGAGTCGTCAAACCTGGGCAGGTGGCAGGGGAGCAGGGAGCATCAGAGCAGGCCCAGCATGTGGCGCTCATAGGTGGAGAGGCTTGCGCTGACTCCCCACACCATGGCTGGGTTGGTGTGGGGAGTGGTGGGGGTAGGACTGAGAGGTGACACCCTGATTTCTGTCTTGGGGGGCCTGGTGGGTGGGAGCCATTCCGTGGATTACAGGAGTCTGACGAGAGCCGCCCTCGGAAGGAACATTCTCAATATGGGGGACCTGAGACATCCGTGGGGCATCCAGAGGGACCCTTCCCGAGTGTGGAGGAAGACACCCTGTCCCCCCGCAGCCCCATTCAGGCTTTCGAGCTGCTGGCACATTAGCATCACCCAGGGGGCTTTGAGAAAGCTCAGCTCTGGCCCACACCTTTGGAGTCAGGTGGGACCCAAGTATCGTGAAGACAGGTGGGGAATGCGGACGGAGAGGGACCACCGAGGCGCATCTGCAAACGAGCCAGGACCAGACCGACGCCCGCAAGCCGCCCAGCCCTTCCTCCTTAGGCCCGTGCAGCCACGGCGGGCCCCGCCTCCCCTCGGCTGAGGTCTGCACCAGCGGGGGTGGGGGGCAGGGGGAGGGGGCAGCCCCACCTGGCTGCAGGTTCTCCCTGCTGGGCCCCCCGCACTCACACATCCCTCCCCTCCCGGCCCCACAGATGCCACTGCTCCCCGCCGGCTGTCTTCAGTGCTTGGATGAAGGCGCCTGTCACCCTCGGCGTGGCCTAACGCCACTCTCCGGTTCCCCATTCTGGGACTGAATGGTCTCCCTCTGCCGAGCCGTGGGTAACGGCGAGCGCACCTGACCGGGCTTCTGCTCGCCCTGAATAGATCATCACAGCGGAACATGCTCGCGTCTTCGCTTTGTAGGAGCAAACAGGCATCACTTTTTACAATCTCTGGTTAAGGTGGGATTAACAGCACCAGAAAAGTTCTCCAAAAATAGGCTTCGCAACAGATGCACTGTGCGATTATTATTCTTCCTGGGGATCTCAAAAATTCCTTCCCACAAAGGTATTTTTTTTGCTTTGCTGAAAATATCCTCCACTGAGCACAGAGATGGGGCCTCGCAGGCTTGACTGGCCGTGTCACGTCGTTGGGAGGGCCTAGGGACAAGGGCCTAGGGAACAGGCTTGCGTGGGGTGGACGGGGTGTGCGCCGGGAGGGTGAGGGGGCAGGGCGCCTGGCTCCTGGGAGCAGGGCTGCCCCCTCCCCTGACTGCAGGAGAGCAGCAGCCAAGGGAGCCACGGAAGGGCCAAAGGACGTTAACAAAGGACGGTAACATCAGCCCTTGCTGTGTCGCCGAGGGGGTGGAAAGCAAAGACAAGAGTCATCTCGACAAGGGGCTGGGACACAGTTCTGCAGCAGGAGGCTCGACCTTGGCCCCCAGTGCCCTGAGGCCTCACACCCTGTCCCTGCCCCCGGGACCCTGGGATGCGACCTTGCTCGGAGCAGGGCCACTGCAGGTGTGAGTAGTTAGGGGGAGGCCACACTGGAAGAGCGTGGCCCGAATCCAGCGTGACAGGGCCCGTGCAGAAGAGGGACTCACGGGGAGTCTGACCTGCAAAGACCGCAGACACACAGGGGGAAGAGGCCACGGAGGACAGGCAGAAACTGGCCGCATGGGTGTACAAGCCGGAAGCCAGAGGGGCAAGGAACAGACCCTCCCCAAGGCCTCTGGGAAGCGCCAGCCCCGCCAGTACCTTGACCTGGGACTTGTGGCTGCCAGACTGGGAGAAGAGGTCTCTGCCGTTGTGCCGACTTGTCACAGCAGCCACGGGGCAAGGACCCCGTCTGCCTCCCTGGCCCAGGGAAGCCGCACTCTGGGCAGCGGGGCTGGCGGCCTTGACTGTGGCCCTCCCCGGGTCAATGACGAGCAGCCTGGCAGAGGGAAGAGAGAGGACAGCGAGACACAGACAGCAGCCCCTTCACTTCTGTGTCCACTGAATGTGGCTGGGAGGTTTGGACAAAGGGAGCTGTCCTCTGCATCCAGCAGACCCTGGCTCCCCAGGTCTGCAGGCCGGGCCGTACCCTCTCGGCTGGGCTTCCGTCCTGTGCTGTGGGGTGAGAACACAGGACAGGTCCGAGGGGCAGAGGGCAGGTCCTAGGAGGGCTTTGTCCTGCGAGGTCATCACAGCTCGCTCCCCGCGGCCTCTAGATGCCCCGCTTGTGGCTGCTGTGCCCGATGTCTGGCAGACGTGGGAACAGAGAGATGGGGGCTGCCGGCCGTTGTCTCCGGGGCAGGCATCCCTGGGGTCTGAGCAGAGCAATGCTGTGAGGGACGGTGTGCAAGCACGTCTGTCAAACCCGTCGCCCCCAAAGGTCCTGGCTCTGTGCCAGCCGCGGTGGTCCTGCAGCAGGACAAGCACACGGGGAGGGTGTGTGGACGGAGAAGGGAGAACGATGTCACCTAAGGCAGTGGAACTGGACAGGAATGTCCCCAGCGGCCACCTGGGACCAAACCGCAGTGTCGGCAGGTGTGGGGATCCCCCCGGAGCTCCCTAAGCACGCTGATCCCTGGGCCCCAGGTTCTGGTCCAGAAGGGCTGGGCGGCCAGGAGCCCACCCATCGTACCTGTCGTCCCATCACGTTCCTTCCACCCATCTCCTCTGGAGGGTGAGAACCCGGCCTCTCCCACCTGCCCCTTGGCGGCCTTGCGGGCAGGTCCGTGAGTCCCAGCAGGCAGGTGGGCACCCGCGGCTCCACCTGGAGTTGGTTCTCGACGCCCCGTGCCTCGGTTTCATGGTTCACAGGATGGGAAGGACGGCAGCGGCGCCCCGCGGTGTGCTGAGGAACGCGGGAGCTGTGGGCAGAGCACCTGCACCCGCGGGGCGAGCGCTCAGGGTGAACCCGACGCTGGCCTTTGCCGTCTGCTGACCCCACGCGGGCGTTGCACCAGGTAAGGAGTGCTTGCACTTGAAGGCCAGGTTTAAAAACTCGGACAAGTTGGGGGCGATCAATGACAGTTTAGAGCCCAATTGCAGAGCTCAAGTAGGGAACGGTGTTTCACATCTGGAAAGAAGAGGAGAGGCAGGGTCCTCGGGGGAGCTGCTGGAGGCCAGCGTCACAGGGAGGGGGCGGGGCTGGGGCCTCTGCAAATATATACGGATCAGCGTGTCTCAGACCAGCGGAAGAGCCGCAGGTCAGTACAGAGACTCCCTATGCGCCCCTCGCCCCTTGTCCGGCTCGCACTGTGACCACCGTGCATGGCTGGGGTCCCCGTGTCACAACTGAGAAGCCCAGTTGGACACAACGCGCCTGTGAACTGGCCTTCACACCACCTACTGATTACACAACGTTTCCCGAAGGTCCTGCTGGGTCCCAGGGTCCCTCCCCGGACTCACCTGCAGCCGTCCTGGGGGCTGCACGTCCTTTCCTTCCTGCTGATGACCTTGACGCCTCCGGGGAGCCCAGGGCAGGGATTTCCTAGAAGGGCCCACAGCTGGGATTTGTCCGACAGAGGGTTGGACGGTTTGAGGGGACCCCAGAGGGAAGTCTCCCTTCCGGTCCCACGGGTCAGTGGTCCACTCTACCACTGTGGCTTGTCGTGGCTGGTGGGGACCTCGGTCCCCTGTGAAGTGGTGTTTCTCAGGTTTCTTCACTGTGAGGTTATTTTATATTTCCAAAGGGGTGTGTTTTATTACTGGTGTTTCCCGTAAACACAGATTCACCAGGCCAGTCGCCCAGGCCCTGGGGTGACCTCAGACGCCACGTGCAAGGTGTTCATCGCCCACTATCTGTTCACGCGGGAGCTGGTGGGAATGTCAGAGCCCACCTTCAGAGGGTGCTAAGAAGGGTCTCTGACTTCCTCCCCCTGAAAAGAAAAAACCAAGTAAAACCCAGAGCAGCGGCGTCTGAGGACATGAGCCTTCTCAACTCAGGAAAGTGTCTCCAGGCCTGCCTTCCTCCCTGCTCTCTGCAGCAGGGCATGCCCCAGGCCTGCCTGTCCCCTGCACCACCCACCCGCTTGGCCCCCTGTGCCCCCTGCACCCTCTGCACCCCGCACCCTCTGCCCCCGGCCTCCCTCTGCCAGGGCCTCCGCCTGGAGCGCAGGCTCTGCTGAGCTGACATGGATCAGAGGTCAGGGATGGAGCCTCACGGTGCCCGAATCCACGGGGATGAAGCCATGTACCATTTCATGGCTTCCCTGCCCTTTCCGAATATTTATTTCTCGGTCCTGCCGTTCGTCACTTTCAAGGGGCTTATATCTTAAAACGGGTGCTTGATTTAGTGCTGATAATGGCAACTGTTTAAGCCTGGCTAGTCCTAACTTTAATTACAGTGACAAAGGAGGGGCTGGGGCTGAATGATGGAGGGAAGCCGTCTGTTTGCTCACAGCCCTTAATTGGACAAAAAGGGAGGGGCTGCCGGCAGCGAGCGCTGTGCTCTCACATCCTGGATGGAGAAATGCCTGCAGTCTGGCATTGAAGCCCCCCCCCCACCAGGGGGCCCGAAGCCAGGTGCACGTGCCCCCCGGGCAGCATCGGGCCTTCCTTCTCCCCCTCCTGACCTCCGTCCCTCCTTCTGCGCCTCCGCAGGTCTCTTCCAGCATCCTCTTCCTTCTCAGAAGCACGGCCCTTCCCGAGTCAACGGCCCGGAGCCACTTGAGGGTTTGGTTTATGTATGGGCTGCATTTTGTCCCCCGAAAATCCACATCTTGAAGTCCTAACCCCCAGGACCTCAGCTGTCACCACATGGGGAGGGAAAGCCTTTAAAGAGGTAATTAAGTCCGGGCGCCTGGGGGGCTCCGTCGGTGGAGCCTCTGCCTTCGGCTCGGGTCCTGATCCTGGGGTCCGGGGATGCAGCCCCACATGGGGCTCCCTGCTCAGCAGGGAGCCTGCTTCCCCCTCAGCTGCTCCCCCTGCTTGTGCTCTCTCTGTCTCTCTCTCTCAAATGAATAAATAAAATCTTTGAAAAAAGAAGAGGTAATTATGTCCAAATGAGGTCCTCAGAGCAGGCCCGAATCCAACCCGACAGGTGTCCTTATCAGAAAAGGAACCTGGGACACAAAGCGAGACCACAGAATCACACACGCACAGAGGAAGGCCGTGTGAGGTCACCGCAGGAGGACAGGCGGCACCTGCAGGTCCGAGGCAACCGCCCTGCCCGCACCATGCCCGGGGCTCCCAGCCCCTGAACCGGGAGGGAGTAAGTCTGTGGTTGGAGCCGGCCGCCCGGGGAGGCTCCGACAGCTTGGGGACGCTCCTTTCCTGCTTTGCGCTCACTTCCCCATGTGGCCTCTGTGTGAAGGCCCAGGGTGGACGCCGGAGCGTGCCTGTTTCCTGCCCCGTTGGTGAGCCTTGCCCCGGCTCCAGGGCACACCGCAGTGGGGCGAGGTCTCCAGCTCACGCCGGCCACCTTGCCCAGAGTTGGGCCAGGTGCAGGCAGGGGCCCTGGAAGGGGCTGCACACAGGTTTGAGAGCAGCTGGGGTCAGACAGCCACTTGTGAGTCCCTGCCTCTGCTTCTTTCCAAGGTGGCTCGGGTTCCTGTCCCGGGGAGAAGCCCGCGGGGCACAGTGGAGGGGGTCATCCCCCACCCCCCTCAAGATGCAAGCGTGGGCAAGGCCCGGAGTGGCCCAAGCCCGGGACTCCCGGCTAAATTTGAAGTTGAGCCACATGGCCCAGCGATTCCACCTAAGAGAAATGAAAACAAGGTGTCCGCACAAAATCCGTACAGCGATGCTCCGAGCAGCACCATCGGGAGTAGCCGAAAGATGGAAACACCCCGGGCATCTGTTAGAGAAGAAAAAATGTGCGCCGAGCACATGTGAAAAACAGCAAGAGAGATTTTATGCGAGCGCGGCAGGAGGGGAGAAAATCAATGTAGTCCTGAGCTCCGCTCGGAGCAGAGCCACACAGCGGGGGGTCTCCAGCACAGCCGCACAGGGAGGGGAAGGAGGAGGAAGGTGCCTTTGCCCACACGTCACGGAGGAGCCGGAAAACGGAGCTCAGGGAAGCTGCCACGGGGCCAGCGGGCTTAACTCTTTGGTTCCGGGTGCGAGGCTAACCAGGAGCAGGAGAGCCCAGCGCCTCGCCACGTACTTAGGACAGGATCACGCGCTGGCTGATGGCCTGGACTGGGAAGGGCTGGTTGAGGTCAGGGGCGGAGGGTTGGAGCACGAGCGGGGATGACGGGGCTCTTCTTCACACGGAGCTCATGGGGACAAGAAGCTTCAGGTGCCAGCTGGCGTGCCTGCCGGCCTGGTGAGAACGCACCTGCCACCCAGCAGACGTCAGCACGCTCCTGCTCGGCGTCCCCAGGGCCAGGGCTGGATCCCCCAACCTGGAAGGCTGGTGGGGCTCCAGGGGGAGCCAGCTGGGGTGACACCGGCACGAAGCTTAGGAACCGGGGGTCGGATCTGAGGGTGGCCCGGGGCTGCGAGGAGGGGCGTGTGCCTCTGTGTCCTCCCCCCAGCCCGCCCCCCGCTCCCAGGCTCAGCAGCACACGTGCCCTTGGTCAGAGGGAGGCAAACAGCGTTTAGGAAGCGTGGCCTAACGTCTGTGCTGGGAAAGGAAAGCATAAGTGATTCTCTAAGAAGCGGCTACTAGGAGGGAGAAGCCAGCTCTGCTGACAGCTGGGCTCCCACACGCATCCTCTCTGCCCTGATTTGCACAGCTGTCCCCCAGGAGTCACCCCCTGCGCCCCCAGGGCCCCGCCTGGCGTGGCTAGGCCAGCTTGCACCCCCCGCAGCCACGTCTTGGCGGTGCCAGGTGGGAAGGGCTGGTTCTGGGGCCGGGACCGTGGGGAGCGATGGCGGCTAACGGCTCGGGTAGGAATTCGCTTGCTCCTCTGTGCTCCGGAGCAGTGGGGCCTTGCTGTTCGAACACGCGCTCGAGGGGCAGGAACGCGGCCCACGTCGTCGCCCTGTGAGTCGTGGGCTCATTAAACTGTGCTATTTGGGTGACAAATTCCCTGATACAACACCGCGTGTCCCTGCCTTTCTCGGCAGCCGCCCTTCCCGGACAAGACTGGGCCTACAGAGGGGACAGCACTGCCCTCCTCGTTCACGGAGACCCTCCCGCGGGCTGGCCTTTAGATCCTGTCACACCAAGGGCCACCTCCCTCTCTGGGGGACCCGTCAGGTCCTTGAATCGCTAGCAGGTGACAATCGAAGTCACCAGAGAGACGGGTCAAAGGGCCCCACTGTCCGCGACTCCGTGACATGCGTCACCCAGAGAGCACCTCCAGCCCCACCGGCAGCCTCTCCCTGAGCAGCAGACACCCATGCTGCCCCCAGTCCTGGGTCACCGCCCCCCTGGACGCGAGCGGAGGCTGCCTGTGGTCTTTCTGCCACGGCCCCGGCCCCTCGCTCGGGGCCAGGAGACTCTCCCGGGAACAGAAGAGGGGCTGGAGTCACTTCTAATCTCCCCTTTCCAACGGCCTCTTCCCGGGGTACACTTTCCATTCCTTAGCAGGGAAATTATAGCGTCTCCAAGGCACGTCCCCAACAGCGCTGCCTCCAGTCCAAATCCACGGCCCCTCCTCGCTGTGGGAGAATCAAGCCTCCCCCTAAGTTGATCCAGGGGCCGGGCCCATCAGAGTGCAGGGGCGGGAGCCCGGGCCGATTCCGGGGAGGGCAGTGGCCCCCAGCTGGCCTGCGGGCTGGGGTGCCAGGAGCCACGGGCTGGCACCTGGCCCCTCAAGAGGACATGTCCCGAGGGCACCGTATCCCCAGCCGCGGTGGTCTGGGCTGAAGGTGCACACTGTGGATTGGCCAGTGCGCTGGAGATCCGGCCTGGGGCTGGGGGGCGGCCCCTTCCCGGGCGGGTCCTGCCGGGTGTTCAGGCACTCTTGTCTCGGGAGCCGTGGTGCCCTCTGTTAAGGCTCCCGTGGGGCGTCACTGGAAAGAAATCGAATCCACACAGTCAGGAGAGGATGGTGGGTCCTTGGGGAGGACGCTGTCCTGGCGGCGGGCTGCTGGGTCCCAGCCGGGACTGCCATTCACCAGCCCCGCGATGAGTCCTCACCCGCTGCTCAGGGGGCACATCCGGCAGGCAGGACGCACTGCGCCCTGCCCCCTGCATGGGCTCGCGGGGAGCTGCCGAGTAACAGATGTGTGTCGGCCCAGAAGCCGGTGTTCGATACTCTCATGGTGAGGGGTTATTAAATCAATTTATTACCTGGGACGTCCCTTCCAGCCAAATCCATTTCAAACCAATTAAACTGAAAAATGGCTGCAGAGAAATATGCACTGGGGCTCTGTCAGGGGCTTGCATTTCCGCTTTAGGACTCGACACTGGTGGGGTCAACCCAGCCTGCCCGCGACGCCCGCCCGTAGTGGGTCCCAATTCCCGGAGCCTGTAATTGCCACTCGAGTGGAAA
>NW_024424119.1:58083325-58116143 GCF_017311325.1 Ursus maritimus
AGCTGTCCCCCAGGAGTCACCCCCTGCGCCCCCAGGGCCCCGCCTGGCGTGGCTAGGCCAGCTTGCACCCCCCGCAGCCACGTCTTGGCGGTGCCAGGTGGGAAGGGCTGGTTCTGGGGCCGGGACCGTGGGGAGCGATGGCGGCTAACGGCTCGGGTAGGAATTCGCTTGCTCCTCTGTGCTCCGGAGCAGTGGGGCCTTGCTGTTCGAACACGCGCTCGAGGGGCAGGAACGCGGCCCACGTCGTCGCCCTGTGAGTCGTGGGCTCATTAAACTGTGCTATTTGGGTGACAAATTCCCTGATACAACACCGCGTGTCCCTGCCTTTCTCGGCAGCCGCCCTTCCCGGACAAGACTGGGCCTACAGAGGGGACAGCACTGCCCTCCTCGTTCACGGAGACCCTCCCGCGGGCTGGCCTTTAGATCCTGTCACACCAAGGGCCACCTCCCTCTCTGGGGGACCCGTCAGGTCCTTGAATCGCTAGCAGGTGACAATCGAAGTCACCAGAGAGACGGGTCAAAGGGCCCCACTGTCCGCGACTCCGTGACATGCGTCACCCAGAGAGCACCTCCAGCCCCACCGGCAGCCTCTCCCTGAGCAGCAGACACCCATGCTGCCCCCAGTCCTGGGTCACCGCCCCCCTGGACGCGAGCGGAGGCTGCCTGTGGTCTTTCTGCCACGGCCCCTCGCTCGGGGCCAGGAGACTCTCCCGGGAACAGAAGAGGGGCTGGAGTCACTTCTAATCTCCCCTTTCCAACGGCCTCTTCCCGGGGTACACTTTCCATTCCTTAGCAGGGAAATTATAGCGTCTCCAAGGCACGTCCCCAACAGCGCTGCCTCCAGTCCAAATCCACGGCCCCTCCTCGCTGTGGGAGAATCAAGCCTCCCCCTAAGTTGATCCAGGGGCCGGGCCCATCAGAGTGCAGGGGCGGGAGCCCGGGCCGATTCCGGGGAGGGCAGTGGCCCCCAGCTGGCCTGCGGGCTGGGGTGCCAGGAGCCACGGGCTGGCACCTGGCCCCTCAAGAGGACATGTCCCGAGGGCACCGTATCCCCAGCCGCGGTGGTCTGGGCTGAAGGTGCACACTGTGGATTGGCCAGTGCGCTGGAGATCCGGCCTGGGGCTGGGGGGCGGCCCCTTCCCGGGCGGGTCCTGCCGGGTGTTCAGGCACTCTTGTCTCGGGAGCCGTGGTGCCCTCTGTTAAGGCTCCCGTGGGGCGTCACTGGAAAGAAATCGAATCCACACAGTCAGGAGAGGATGGTGGGTCCTTGGGGAGGACGCTGTCCTGGGCGGACGGCTGCTGGGTCCCAGCCGGACTGCCATTCACCAGCCGCGATGAGTCCTCACCCGCTGCTCACGGCACATCCGGCAGGCAGGACGCACTGGCGCCCTGCCCCCTGCATGGGCTCGCGGGGAGCTGCCGAGTAACAGATGTGTGTCGGCCCAGAAGCCGGTGTTCGATACTCTCATGGTGAGGGGTTATTAAATCAATTTATTACCTGGGACGTCCCTTCCAGCCAAATCCATTTCAAACCAATTAAACTGAAAAATGGCTGCAGAGAAATATGCACTGGGGCTCTGTCAGGGGCTTGCATTTCCGCTTTAGGACTCGACACTGGTGGGGTCAACCCAGCCTGCCCGCGACGCCCGCCCGTAGTGGGTCCCAATTCCCGGAGCCTGTAATTGCCACTCGAGTGGAAACGGGCCCTTTGAGGTGTGACTGAGGCTGCGGAGATGGGGAGGGTATCCTGGATTATCCAGGAGGCCCCGGTGTTAGCACAAGGGCCCTTATAAGAGAGAGACAGAGGGACATTTGGCCCAGAATAGAAGCCACGGGCAGAGGGAGCAGAGACTGGAAGGTACGGCCACAGCCTAGGGACACCGGGGCCGCCAGGAGCTGGGAGAGGCAGGAAGGACCCTCCCCTAGAGCTCCGGAGGGAGCTCGGCCCTGCGACACCGTGATTTCAGACTTGTGTCTTCCACAATTAGGAGAGAATAAATTCCCGTTGTTTCAAGCCCCCAGCTTGGGGGCTCTGTTGCCAACACTGCTCTGGGGGGAGCCTCTTGGGGCCCGAGGGGACATCTGTCTTGTCCCGACAGCTTAGGGGCTTCCCACGTGCAGGCTCGTACAGCTGACGAGCCAGGAGGCTGGCCCCTTCAATAAGGCCCAGAGAAGTCTGGGCAGCAGTGGGAGCCTGGAAGCCAGTCTGCTCACCCCAAGTCCAGGGCTGGGGCTGCGGTTCAGGTGTGGTTGGGCAGAGCTCTGCACGGCTGCTCGCCTTCCTGCGATCCAGGAGCCCCACGGCGCCAGCCGACCCGAGGGGGACGGCGGCAGTGGGGACTGAGGGGTGGGCTGGCCTTCCCAGTGGACATCTAGGGGGCGGACCAGGAATGGCCCTCAGCCCCTGTGCCCTGCACTGGCCAGTCACTGTGCCCCTGCTGGTCTAACCCTACGGTGACCTGTCCGCATGGAGTTTCCCCGAGGCATCAGGGACCCGAATGTTTGGGCGTGTGGTTGGGCACGGGGAAAGGACAGAGCCCTGCTCTGGGGCCCTTGGGGCTGGGGCTTTGGGGTCATGGGGGTTGGCGAGAGTGCTGTTGGAATGTAGGGTGACACTGTCTCCACGGTAGCTGCCTGATCCCCAGAACCAGATCAGCTCAACTGTCCAGAGGTGGGCGATGCTCGTGAGCACCTGTCCCAGGCCAGGGAGCGGTCTTGTGGCCCCAGATTCCCATCTGAGGCTTCACTGCGTGGCTGGGCTGGATGCACGGCAGGGAGAGAGCATTCAGCTTGGGCTCTGAGATGGGTGGTGGGCGCCCCGGGGCCCAACCCACAGCCTGGCCCTGCGGCTCAGACCCTGCCAACCGTGGCTACAGGTCCCCGCGGTCCCCGGGCCATGAGCAGCCCCTGGGAGCTGGGCTTGGAAGGGCATTAGTAATAATTCACAGTCCCCTTCTCCTAAGCTCGACCCTATTAGGGGAAAGGTGGTTTGCCGGCTGCAGAAAGCCTCTTCCTGATTGCATCCCACACTTCTACCTCTTGAGCCCAGAGTCTGAAGACGGCAGGGAGGGGGAAAGCCTGACTTAATTTTTGTGGATGACTTTCTCCCGTATGAAGTTAGGTCTGACGCGCATTCACTCAAATACAACGATAATCAAATGCCTTTGGTTATAAGCCTCTTTCCTCCGTGGATTTCAAAGCATTTTGGTGCTGAAATACGAGGATTTCTTGGCGGATTGGACTCCCGGCAGGCCATCCGTCATCTTTGTGCACTTGGAATAACAATAATTAGAGCAATAATAGTAATATTAGCTCACGTTGGTGTGGTGCTTGACGGCTCACAAAAGCACTTACACATCCATCATCCCTCTCGTTCTCGCAGAGGCCCTGGAGACGCACGGGGGAGGCATGACGGCTTCCACCTGAAGAAGAGGCAGGAGACCCCAGGGGCAGAGAGAAGGCCTTACACGTGCCCAGGCTGGGGCCCCGGCACGGGGGACCCAGGCCCGCTCCCTGCCCACCCCCTCGGCCCTCCACCCCTCCCGGGACCCTAACACCGGCCTCTCTTGGTCTTCCCAGTCCTTTGCCCGCGTCTCTGACTCAGGCTCAGCGGGGAGCCCTCCACCCACTTCCCGCCACACCCCAACGTGGGCTGGCAAGGGGGGGTGAAGGCAGGGGCGGCAGTGTGCCTGGCCTCCTGGTCAGAGCCAGGAGCGTCTCGGAAACCACCTTGCCTGTTGTGGATGTGAGGACACGGATGAGCAGGGGAGTCAGAACCGCAGACCCTCCGTCCTCACCCCGGGAGAGCTCACCTGCTCCGTGAAGACCTGCCCCCAGGACGCTGCAGTCTGGTGGCCCCTTCGTCCCTGGGCAGGGGGCTCCCTGAGGCCAGGAGAGAGGGCTGGCGAGGGCCTCCTCGCCACCCCCGCTCCCGGGACAGAGCCAGCCCTCCCCTGGCCGCCGCGTGGGGACCCTTCTGCCTGGGGAACCAGGGCTGGTGGGCCGCAACGTCTTCCTAGTCCTGGAGGCGGTTGGACTTCATGCTGCAGCCCTGCCTGATCTGACGGTGGTTGCGTGTCCTTTCTGGAGACCCTCAGAGACGCCCCTTTCTGCACACTGAGAAGAGAGTGCTTCTCTCCGCCCAGGGGCCCTCCCTGCAGCCTCACTTGCTCCCACAGTGCCCGCGGGTCCCAGGTCTGAGCGCTGCTGCCTCAGCGCCAACGACAGGTGCACCGACACTCCGGGAAGCGGGGCTCGGAGGCGGAAGCCGTGCGCCCCTTCCCGAAGCATTTCCCTGTTTGCTTCCTGGTGCACGAGGACTGAGGGGGTCCTGGGAACAGGCCGGCCTCATCTCTCCACCACATCACAGACACTCACCGAGAGCACTGCACCTGGTCAGGGAGACGGCTGGGAAGTCTCAGGGTGTGTGGAATTGCAGCGAGTGCTGGCCCCGGGCAGGAGGAGGCTGCCGGAGGGGGTCACGACCAGAACCACTCGCCAGAGCTGTGCTCTTCGGGAGGGTGCACGGATGTCAGGGTATTACAGCCGCGACGATGAATGTGCAGCGTGACCTCAGCTCCACACGTGCGTGTAAGACACGTATGTGCACACACATGCACACACATGGGCAGCACACATGTGCACAGGCATGCACACGCACACTTGCACGTGAGTGTACACGTGCACACCCACGCACACACGAGGCATGCACAGAGTACACTGCACGCACACACACGCGTGCACGCAAGACACGTATGTGCACACTTGCACTCACATGTGCATGTGCACACGTCTGCATGCACACGCACTTGCACACACGTGTGCACGTGCACACACACGCACACACGGCAGGGAAGGGACCAGACCGGGTGCGCCGAGCTCAGATGCAGCCACCCCAGAAGGCCTCCTGGGCCGAGGTGGTGAAGGTCTGCAGCCGTGGGCTGCGATCCAGCCCTCCGCACGCCTTCCCGGGTGCCCGATTGCGACTGGGGTTGCCTCCCCAGCCTCGCTCTGAGTCTCCTCACTGGTACCTTAAGGCCAGGGAGGTTAAGGAAACCTTGCACAGTTTGGGGAGGGCCCGGAGATGGGGCATGGGCACCACGGCGGCCACACCTGTGATCTCTGCTGGGTGAGATGACAAGCTCATTCTCGTCTCTACAGCATGTGTGTATTTTTAAAATTCTACCAGGGTTGTGCATTACTCTCAAATCAGGAAGGCCGTAAGCAACTTGAAACCCTGCTACGGCCCCTGCCTGGCACGGTTCCGGTGCCGTGAGCAGGATCTGCCCCCCCTCCCCAGGCCCAGGGGTCCCTGTGCAGGAAGCAGCCCGGGGGCACTTTCCTAGGCTGGAGCCTGGGTTGTCCATCCCTCCTGTTTGCAGAGACTTCCCGGCTGCTCTTGCTAATTGGGGCCTAGTGTTCGTTCTTGTGCTTCCAAAAGGAGTACCTCTCCCCTTGCTGGCCTCGGTCAGGGCCTGCGACCTGCTCTCCATGCCCCACTTAATAAATACAGCAACTGGCGGCTGCCTTTTTGAAATGGAAATATTGACCTACATGCTTCAAAGCAAGCACAGAGACGGTGTTTGCTGGCACCGCCTTCCCAACACAGGCTTTGCATTTTTAAAGAACTGTGAAGGGCATTTGTTCCCAGAATTTCTGACACATGCGCGCTGCCCCTTCTGCACGTAGCCAACACGCATTTCACCGAGCAGCTGCTGCGGGCCTGGAGGGTCCCAGAGAGCTCCGCACGGGGGCTCCGGGGCCGGGTCCTGGCCGGGAGGGCGAGCCAGGGAGAGGGCATTTCTGGGAGAGGAGTGTGGGGGCCGCGGGGCAGGGACAAAAGGAAAACCCGCCTTCATGGTGGAAGCGAGAGGGACGCTGCGGAGGGGCCGGAGGCCGTGTGAACCGCAGCTGTGGGGGCTGGAGGTGGCGTCAGCCCGGAGACCTGTCCCCCGACAGCGAGCCTTGCCCTGGCTCGTGCTTTGAGGGCGTTGCCCGCAGCCGAGCAGTATCTGGTTATATCTCAAAGCAGAAAATAAATATACATGAAGCCACACTGACCCAAGAAATGACAGAACCAATCAGTACATGGGGAAAAGAGACACAGTTGCAGAAGAAACCCGAATAATGTCCGTAGCTGCTTGGCCCTCACCCCTGCAAGTGCAGGCGGCATGCGGCGACTTCCTTCCAGGAGGATGGCCTGTCCCTGCCCAGGACGGACAGGCTTGGGACACGCGATGCTGCTGCTCCCCGGCCTGGAAATCCCCGGGCGTGGCGCCCAGGGTGCCTTCCTCCCGAGCTTCTCTCGGCCGCTGGAGACGCACAGGGATGGGCTTTGGCCAATCCTCTGCCACAAGCAGCCTCGTCCAGGAAAGGCTCCTGCCACGCACGTCCCAGCCATCCGGTTCCACATGGCCTGAGCGCACTCGCCGTGTCCTCTGTGACGCGGAGGGAGCGGCGGTGGGAATCTGTCAGCCCTGGCATTCACTGCAGCAGGATCCGAGCGCGCTGCGTTTGAACGTGACTGCGGGCTGGAGCGGCCTCGTCCTGCCTCTGACCCCCCTGACCACGGGCCGCCGAAATGAGCTGCTTCCCGTCTGCACCACCTCTGGGGACAAGGTCGGCTGGAGCGGCTTTGCCCGTGGCAAATGGGCTCCAGGATGCAACTGGCTGGGCTTGGAAAGGTACCATGAGATCTTTTCCAAGTGAAAATTCTGCGCTCCACCCCCACGGCATGCCTGCTTGAAATCTAGCTGGGCACGGATACTGTCTCCAGAAGGTTCCAAGGGAAAGTCCCCGGTGTCAGCACAGGAGCTAACACGCTCTGCAATCCCCCACTGATGCCCCGACAGACATGACCCTCTCTGCCGGGCTTCTCCACGAGGCCTCTCCCTCCGAGAAGCCCTTGGCCACCCTGCTCTCCCTCCCTATGGAGCCTCACTGGTTTCCCCGTGGGCTGTGACACGTGTGCCTGCCCCATCACTCCCCCTCTCCCAGGAGCTGGTCACCTCCTTTCTTGGGTGAGCCGGGACGGATATGGGACCGGCGACATACCCTGTCCCTCGTGTGACAGCCGCTTAGCGCCTGCAGGGAGACAGGGATGTTGGGTGAGTTGGACAAAGGTTAAGAGAAGAGCAGGGCTGGAACCAGGGCTCCCCCACACCGGGGGGGAGGTGCAGGAGACTGTGTGTGGCAGGAAAGATCTGCAAGGGCCAGTCCAGAAACCTTGCTCCCAGGCTGGCCTCAGCATCTCCAGTGGACATGCTCACACGTCCAGGCGAGAAGCTGTCCCTGGCAGCATCCACCCTGCAGTGCAAACGGCCCAAGTCCCCAGTGACAAGGGGCTGTGGGCCTCAGAGGTTCCAGAGAGCTGCAGGTCAGGGTCTGGGCCGAGGGGGTTACTTCCTGGAAGCCCTTCTCCTGCTCTTCACACCAGCCGGAGGTCTCACTGTGCAGCCTGGCCCTGGGGGGAAGCATGGAGGTGTTAGGGCCTCAACCACGAGGCTGCTGGGTCCCCAGGCTCAGCTTTGCTGCTCTTCCCTGAGACCAGCAAACCCGTGCCCTCGCCCTCACCGGGGCCTCGCACACGCAGGGACGCTGCCTCTGCCAAGTCCAACCCTCTCTAGGCGAGCACCTTGACCTCTGCCCACAGCGCAGAGTCCCGGGGTGCAGGCACACCCGCTCTGGGGCGCCCTGGGCCCCTTGCCCCCTGTGCCTCCCCGACTTGGAGAGTTTTTGCTCCAAGGACCTGTGCCTGACACTCTTATTCCAGCTACTGGAGCCAATCTGCCTCCTGGTGCAGACAACCCGGCCCAACTCAAAGAACTTCCGCTGTTCTGCCAGAAGCTTCTAGAAGACATAGTGCTAAGTTCCTGACTCTCTTCTCCACCACTGTCTTGCAAAAGCCAAATGGGCTGGGAATGGACACCCACTCGGAGGCAGACAATTCGTCAGTCAGAGGGGGACCAATCGAATTCTACGTCTGGGGAATTAGTGGGCTCGTCGGGTGGCAAGTGTGTGGGGCGCACAGGATACGTGGGATGTCCTGTCTGTGTGCAGGCCTGGTCCAGCCCACCTCTGCCATCTCTCCTGGGCGGGGGCTGTGCCCTCCTTGAGGTTCTCCCTCTCCCCCTCCTCCGGCTAAAGGGACACTTCCTGGCACAGTGGGAGCAGTCCCCCCCACCACCAGATGGGGGTCACACCCTGACCAGGCTCCCACGTCACCCTGCATCTTGGCCACCCTCATGGGGACAGACAGCCAGTGCTGGTGCTGCTCAAGGGGGCGTCTGCTTCTGGTGGGCGAGACCCTTTGTCTCCTTGTCTCGCCCCGACAGCCTGGGGAGTTTGCTGTGCCGAGCCCATACTGTCCCCTCATGGGCTCTTACAGATCGGGGTGCTGGGTTCCCGTCCTGCACGTCACAGCGCTCCGGAATTGTGGACGTGAAGTGCTCCCGCAGTGGGCTGGGCAGGGACCCACGGCGGCCACAAAACAAACCACCCACCAGAACGAAGAGGCATCTGGGGACTAGGGGACCCCGAGAGTGAGCGATGGTGATGCCAGGTGCCCCGAGCAGACCAGCCCCGTGCACGGGCTCAGTGGTGCCGGGAGGACCCCGTCCTCCAATGACTTCTGTCCTGCGCCTTGTGACCCGGGATAGGGAGGCCCGTGGTGGGCGCTGGGTGCAGTCAGGCAGCGCACAGCCTGGTGTTTGCTGAGCCCGTGGACGAGGAAGATGAGGGCTGCTCATGTCACTTTTTGGGGTGACGTCCACGCTTCAGGGGGGCAAGGTCCTCGTAAAAGAGGACAGGCCTCCTGGGAACCGAGATGTTCAAGTGTCAGCCTGTCTCCTGGGCCTGCTCAAAGTGTGCGAGAGGAAGGTCACCTTGCACAGGACTTGATTTCCCCTGGGTGCCTTCCCCAGCGCCCGCCCCGTCCCACACGGGCGTCCGGATTCACCGGCAGCCTCCGTGNGCTTCAGGAATGACCCTGGGGGGGGGGTGTTGGGTCCTTCCGTGTGCGGACTCACGAACGTCACACACGGCAGGTGGACGTGTCGTCCATCCATCACCCATCACTGGACCCCGGGGCGTGTCCACCTTTCCACTGCCGTGAACGCGGGGGCACCAAGATCTGTGCGAGGTGCTGCTATGATTCTCTTGGGCACGGACGTGGGATGGTGGGCCTGCGCAATGGCTTCCGTTCTGATGCGCCGAGGAGGGCGCGCTGTCGTCCGCGGCCGCCGCATCACAGAGCATCTGCTACTCGCTGCCTGTTTTTTGGTTTTGCTAATCGCTGTCCTCACGCCTGCTCTGGCCTTCAACACATTCTCGCGGACTCTTTTCTTCCCCCAGCTATTTTACAATTATCCCATTTGAGGGAGGGGACGCTTGGGTCAGAGGGGGCTAGAAGTGTCGCATGTCACGTGGCCAGTGAGCGCCTGACATGCCCCAAGTCGGGCCCCAGCCTCCGGGCCAGTGAGGACCCTTCCTCTCTCACCAAGAACACCCTCAATCTTACCTCGTCCGATGAGCACAACTGTGAATAAATGAAGGACCGAGCACCACTGTGGGGGGGGGACCAGCCAGTGGTCGCCACTGAGAGTGGTCTCTGACTCTGCCCAGATGAGGCCCAGGCTGATGACATGGGACAGCCGGTGGCTGGGGTCCGGTGTGGAGCCCCGGGAGGCAGGCGTGCAGCGCAGAGGAGGGAAGAGAACTCACGTCTGGGCTTCGGGCAGTGAGAGCCAGGCCAGAGCAAGGCCGGCGAGGAGCTCTGGCCGAGGCCAGGGGAGCGAGTCCCGGGTGGGCGAGGGGCAGAGTGGAACTCACGTGTCCCCAGAGACCCCAGCAGACCTTTTAGGACAAAGAAAGGGAAGGATCTTTGATGGGAGTTGTTTGATCAATAAATGAATTCAACGACCTTGATTTGCAAATGTGTGCGTGGCTTACCTTCCTGGGCTGCACAGCAGTGTCCGGAATTCATCTGCTTTGCCAGAGCCCAGCCTGCTCACGGCTGGGGTCAGAGTGCGGAGAGATGCTGTTGGGGGATGGCGGGATGTTAACCTGTCCCACCTGTCCCAAAGCTGTGTCTGGGGAGGCTCCCCCAGGAATGAGTATTCAGGGCACACACCTTGGGCAACACAAGTCTTGGCCTAAATAGTCATGGCAGGATTCTCGGCTGGCCAGGGACTCACCGGGGGAGCCTCTGGGGGAGGGACGGTGGCAGGGAGCCTCCGTGGCTAAGAGCTTGGTGCAGCCATCCTGTGCATTACACATCCCCGGGGAGTCTGTCCCACCGGCCACAGGAAAGGATGGGGTGAGAAGGACCAGAGGGTCTCACGCTGAGCCCAGAGCCAGAGCCAAGCCCTCACTGGCGGTGCTACAAAGAAGCAAAGTTCCGGGGCTGGAGTGGAGCCCTGCCCGGTCTCCTCTCTCCCTGGGACACCTGTGCGCTCACATCCGGGCACACAGGTGCCCACACAGGCACCTGCATCTACTCCTGTGCACGCACGCACGCAAACCTGCACATGTATGTGCACGCGTGTGAACCCTCTCCCTGCATCCCTCCAGCGCCTGTCCTCTCGCCTCGGGGATGAGGATCCCACACGCTTCTCAGGCCTGTCCTTGGAGGTCCAGACAGCCGACGTCAGCCTCACGCGAAGGAGACCCTTTGGACTTGTCATGTCTCTGCCCCGGTCCTCGTATGGACCCCGGGGCCGGGAAGTGCTGCACCCCCTCGAGGGAAGGTCACTGGAGCTGGAGGAGGACACTGGACGGGGTTCTAGCTGCGGTGAAGGACCAGCCCTCAGGATTCTGAGACGCTGCCCTACACGTGGACCTCCGGCCCTTAGCACAAACCTCGCAGGTCCCTTCCCGTTCCAGGCCACACCGTGCAGATGGCGCCTGCCTGGGGCCAGTGGACCCAGCCAGCCAGGGGATGGGAGGGTGGCCACCAGAGCTGCACACGCACGGCCCACGCACACGGTCTCTGCTACAGTCGGCGAGGCCACCTCGGTGCCGGGAACTGTGAGCCTTACCTCCCAGCAGCCGAGATGAGAAGCTGAGCCCCGGGTGCCATTGTCCCTCAGGGTTAGGGGACGTCAGTGGTGGGCACTTCGAGTCTGAGTCCGAGCCGCTGGGAAGGGGAAGGGACCGCCGGTGTCTGCTGGCATGGCGGGGGACGCAAGGAGGCCAGGTGCCCGGCCCCCACTGTCGTCTGATGGACACTGCTCGCATTTCCCAATGTTTCCGAAATTTCTCGGCCGTGTGTATGTTTGAATTAGGATCCAAAGTCCACCCTGATTTGTCGACAGGTTTCTGGGGGCGCCTTCCACACGTAGGTGTTCTAGACAGACTGAGCCCCCTGTCCCCAAACTCCTGTGTTGAAGCCCTAACCCCCCACGTGATGGTGTGAGGAGGTGGGACCTTGGGAGGTGATCGGGGTTTGATGAGGTCTTGAGGGCGGGGCCCCTGTGACGGGAGTAGTGCTTCCTGAGATGAGACGCCCGGGAGCCTGCTCTCTCGCTCGCTCGCTCTCTGCCAGGTGAGCACAGGCCGGGAAGAGAGCCTCACCAGACCCAGGTCGGGGCCCCAGCCTCTGCTGCTCAGGCCACCCCCCCAAGACACTGGGTGTCCCCTCCCCCCGCTGGGTGGTGTTCTTGCCTTTCTCTTTGGTGAAGAAACGGGATCACTCGTCCTCTGGGGTCCCCTGACGACCGGAGGCTGCTGTCTGCATCTCATGCCCCTCTATCCCCTGTCCTTCCTGGGCCGTCCGCTGACCCATTGTCCTGACAAGACCCCAGGGTGAGGGACAGGACACTTCCTGCTGCACTGCCTGGGACGGGACACAGGACGTCTCGTTGTCCCTTCCTGGGGGGCGGGATGAGGTCAGCCCCATCTGTTCTCACAAACCCCTCAGCATCCCTCCCGAGGGCCCGGCAGCACTGCCGAGCACGGCCTGGATTGGTCTGTACCCCACCGGGGAGCCGGGGGTGTTGTCAGCCTCCAGCTCCATTCCCACGGAGGCTCGGCCCCCACAGGAGAGGAAAGAGGGATGCTTGGCTCCCCCGGTTTCACGCACGTCCAGAAGGACCAGGATGGCCTTGCCGAGCTTAGCTCTGAGCTCACGAGTCTCCACGTACTTGGTGTGTGTCATTCTTACTACGGTTGTTTCTGTGCCCAAAATGTCTCATCTTCCACGTAGGGGGCGTACCTGCAAGCTGTGTCCTTTTGAAAGATGACTTGTCTTTACAAAATCCTGATCACTCTCTTGTGAGTGAATCTTCAGTTTGCATGAAGCCCATCTCCGATGGGGACACACAGGTCACCATTCCCATGGCCCCATGGCCTCTTCCACGTCTCCAGTCCAACGCATGGATGCTGCGTCCCTCTGAACGTCTCTGGTTCCTCGGTGCTCCTTCTCTTGTGGCCCACCTTCTCCACGGCCGAGCCAAGAAGATACGACCGGGCCCTCCAAGAAGCGGGTCCGTGGTCCCAAGGCTGTGGCCTCTGGGAATCACGCAAGGAGAGGGAATGGCCGGCACGTGAGCTGCGGGCCCAGGGCCTGGCCCATCTCCATCCTGGACGAAGCCCAGTGGTTACAGTTAAGCCAGGTCTCACATGAAGGATATATCTCTACATAATCTCTCCTAGGGTTTCGTTAACCAAACAAGGAGCATCGCCTCCTCAGCCTGGTGCACACCTGCTCGCATCAGGAGAGCCCCGGGGGTGGTCTCCTTGCGATCCTTTGTGCACTGATCACAGGTCTCCCCGAGGGGACTGCGGTCAACCTGTAGGGTCTATAGCTTTCTTGGGACTGGACTTCAGACGCTCCTCATTCCCACCCTCCTCTGGGACGCCCGGACGGAGGAGGGGCACAGACGTACCAGGGTGAACACTTGACCAACGTGCCCAGATGGAGCCACCACGGCCACCACAAGGCCACAGCCCAACAACGTCCCACCTGCAGGTTCCCACGAGAACAGGGACAGCTGGGAGCTGACAGCGACTTCACTCCCCCTCAGACTCACAACTCAGAGCTAAGGTTGGAAGATTCTAGAAACGTGGTTGAGGACATGCGAGTTCCCCACACACCCCGCAGCCCATCCTGCTGCCCCTCCCGCTTCTGCCTCCCCACATGGCAGCTGGAGGCAGAATGCAGGGAACGCAGGACACACAGGTGCACGCCTCACGGTGCACGTGGGCCCCGGACACGCCCACACCCAACATGCCACAGGTCACTGGGCAGCGTGTGGAAGCCACTAGCCACGGCTGGCCGGGCCTGCAGGCTCCCGTGGCACATGCTCGGCCCAGAGCTGGCTTCTCCCAGGACTGGAAATACTCTGGGGAGGTGAAGACCCCTCGTCGGCCTCCATCTGCACACAGGCAAGATACGTGCCAAGCACACAGCTTATGAGGGGCTCTCGGCAGTCCCTGAGGCGGAGGAGGGCATCACCTTCCAGGGTCAGCCCTGCGTGCTTTTGGCTTGAGACCCTCCGGTCAGGCAGGCAGTTCCAGAGGCCTCTGGACCCCCGGCTGACCTCTTATTTGGAAAGCAGAGAACCTATCTTCCACCCACTGCACCTGCTCCCTCCTTCAATTGAATTTCCAATAAAAATCCTATCAAAATAAGAGGGACGGTTCCTGAGCCATGCAGGACTACGAGATTTCAGGTTACGTGCCTATTCAACCATCACCCAAACTTCGACTCGGCACCTGCTTTCTGCAGGAAGTATGCGTCCTCGAGCCCGCAGGAAGGACGCACGCATGCAGGGCTAGTTAGCATTCTTCCTTATGGATGAAAAGTACCAAGTTATTTCCTTTCATTTGTGGTACAGAATTTTATTTTAAGTATGATTTAAAAAAAAACATGCCAAGAAGGAAAATACGAATATGCATACATTTTAAATTCTGTGGCGTACACCAACAAACAAGATTGTAAAAAGAAGACAGACCCAAAAATATTTTCATTACATAAAACTGAAGAACTAGACATTAATTATTCATAACAAATTCCTCTAAAAAAAATCCGCTAGCCCCACACATAGCCACGGAAGTGTGTGGGTCTCTTTCTCCCGGCCCGTACACCACGACTGAAACGGTTGGTCCCTGATCGGTAGCCCCCCTGCGGTGAAGGGAGGGCAGCATGGCTGGTGTCCCGGGCCCCCCTTTTTCGGGTCTCTCCTGTTTCCTCCTCTTCGCCACGTCGCTCCCAGCCCCCAGATGGAGGCATGCCTCGCTGAGCTGGCCGTTTCCAGCACACAGGGACACGCGTGGACTCCTCCCATGCTGTCCCCACAGCCCCTCCCCACCAGGCGCGTCCCCTACAGGCACGAGTCTGCTCTCTCGGGGTCACATTAGTGCAGCACCCCGCTCGGCGACTGGATGGTGGATTGACGTGCTTCACCTAGAGGCCTCGTCACAAAAGGACGCTTGGCAGTTTTAAAATGTCCTTTTCTCTGTGCGACTCAAGGTCTGGTAACTGATTAAAAGAGACGATGATGGAAATACAGGGTGGGGACGACTACTCCTGAAGGACGGGACAGGCTGCGTCCTTTTAACGGAAACCCTGGCGTCTTCCAAACGCCCCTTGCTCTCGGCCTGATAAGGTGCCCCAGGGTCAGCCTGAACAGTTCTTGACCAGACTGGCCTGCACTTCTCCGGAGCCCTGGATCCTGCCAGCGGGAAAATGGTGTGCAGGGGTCAGCGTGTGCAGGGTTGCGTGCGCTCTGCTGCGGGGCTGGCCGTTGTTTCCAGGCCCCGGGCTCCCTCCGACTCTCTCGCACAAACTGTATGAGAAAACAGTCACAGCATCACAGTGACGTGTCCAGTTCCAGGGTTTGCATGGGATTGATGTCATTCTGTATCTGTGTCCGTCTCGCGTGCTCACCACCTTCTCTCCGAGGCGCCCCGCCCCGAGGGCGTGCACCTGCGACACACGTGCAATGTCTTCAGAGTGACAAGGTCGACATTTTCACCAACAACACAGTTGCCAAAAACAGTTCGATGGCTTTGCGTCTTTTCAGCAGGAGGACATAAAAGGCGTATCCCATCGGGTGTAGATCGTGGACGTGCAGAGAAGGGCACTCCCCTCGCCGGCCCCTCCACTCCGTTTCTTCCCACCGTGGATAACCGCTTCCCCGGACTTCTAAATTTACCTTCCTCATTGCAAAACACGGGCAACTACACGTGTGTGTACCCGTGAGTGTGATCTGTACCCATGGCCCCTCTCTCAGATGGCAGGTGGCCGTGCACACAGGGACGCACGTCTTCCCTTTTCTGCCTGGACGTGTCCTGCTGGCCTGTGGGCGGGATAGCGGGATCGTCTTTATTTGCTTGCCGTCCTTCACTGACAACCTCGTGCCGACACCACTCCCTGTCGGGGCAGCGTGTTCTGGCATGTTCTGCCAGATCTCCCCACCGGGGCTGCATGATCACGCAGTCCGTGCCACGGTGTCAAAGTACCACAAACTGAGCCTCGGGCAACAGGACTGGCTTGTCTCGCGATTCTGGAGACCAGAAGTCCAAGATCGAGGTGCTGGCAGGGCCGTGCTCCCCCTGAAACCTGTAGACGAGAATCTTCCCTCGCCTCGTCCAGGCTCTGGCCGTCACCAACAACCCCTGGCCTCCCTTGGCTTGTAGACCCCTGGGCCACCTCTGCCTCCACCCCCGTGCTTCTCCCCAGTGTCTCTCTCCTCTTCTTACAAGGACACCCTTCATCTTTGATTCGGCCCCTAATGACCTCATCTTAACTCCACGACATCCCAAATACGGTCACATTCTCCTGCGCCAGGGGTTAGGACTTGAACACGTCTCTTTGGGGGACACAACCGAACCCACACACATCCCTACCAATGCAGTATGAGGACACCTGCCTCCCTGCCGTCCCACTGGCAGCCCGGGCGCCCCACAGCAGACTGTGTCCACCCGGGGACCGAGGACCGGGCCTCCTGCCCCTGTAGGCTGCGTCGCTGAGACAAGGCTGTGGTGGAGCATGGTTTGTCACGGCCCATTTCCATTCCACTCTGCCCGAATGACAACGTGTCGTTGAGGGCCTACCATGGCAGGACCGTGCTTGGTGCCACCAGGCAGACAGCCACGGACAGAACAGGCCCAGACTCCTGTCTTCGTTAGCTCGCGTTCTATTTGGGGGAGAAGATAAACAGGTGAAAAGTGCAGCGTGCCGGACATGAATCCCCCGTGGCTTCTGTAACAAGTGCCACCAAAGTCAGGGACCCCGATTCTCGCCCAGCCTCCAGCCCCGCCCGGGCCCTGACTGCGGCCCGATGGGACGGATGCCAGACTGACGGCCAGACTGTGGAGAATAGACTTCCGCTGTTTTAAGGCATGACCTGGTGGATCAGCACAGGCGAGCTGGGCACAAGCCAGGCGGCGGCGTGAATTTTCAGTACGCCTCACTGCTCAGGTGACCTTCGCGCGCAGGTGGTGGTGGGGGGAGCGAGGCTGCGGAAGGGCGTTGGAGCTCAGGGAACAGCAGGAAAACGCCCTGTGTGTATGGTGGGGGAGCTGCATATCTGGGGGGGAGGGAGGCCGAGTGAGTCGGGGGATGTGGGGGGACATCAGGTCCTGAAGGGCCATGAACTCATGGCAGGAATCTTGGCTTTTCCCTCAGTGACATGGGAAGCCAGCGGACAGGCAGGGCAGAGGCGAGTGGTCGTGACACCGGCCTTTAAGGACCATTCTGAGGCATGCATCGGGCGTGGACAATAAAGGGCCTGGCAGCCGGGGGGTCACCTGGGAGGCCGATGAATGGGTCAGTGATCCCCGGAATGCAGGACCAGCTGCATCGTTTTCGGGGCCCAGCACAAAATGAAAATGCAGGACCCCTTGTTCAAAAACCATGAAGAATTTCGAAACGCCAACAAGAGAGCCTTCAGCCGAGTGCAGGGCCCTGCACTGGGGGCGCCTCACAGGCTTCACACCCGTGAGGCCGGCCTGCAGAGTGGGTGGTGGTCCAAGAAGCCAGAGGCACACATGGATTGTGACAGGAGCACCACCGGGGGTCTGCTCACAGATCGGATGTGAGAAGAAAAGCTTCTAGAACAACTCCAAGATTTGTGCCCCAACAACTGGAGGGGCAGAGCGGGCCTTCCCTCCGGGGCGCGAGCCAGGAGGTGGAGCTGAGCACTGACGGACGTCCAGCTGGGCAGACACGGCTGGGAGGGGTCAGCACGCTGCTGGTGTGGAAGGCCCTGAGACGGGGACCATGCCCGGGGCATAGAGCCTCGGGGAAGAGGGGAAGGACAGGGAAGGGCAGGTCGGGGCGCCCCCTGTTGGGGAGAAAGCCGTGAAGGAGGAAGAGAGCGGGGTGGGGACAAGCGAGGGAGCTATGTCCTGAGGGCCTCCTCCGCGGCTCCTGATGACCAGAGGGAGTCAGATGCCAGTGATGCCAGCGGGGGACGGACCAAGAAGGGGCCACGGCAAGGGGGCAGGGGTGCAGGGCTGCAGAGGGATTCGTGAGAAGAGAGAAGAGCAGGGTCGGTGAGGCAGTTGCTCTTTGGACGTGGTTTGGGGTAGGAAAGGGGTAGAGGAATAGTCTGGGGTCAGGCCACGGACAGTTTTTCTTTGGGTCTCTCGCTGCTGGCTTTGTGACACAGGGGGCTCGGGTGTTTCCATGCCGATGGGAAGGATCCGGGAAAGGTCTCTGGCAGTGACGGTCAGGAGCAGAGGTCAGCAGGCCCTGGGGCTGCCCAGGCTGGTGGTGCGGACGGAGCAGGGACGGCAGGGAGGCGGCAGACTGGGTAATGGCCGGGGGCTGGCATTTGCTGGCAGCCGCCTGACCCACTGTGCTGTGGACGGAGGTGTAGGAGCCTCTGTCGGCAGCCATCAAGGGCCACCACAGTGCACTGAGTGCCCCACCACGTACCCACATGGGGGGGACCTGTGACGGTTTGCTCCCCGGCTCTCCAGCCGCTGCTGGTGACTGTCGCAGGTGGCGTGCTGGCAGCAACGGCCAATCTCTGGTGGGTCCCTGGCTGGAGGGCGTGGGCGGAGGGACAGTCACTGTCTCTCAGGTGTGTCCCCCACCTGTGCGCTGGGCCAGCGGGCGGGACGTGCTGGAGATACACAGCAGAACTGCACAGAGCCGCGTCCCCGCTCCCTCTGCAGGCCTGTGGTCCAGCAACGGCGAGTAGACAGTCACCAAGGGTGCCGAGAGGTGCTCCTGTCCAAACCAGACCCTGCTCTGCCCCCCGGGGCCCAGAACCTCCCTACAGGTCATTCCTGAGAAGTCCACACTCTCCTTTGAACAGAGCTCTTTGGGTCACCGGAAGGCCTGGAATGTGGACAGGCAGTCTTCGAGGTGGACCAAGGGTGGCCCCTGAGTAGAGCAGGGGACGTGGTGCCTGGTGGGAAAGCCCGGGGGACCCCTGCATGCTGGAGCTCCTTGGCGTCCAACGCACCGCTGCAGAGCTGCCTGGCTGCCCGGGGCTGGTGTCTGAGTGCGTCCACACACACCGAGGGCACCGCACGTAGGAGGCAACGTGGGGAAGTCCTCGAGGCAGGGCACAGGGGCATCTTCATCTATGATCTCAGACTGCAGAGGGCCTCAAAGCAAGGAGCCGTGAAAGAAAAGATGGATAACCACGCTGTCCCCAAAATGTGATCTTTTCACACAGCAGGAAAAGTCACAGGCCACATGGGGAGCCGAGAACAATTTGTCTTCAACATACCGCAAAGGGTTAACATCTTAACATTTAAGTCCCCTTACAAATCCATTAGGAAAGGACCAAGAACCCAATAGAAAAAACAGGAAAAGTGCATGAATAAAGAGTTAACACAAAGAACACACAAATGGCTTTCAAATGCCAAGAAAATGATCAATAGTCATATCACAAATACACATCAGCAACACAGTGCCCTGGCCGGAGCCTGCCCGTGGGCTCTGGAGGATGTGTGGCTCAGACTCCATCAGGTGGTGGGACAGCCGCTCTCGGAAATAAGGATGCACGTGGTTTGGGTCCGAC
The DNA here is from genome assembly GCF_017311325.1 of Ursus maritimus. NCBI lineage: Eukaryota > Metazoa > Chordata > Mammalia > Carnivora > Ursidae > Ursus > Ursus maritimus. The sequence goes on from NW_024424119.1 coordinate 58,102,309, forward strand.
GCTGCACCTGCGGCCCCTCCCCGTACATCAGAGGTGCCCCATCCCCCCCGCCCAGTGCCATTCTTCTTCCCCCGAGGCTGGGGGCGTAGAGGGCACAGGTTAAGCACATCTGAAGGTTGGGAGGAGATCCCTGGAGTTTGGGGAGGGGACATTCAGCTCCGTGGAAACGACATGGCTCTGCGTGTGGCATCCCCGCTCTGGGTGGGGCGTCTGGTGCGTCTGCAGCAAGGGGATGAACTCGTGTGGGAGCGCAAGGCTCCCGGCTCCATGTCACGCTCTGAAGAATCAGTTGCAAGAGGAGCTTGGCTGAATAAGGAATGTCTTTGTTTCCCCTCCTCTCTCCACACTCCCAAATTTGCCTGGGCGGACAGTTCACACATCTATTTTCTCTGCTATTTGGAGGGCAGGAGGCTCCAGGGGACAGGACAGGGAGAAAAGCCCTCCGACCTGCAAATGCAGTGGCTCCCCAGCGGTGGTGTGGGTTAGAGAGCGCCATCCGCCAAGAGAGTGAATACTCGCCCTTGCGGCAAACTGGGTGGGCTGACCTGCACCTGCTGGGAACGTTCAGCGCTCAGTCAATACTCTTCCTCTGGGACAGAACACAGGCTCTTACAGAAGCCGGCTGCCGCTCCCTGGACACTGACCTGGAAACTGGGTCCTGGAGCCCCTCTGGCTGCCGCGTTCGGAAGGGAGATTGGACGGGCTCCACCTCAGCAAACTTCAGGCCCGAGCAGAATCATGGGGGTTCATGCTAATTCTGTCCCCATTTCCAGGAACAAATCAGTCCTGTCCCCAAACCTCTCCTCCACATCACGTCCATGACAGATGGGCAGGAGAAAATACTCACGGGGCGCCTCCATCCGCTGGTCCTTGCCTGGCTGATGGCAAGGCCCCGCACTGCCCCACCATCACCGGCCCCCACCTCCCTGATTTCTGGTTCATGTGCAAGGCTAGAGGCTGAGTGGGCACCCCGAGACCAGAGAGCAGGAAGCCCCCACCCCGGGGCAATAGCCATAGTGCCGTGGGCGATGAAAGCGTGACCCACTGCGGGGGTCCGTCAGACCTCTTCCACGGGCACATTTGTCGACAGAGCCCAGGTCACGGGGTCCATCCCTTGCAGAGGAAGGCGGGGTCTCTCTCGTTCACTGCAGGACAGGAAGGCTGGGACAGGTCTGGGTGCAGAGGGCGACCCTTACCTTGGGCACACAGAGAGCAGGGCACGGTTCTGAGTACACAGTGAGGTATGCAAACCAGTGTGGCAGGAAGACCCCTTCCAGGCGACCACAGACTGGGGCGGGGAACACAACAGGGCTCGGTGCACTGCAGGGGTTCAGGCGAGCGTGATGCGGACCTCCGTCCGGGTCTTAGTCTCGGGACGGGCAGGATGAGAGAGATGAGCCCTTGCTCCTGGTGCTCCTGGGACCTGCACCTGCAGTGTTAGAGGAGCCTGTGGGGCCATCACAGCAGGGCTCTGCCAGCACCTGCTCCAGGTTCCAGGCACTGGCCCAACACCAAGCACGTGAAAACGGCCCGCCCTCCACAGGTGCAATGCTCCCACTCACAGCCGGCCCGAGGAGAGCCAGGTCCCTCTGGCTCTGGTTCAAAGCAGGTTAGAGAGCTGGGAAGGATCGAGCAGGTATTTTCAGGTAAATGCCCCTCCCACCTGACACCCCCTGCTCTGCCTTCCCATGGACCCTGTTCTGCCCACCCTGAGCCCTCACCTCATGCAGCAGATTGAAGACACGCCTGCCCTTGAGCCTTCTCCTGCTCTGGCTGGGATATCGGCCTGGGGCAGAGTCCTGCCTGCTTTGGGTCATGAGACCACCAGGGGACCAGACACTCGGGACAATGAGGGAAAGAGGGGCACGGTGACCTGGACACTGGTGTGGAGAATGTGGATCCCTGGTTATGTGCGGGGGCCTTTCACCTGCCACACGGTTTCAGACCTCACATTCTGGAATGAGTGGTTGTTGACCTCAGACACAACTGGCTAAATAAGACTATAGGACTAAGTGAGTTAACATCTATAAAACCGTGTGAAGGGGCATGGTACACGATGATAACTGTGGAAGCATTGTTTTATGTAATACCTGGTTGCTATTAACGGCTGAAGAACGGGAACCTTCAGGAGTACCTTCCTAGCACAGTGCTGCCGGCAGATTATTTGTCTAGAAAAGTGACTGTTTTGCACAATCCATTCTGAGCTCTTTAAAGCAGAAGAGAGAATAGTTTCTCACTCATTAATAATTATTAACATTCACTCATTCGTCAGATCGTCCCTGTGGCAGATCGATTTGCCAGCTGTGGTCCCCTGCTGTATCCCATCCCCGGTGCTCCTTCTATGCAACGACTGGCCTTACAATCGTCTCATGGCCAGGCCTGTGTCCCCTCTCCTTGAGGCTTGGCGGACGTTGTGCCCCCTCCACCAAGAGGGTGCAGAGGAAGTGATGCCAGATCACAAAAATGCCATGCCCTTACTTCTACCTTGATCTGGACAGCCTCCCCTGGCACCCTGCCACCAGACTGGGAGGAAGCCAAGCAGCCACATGGAGAGGCCATGTGTGGGGGCTCCGGCAGACAGCCGGCATCAATGGCCCACATGCGAGTGACGAGTGCTCAGGGGAGTCCAGCACCAGAATTCGAGTCTTTCCTGGCCTTCAGGCCACCCCAGCTGCTGCTGTCTGGAGCAGAAGCAAGTTCTCCTTTCTGAGCCCTGCTAAAATGGCAGATCTGTGGGCAAAATAAGGAATTAATGCTGTTTAAGCACCAAGTTGGAGTGACCTCATGCATGGTAGGCACGGGGCAGAGTGCGGTCATGGATGGGGCTGCCATAACCGAAACCTAACAGGTATGGGGTTGGCTTTGGTGCCAGGCAGCAAGACGTGGCTGGAGAAGCCTGGAGAGGGCAGAAAGCATATGAGAGCCAAGCGGGCCGTAGAGCAATGACAGCCAGGGTGTGGGTCATCAGTGGGTGCCACACACTCTTTGTTATGCCAAGGCAGAAGTCTGCCCACTGCTGCCTATGATTGCATGGAAAATGAGAAATAAATACACTTAACAAACTCCATGAGCTACTGAAGGAGTCTCCAGACAGAATATTCAAAGTGCCACCTGGCTGCTTGTGGAGACCAGTGACAAAATGCCAGAGAGAAGGGAGGAGGTGAGAGTTGGCCTGTTCCATATAAGGGCCCAGGATGGGCTACATCTGAAGACATGATCACCCCTCCTCTCTGCCCCTCCGGATGGTAAACACATCTACAAGTAACAAATGGCTTCCAGGGTTCTATTTCCAGAGTAGACAAACTAACAAGCCAATCTTCTCCCCAAAAGCAGCTATAAGTACTAGTAGTCTGGATGGACCCTGAAGCCACAAGCGCCAGGCAGAGGGGAAGGGGGCAGAACTGAGATTTGCACTCCTGCCGTCCACAGGTGCGACAGAGTGTGCGGTCTGCATCTATCCGAGTAAGCTGGAGTGATGTGCAGAACCCAGAGTCTCACAACAAGGCAGTCGTTTCCAAAAGTGTTCAACAACTGAGGAGTAAGGGAAGTGACACATTCTCAAGGAAAAAGACCCTGAGATAAACCAACATTGGAATTACTAGACAAGGCAGCCATTTGCAGCCATGCTTCATGAAGGAACAGAAAACACATTCACAATCAATGGAAAGAGAGAAAATCAAGCAGAAACTGTAAAAAGCATCCAAATGGAAATTCTAGCACTGAAAAATAAAATATCATGAATCAAAAAATCTACCTGATGGGCTTAATTATCGGATTGGACATGACAGAGGAGAGACTCAATGAACTAGAATATAGACCAAATGACAGAAATCACCCAATATGAAGAAGAGAGAGAAAAACACTGAGGAAATAAATAGCACCTTAACAATCTGAAAGTGCTGAGAGAAAACCTTCTCAGCCAAGAATTCTACGTCCAATGAAAGTCGCCTCCACAAAGAAGAAGAAAGACATTTCCCCCTGAAGGATAGCTAAGAGAGTCCTCTTCCAAGACCCTACAGTACAAGCAACGACAAAGGGATTCCCTTTGACAGAGGAAAATGGTGCCACGTGGAAATGTGGGTTTTCAGGAATGAATGAAGAGCATCAGAAGTGGCGGGTATATGGGTAAATAGAAAATGAGTATTTTCCCTTGAAGTTCTTGGAAAAACATAAGACTGGCTAAAGCAAAACAAGGACATTGTGTTGGGGGGTTTATCATGCATGTGAACTAGTACAGTTGATGATGAGCACAGAGAGGATGAAGGTATGAACAGACCATTAACCCAGGGAGACTGGAAAATTAGGAAGCATATGTTGCATCCCTAGAATAACCCCTGAAATAACAACACAAAGATGCATATAACTTGAAAGCCAAGAGACAAATTATTTATGGAATTATTTTTTTAAATAGTCACGTAATCCAAAAGAAAGCAAGAAAATAGGAGAACAAGAGTAACAAACAGAACAGAAAAAAATTTAAAAAAATATAAAACAACACACCTAACACTTATTAATTCTATTACTAGAATAAGTAAGTACTCCAATTAAAAAGGCAGAGGTTATTGGAATGGATAAAATGAAAAGAGAGACCCAACTCAATACTGTCTACAAGAGAAGCACTTTAATATGAAGACGAAACAGTTTGAAGGTGAATGGATGGAATGCATAGGCCGTGAACACAGTAAGGATAAGAAGTTAAAGTGGCTTCCTTCACATCAAATACAATAGACCGCCAAGACACACAATGCTGCCAAAGATAAAGACGGACACTTCATAAAGATAAGAGGGTCCATTCGCCAGGAAGAGGAAACAAGTACAGACAGTCTCAGAGTATATGGAACACTCATTGGTAGAACTAAAAGAAGAAAAACAAGTCCACACTCATAGTGAAAAGAAAAAAAAGGTGGGGTGGGGAAGATTAGAGAGAAAAATCAATAGAAACATAGAGGACCTGAAAAACACCATCTGTCACCTTGACAAAATTGATATTGAGCACTAAACCCAACAACTGAAAAATGTGCATTCTTCCCAAGTGCATAACGTCTGCTCACCAGACAGACCACATTCTGAGTCGTAGAGCAAATAAACCAAATGTGAAAGAATCGAAGTCAGACAGAGTGCTCTCTAGCTCCAGTGGAATTAAATTAGAAATCAACAGTAAGAGATCTAGGAAACCCCCGAACGTATGGATGCCAACAACATCTAACATGCTTGAGGAGGACATCACAATGGAAATTAGAAAATATTTCACAGAGGGGATAACGGAAACACAACAGGTGACAATTTCTGGGGTGTACTTAGAGCCCGGCACAGAGGAAATCCACAGCTTAAAGTGGCTTCTGTCAGAAATGAATAAAGGTCCAAAGCCAATCGCCAAAGTTTCTATCTCAAGAGCTTAAAAAAAAAAAAAAATCAACTCACAGTAAGTAGAATGGAGAAAAGAATAAGGAAAAGATATCAGAGAAACAGGGAACCAACAAAAAATAGGAAAAATTGACAACAAAGCCAAAAGCTATTCTTTGAAAAGATCAGTTGATTAAAACCATACCTAGACTGACCAAGGGAAAAAAAAATGAGAAAAAATACAAATGATCAACATCAGGAATGAAAAAATTGCTTATTTCAGATCATTTTTAAAAAGATTTATTTATTTATTTTAGATAGAGCGAGAGAGAGCGTGAGCAGGGGAAGGGCAGAGGGAGGGAGGGAGAGAGAGAATCTCAAGCAGACTCCTTTCTGAGCGAGGAGCCAATATGGGGCTTGATCTCACAACCCTGAGATCATGACCTGAGCCGAAAAGAGGAGTCAGATGCCAAACCAACTGAGCCGCCCAGGCAACCTGCTATTTCAGATCTTAAAAACACAAGAAAATATTATGAATACCTTCGTGCCAATACATTCAACCCCATTAATGATTTATTAAGAGTGTCATTAATAACTTTACACTGATGCATTTGATAAATTCCTTCTGGTTAACAGGATACATTCCCTGGAAAATACCAGTTGCCAAAATTTGCAGTAGAGGAAAGAGAAAGTCTGTGTATCTCTATGGCTGTATTTTTAAAATGAGTTTTTAAATTAGATACAAAGCTCCCCACCAAGAAAATTCAAGGCCCTGATGATCTCACTGGTAATTTCCATCAAGCTGTCAAAGAAGAAATAACATCAAATTTCACAAACCCTTTTACGTAACAGAAGCAATTCCCAACTTGGATGAGGCCAGCATAATCCTGGTACCAAAACGGACAAACACATCACAAGAAAAGCAGCAGCAGCTACTGCAGAACAATATTCCTCATGGGCCTAGATGCGTGTGAACAACTCAGGGGACCCAGCGACATTTGGAAGGGGCTGATCCGTTATGACCAAGTGGGGTTTCTCTCAGAATGCAAGGATGGTTTAACATTTGAAAGTCAGTTAACGTAACTGACCAGGATTAACAGCATCAAGGAGATAAACCAGACGCTTATTTCAGTAGACACAGGAAAAAGCCTTCGACAGAATTAAATTTCCAATCCTAATAAAACTCTGCCAACTAAGAATAAGGAGAACCATGAGGACAGCTCTGTGAACCCACGGAAAACTTCTGAGCATGAGAGGCTCTATTTTGGGACCAAAACTTCATCCCGTTTTGGGGACAGGAACTGAACTCCTGAACTGGGCAAGCATGTGTGACCAAACACAGGACTGGGGGCTCTACACCCTTGATAAACACTGGACACCCTGCAAGGGGCGTTTTCCCAGGCACTGACACAGAATCCCAGACACCAGAGGGCTGAGAAATCTCATTCTGTCTCCAGTCGTCACTTTTGGAAACAACTTGTGTCCCTTTCCTGACACTTCCACACTTTGCTGGTAAAGACTGCTGACTTCTACTCCTCAGGGGGACACAGTGGGGCGGCTCCCCCAAGTCCCAGTTCCGAGACCCCAGATCAGTGCTTCTGTTCTTATCCCAGCGCTTTCCGTTTTCTCAGTCGACACTAACATCCTCGGTAACAGCAGCCTCACTGTGGTGAATGCTATCCCCGTAAGACGGGCGCGAGGCGAGGGCCCTGCTGTCCTCATGGCCACTCGGCATTTACCGGAGGTCCTGGTCCTTGCAAGAGGGACGGCAGAAGAATAACATATGTCTGCGCAGGTCTGGCAGGAAGTAAACCGTCTCTCTCTGTGGCTGGAGCTGTGGCTGGAGGGACGAGGGCCGGAGGCTGTGCAGACCCTGCCTGCCTTCTCCCACACGCCCTCTGTGCACACTCGGTCCATCGCTGGCGGAGCAGAGGCTCCCTGGTGGATGTCTCCCTTTAGCCCCTCCCTAGAGACAGAGAGTGGCCCCCAGCACCCCGGCTGGACAAGGAGGAGGGAAGCTGTTGCAAGAGAGGGAGGGGGCAGGAGCATCACATCCCCATGAAGCCCCGCGATTCCGTGACAGACACGTTTAAGCCCTTATCACAGGCCAGACACCCCACAGGGCTAAGGATGGTGGCAGCGGTGTGGTCTCTGCTGCCGTGGCCAGCATCTCAGCAGTGACTGGGCACCCACCGAGTCCAGGAGTGAAGCCGGGTGACCCAGCAGGACCAGCACCCTTTCCTCCCCCAAGACTTGCGACTGAGGAGGGAAGTCAGCCTTGGGTCGCAGTGAGGGCCTGTCGCCGTCGCCCAGGCCCGGTGCCTACACCCCGGGGAGGCTCTCTGTCTGGCCCGCCTGTCACACAGTGGGCTCTGGGTCAACACCTGTCATGCCTGGGAGTCAGGAGTCAGTTGAACTGAGGTCACTGAGGGCCCGGAGAGGCTGGGAAGGAAACGTGGGGCACTCGGCTCAGCGCCTGGACGAGGGAGAAGCCGGGCAGCCTGCCGGCTCTGAGCACAGGCGGCCGACACCTTGCGTGGGAGCAGCCCCATTTGCTAGGAAATTTGCAGAGAGGAGAGGGGAGAGTTAGTGCCGTTGCCTTGGCAACCACTCTGTCACATTGTAATGAGGCTGGCAGGGGAAGGAGGCTTGTCTTAAAGGAGCATGAAGCATATCGATTTGCCTTCCGGAGGGGTCTCAGCAGGAGCTCAGCTCCTTCCCAGGCGCTCACTGGCACGAGTTCCACCGGGAGGACAGCGTGGGGGAGGTACCACGAGACCGACTACCCCAGCTGAAGAGCAAAGCGGTGTCCGTGGCACCACACCCACTGGGCCATGTCCCGGCAGAGCTCAGGGGCTCCGGGCTGGTGTTAGGGGGCAGGGCAGCTGTCCTCCACAGGCAGGACCCTCAGAGCCAGGCCCGTACCCACCGCCTCCTGGAGCCACAGCTCGGAGGCTCCTCGTGATTTCCCAAGTGGGAAAGCTGGTGGGGTAAGAAGAAAGACCGGAATCTACATTGGTCAGCAGAGAGGTGGGACAGTGTCGCTGACCATGGCCACCTTGCACCTGACTTCAGCCAGCCCAAAGGGGGGAGTCAAAGCAAGGAGTCCAGGGGGAGCCTACTGGTGGCAGGGGGCAGGCACCGGGTCCACTTAAATCGAGAACCAGGACCAGCTCAGAGGGGATTTTTTAAACAAGATTTTATTTATTTATTTGATGGGGGTGGGGGGAGGGAGAGCATAAGCTGGGGGGAGTGCCAGAGGGAGAGGGAGAAGCAGGCTCCCCGCTGAGCAGGGAGCCCCATGCGGGACTCAATCTCAGGACCCTGGGACCATGACCTGAGCCGAAGGCAGACGCTTCACCGACTGAGCCACCCAGGCGGCCCTCACTGGGGGATTCTGAAGCAGGAGTCAATATAAGTAGTATAAACCCTGACAATGTAAAAATAATAGAAGCACTAAGAATCAATGCAGAGCCTGGAGGGGAGGCCAGAGGAAGAGGAAATGAAAACCGCCCGGTCTTTCAAACCAGGACGTGTCCGATGGGGTCGGGATGGCAATGTGGGCTAGAAACACGCCCCGCCCAACAGCTAACGGTCCGCAGGGATTTCTCTTTCTCCTGACTAGCAGGTTCTCCCGGGAGAGGGGACTTGTGCGGTGGAGGTAAACGAGCTTCTAGTTCCCAATTTCTTCTGCTTCTCTTTGGTTTCCTATCCTTCTGTCAAGTTCAAGTTCGATCTAGTACTTCCAGGCTGCAAAGCCTGTGGGGGATGACCTCATCCTTTTGCATCAGTGCCTGCTCAGCCCTCCAGCTTGTTTCTAGCGGTTGAGCATGTGTGTGCCAGGCACGGTCCCAGGCATCTCCCACGCTGTGGCCCACAGGCTGCACCCAGCTGGCAGGCAGGGGCTCGGAGGGCAGGGCCCAGGAGACTGACGTGTCCACGTCACAGGTCGGGACTTGGGACTTGGTCTTAGGGGACACCGTCTGACATGTCCAAGTTCTACTTCCTCTGCGCACCTGCACAGACAGGTGTCTGCATGGCCGCCCCCGGAGACAACACTGGTTATTCTGGGTAGTAGGCTTCTGTTGCTCTTGCTGTTATGTTCTTCTTTGCACTTTATTTTCTTAAAGCAATACAAAAACAAGTGTGTAATTTTTTTTAAAAAAGCCTGCTTTCCTAAGATATAAAGTGCATACGACATGATTCACCCGTTTAAGTGTCTGCACAATGGTTTCTGACATATTGTTATTTAAAAAATGACGTGCGTGTGTATGTCGGCCATAAAATCTTCACGATTTTTTTAAAGATTTTTTATTTATTTATTTGACAGAGAGAGTGAGCACAAATGGGGGAGGGGCAGGGGCAGTGGGAGAAGCAGACTCCACACTGAGCAGGGAGCCGGACTCGGGGCTCGATCCCAGGACCCTGAGATCATGACCTGAGCCGAAGGTAGATGATCCATTGACTGAGCCACCCAGGCGCCCCCCAAATTTTCTCAATTTTTAAGTGTCCAGTTCAGTGGCATTGATCACATTCACCCTGTTGTGCAGTCCAGTTCCAGGACTAGTTTTACCCCACACGGAAACTCTGTCCCCGTAAGGCATTACTCCCCACCCCCAGCCCCAGCCCCCGCTAGCCCCCGCTCTGCCTTCTGTCTCCATGGCCCGACTCCCCTTGGGCCTGGTGGGTGTGGACCCCACAAGGTCTGTGCTTCTGGGTCAGGCTTACCCCTCTGGGCACAATGTCCTCCACCTTCATCCACCAGCCCGTGTCAGAGTGCCCTCCCTCCTCAAAGCTGAGCGACAGTCCAGCGTGCGGCCCTGCTACGTTGTGTGTCCACTTTCTGTCGATGGACACTGGAGTTGTTGGGTTTTGGCCATTGTGCTAAGGGTGCCATGCGCACGGATGCCAGACCGCTGCTGGGCACACAGGCGGCAGGCCCGGGGCATGGAAGGCGCTCAGTGAGCCCTCAGCGCCTCCCTCCTGGTCCTTCCAAGTTTACAAAATGTTTGTACTCGCCCTGCGTTCGTTCGGTCTTCTCAACAGCCCGCGAGGGCCTGGTACCGGCATCGTTCATTCCCGTTCTACAGGAGTGGAAACTCTGAGCCACTCCCTGGAAGGGTCAGGATAAGACCCCGGCCCCCGAGCTCCACGAGCAGCACCCTCCCTCCAGCTCCGCGTGCAGATCCCCAGTTGCTAAGGGGCCAGGGACAATGAGAACACTCAATGAAAGAGGAGGAGGGGAGAGCTCCCATGGCCGCTCCTCTCCACCTCTCCCAGGGGCCACCAGCTCTCGCGCTTTCAGGGCCCACCCCGCTGGAGGGCTGACCCCAGAGAGCAGGGCTTCCCCCGGAGGAGCTGGCCAGAGAGTGGAGGCCTGGCAGCCGCACCACCACCTTCTCTTCTCCAGGTGCTCGAGTCCAGGCCCTCATCTCCTGTCTGGAGGGTGCCTTCTCCAATGCCCGGCGGCACGGGGACAGGCTGGGAGTTGACATCCTGTGCTGGCTCTGCACTTCCCTGGGTGACTTGTTAGTTACCCGCAGTAGGGCTCCTGTTTCCCCGCCTGGGATGGGAGAGGGCTGGACCGTCGACAGCCTTCTTCACAGTTGACTTTCCAAGGGCTAAACACTGAACAATGGGACAGAGAAGAGAGACACGTGCCTAAACTCTCTGCCACCTGAGCTTCCCAGGAAACAGACGCTTGGGGACTTCTCTCCCTAGAAAGGGGAGTGTAAATGGGAAATGTGAACCCCAGGACAAGCTTCCCTGGTCTAAGACTTGGATCTCTGGCTGGGAGTAGGTATAAAAGGACAGCGTCTGGTGACAGGAAGGAAGACAATGCAACCCCCCCCCCCCGGGACCCTTCCAGGCCTGAGTGTAGCTGCCCCCACGTGTATGCACACAAACCGTGAACACAAGGACACACACCCCGCATGGGGACAGCATTCTGTTCCCAGGACACATTCTGTTCCCCTTGCACGCCCATGCTGACCACGCCCCAGAGGACAGGCAGAAGGCCTATCTGAGCACCAGATGACCTGCTTGCTAGCTCTGCCTGCCACCCCCCACTCCCACACCTGCCTTGAGACATCCTTCCTGGGTCTGAGCGCCAGTCTACCTCATTAAACGCTGACACCTAAGGGCATGTTCCACTTCTATCTCTGTACCTCCTGGAGATGTCAAGCTTAGCTCCTGGGCGGGCAGGCCAGACCCTCCCCCAGCGGCTAGTCCCCGCCCCGCCCCTGCCATTCCCATCCCAGATCTCGGGGGTCCGGAGCCCCCTGCAGTTGCGGCCAGCCAGGATGGATTCTTCTCTCCGAGTTAAATTTCCCCCGCCTTTTTGATGTCACATCCTGTCCCAGCCTGCTTCCCCGCCGCCGCCCTCCCCACTCCCGCGCGTGAGCGTGGCGCGCGGGTCCCTCTGCGCCACCCGGCTGCCTTCCTCGCAAACTTTTGGCACCCCCGCCCAGGCGCGCCGGTGCGGGAGGAGCGCAGGAGGAGGGGCCGCGGAGGGCCGCGCCCCGCCCGGGGACAGCGGGGACAGCGCGCAGGACGCGCTCGCCATGCAGAGCGGAGGCTCCGGGTGCTGAAGGCGCGGGGCCAGCAGAGCCGGGAGCGCGTCCGCGTCCACGCAGCGCCGGCGCCAGCACCAGGGCTCCTGCATGCCAGGACGGCGGCCGTGGCAGCGAGACATGCAACCGGCCCGGAAGCTCCTCAGCCTCCTCTTCCTCATCCTGATGGGCACCGAACTCACTCAAGTACGTGCATTCAACGCCATTTTCCTCTCTGCGAGCGACGGAGCGCGGGGCCGCCCAGCACGCGGGGCCGGCGAAGTCCGGGAGCGGCTGGCTCGCAGCTCCGCGCCTGGGTGGGGAGGGGGCCCCGAGCGCGGCGCACCGGCCTTGGAGGGAGGGGCGCGGGCTGACCCAAGCCTGCCGCGTGCCCCCACCTCCGGAACGCCAGCCCGGGCCCGGCGTGGCTGTCGGCTGCCCCCTCTCTGCTAGGACCCCCAGCCTCCTACTCCCCTGAGAAGTTCAAAGGGCAGCATGAGGGACTCCTACCGCTGCTATTGTCATCTGAGGGGGGGGGGCATTCGGAGCAGGGTGTCCAAGCTCCAGGCATTTCCAGAGGTAGAGCTAAGTCCCACCCCCCCCACACCCCTGCTCCAGAGCATCCTGCATCCCTTCCTTTGGGCATAGCGCTGCCCTTGGGGCTTCCCAGGCCGGCAGTGGTGGCAATTGTGCCTCGGAGGCCAGACTGGGAAGGGCAGGCGGTGTGTGCAGGGCTGGGTGCATTGTGGACTCAGTGTGGCGGCTGGGGGGTTGTGGCCACATGCGCGGCATGAAGTGTGAGTGGCAAGCCACCGTGTGCGTGTGTGGGGACTGCTGGGCATTTTAAGCGGGCTTGCCATCCCCTGAACAATGTATCAATAGGAAGCCTGTCTCTGGCTGGTATTCTCCATTTTAAAAATCCATTTCGGAGCTGGCAGGTGGAGAGAGGAGAAGGGCTGTCTGGGAGGGCTGGAATGGGGGTGTTGCTTTGGCACCGGGGCGCTGGGAAGAGGCTGCCAGCTTCAGGAGCCCGGCTGCTCGGGAGTGACATTAAAATGCCCTTTCGTTGGTGCCACTGTGCCACGCTCGGAGCTGAGAGAGGCTGGCCCCTTGGAGCTGCAGGTCCAGGAGGTGGACAGACGGCCCGCACCTTGGCCACAAGCCCCAGCTGCCCCTGACCCTCCTTCCCTCCCTCTGTCCCCCTCCATCTCAGGATAAAAGAGGAAACAAAGAGAGAGGGCAAGAGGTGGATCACAGGAGAGAAGGCTCTGGAAGAAGCTTCTGTTGTTCTGCCTTGAAGCCCTTGCAGGCTCCCTGGCTCTGTCCGGGAAGCGCCCCATTGGGAGGGTTCCGTTGCTCCACCCGCCCTCAGAGACCCCTTCCCTGGTGCCCCCAGACAGTGGGCTCCCCTAGAGAGGCTCTGCACGGTAGCAGGGAGAGAAGTTTTCTGGGCGGTGGGGAGAGCCTGGCTGAGGGGCTTGTGCTGTGGGCAGACAGTTGCATGTGTGCACGTGCACACTCACACACACTCACACACACGCACTCCGCAGACACGAGCGCACACGGGCAGAGAGGAGCCAGGCAGGTGGCAATTAAGAGCACGTGCCTTATCGAGATGTTTTGGGAAAGAGATAACTAGTTCTCCGGGGCCCTGGAAGTGGCTGTCCCGAGGGCCCCTGGAGCCTCGGTGGCCTTCTCCATTCCAGGCACCCAGACCACAGACACTTCGCATCCGGAGGTCTCCACCTCCCATCTTTTTAAAGATCCCCAATTCTGGGAAGAAACTTTCAGTTCAACTTCAATTGGAAGCTTCATCTCGGTGTTGAAAGTGTTTGCCCGGCCGTGCTGACGGTTGTGCCTGTCCCCCTCCCCCCTGAAGAAAACAACACCATTCCTGGCTGGTGCAGGGGGTGGGGGCTGGGGAGCTGACCTGGGTCTGGA
>NW_024424119.1:58116822-58128822 GCF_017311325.1 Ursus maritimus
GGAGGCTTCTCTTTCTGAAGCAGAGCTCTGGGAAGTCTCCGGGGACTGTGTCCCTCAGCACAGCCAGGAGGGACGGCCCCACCCTCCCCAGCCCTGCCTCCGAGGGTAGGCTACTCTCTGTGTGAGGCCTATTGTCCCGAATTGTGGTGGGATTTAGAACAAAGGCTCAACCAGCTAAAATCACTCCGATTGTTCCTAGTCTAGGAAGGTTCAGAGAGTGGTCACCAGCTCCAGAGACCCCTGCTCCCCGGTGCTGCCCAGATGACCTCGGATGGGCTGGGGCCTGCCACCTTTAGCAGTAACCTCTAAGGTGCCGAGGAGAGCTGGGGGCAGTTGTGGCTCAGGGCTGGGCTGCTGTGAATCTGAGAGCTGCTTGGGGACATCCACGCTCAAGAGTCTTGCTTTCTTGATCCCAAAGTGATTTCAACCCCGGGAAGCCACACCGCACGGTGTCGTGAGCAAAGCTCCGAGTGCCTGTGAACACCTGGAATAAGCCAAGGGAGAGCTGAGCACTGGAGGCTGAGCCCTGAGGGTCTGTCTCTACTGCCCATCCTGTTCCTCTCCCACCCCTTCTAAGTCGCTCCCACGGCCGTATCCGCCCTTTGGGGACCCTTCCAGAGATCTGCACACAAGGTTCTAGGGCCATGACGATCCCGGGTCAGCGGCGTTGAAGTGGGAACAAGTCAGACACGCGTGACTCGTACCTGCACTTCATACGGGCTGCTCGAAGGAGGCCCGCGGACGGGCGGGGGAGCGAGCACATGGCTGCGCCATCTGTTCTCCCGACAGCCGCCTGTGATGAGCCGCTCAGTCAAACGCCAACCGGTGATGGATGGCCTACTACGTGCCAGGCTGGCGGGCCCACACGAACTCTGTCCTCAGACAGAAAGACGTCTTACTCGGTCTCGTTCTGCGATTTCCAATCAAAGGTGGTGCTTCACACTCCTTGAGAAGCACCTTAGGAGTTTCCAGGGGGAGGCGGGTGTGGGGGGAGCTGAGCCCTCTGTCCTGGGGGAGGCGGGTGTGGGGGGCAGCTGACCCCTCTGTCCTGGGGGAGGTGGGTGTGGGGGGGCGCTGACCCCTCTGTCCTGGGGGAGGTGGATGTGGGGGGGAGCTGACTCCTCTGCCCCAGGGGAGGTGGGTATGGGGGAGCTGACTGCTCTGTCCTGGGGAGGTGGGTGTGGGGGAACTGACCCCTTTGTCCTGGGGGAGGCGGGTGTGGGGGGGAGCTGACCCCTCTGTCCTGGGGGAGGTGGGTGTGGGAGGGAACTGACAACTCTGTCCTGGGGGAGGCTGGGTATGGGGGGGAGCTGACCCTTCTGTCTTGGGGGAGATGGATGTGGGGGGGAGCTGACTCCTCTGTCCTAGGGGAGGTGGGTATGGGGGAGCTGACTGCTCTGTCCTGGGGGAGGTGGGTGTGGGGGAGCTGACCCCTCTGTCCTGGGGGAGGTGGGGCAGCTGGGGCTACCTGAGCCCCAGGCCCACTTGGTCCACTGATAAGAGCAAGCTGCCTGCATAGGAAGCTGTGAAATGGGTGGGGGCTCCATAGCAATGACCTTGACTCAGCTGCCCTGACTTGTACCCTAGTCCTACCAGGCGCCATTGGGGTGACCTTGAGAAAAGCTCTTAGCCTCTACGCATGAACGTCCACCTTCCAAGAACTGGATAACGCCATCGCGTGCTGTTCTTGGACGCCAGCTGGTCCGGTGTAGCGCAGTCAGACCTGGGCTCACGGTGTGGAGCGTGTCCGAGCCCTGCGGTCTGGCATCTGGGCTGATAAGCTTTGTGGGAAGACCCGAGGCGCTGCTGTAATTGATTGTTTAAGAGGCAGGAGACTGGGTGAACCCAGGGCTCCGGGGTCGGAGCAGGGGTGAGCTTGGAGAAGGTGGTGTGCGCGCCAGCCGTCCTGAGATCGCTCCTGCGTCCAGCAGTGAGCAGGGGTGGAGGGGGCTCCCCACCGAGGCTGACCTCACAGGAGGAAGGGTGTGTGGAGGAGCTGATTTATTCTAACGGAGAAGCGAGCTCCTGTCCCTAGCCAGGCTCTGCCTTTCTTAAGGACGCCAGCGCCCCACAGCACGCCCTGATGGGCTTCCTGCTGTGAATACTGAGCCAAGTGTCCCCGCGCTTGTCACGGCTGGTCCAGGAGCCCCAGTCCAGGTGTGTGCAAACCCGACTCCCCCGGGGAGGTGTGCGTGGGCGCCGTGGATGGACGGGGCGGGCGTCACCGAGCAGCTGGCGTGGGGTCAGCCCCTCAGAATCCCGCCGGGACCCGTCACTCCAAATCTCTTCTCTCCTCCTGAGATTCTGCCCGTCCTACAGGGGAAGACAACACCCGCTCCCTCGAGCAAATTTAATGA
The DNA here is from genome assembly GCF_017311325.1 of Ursus maritimus. NCBI lineage: Eukaryota > Metazoa > Chordata > Mammalia > Carnivora > Ursidae > Ursus > Ursus maritimus. The sequence continues at coordinate 58,119,180 of NW_024424119.1, forward strand.
AAATAAAACAGCCCAGTTCTGTGACCTGTTGGAGACTAACCTTGGACGGATGACCCCACTGACCTGTGCACCTGCTCTGGCCCCTGATCTCCCCCACATCTGCGCGGGACACCGGGGTGGGAGTGGTGGTGGGGCTGGGGGTCGGGAGCACTGCGGTCCTTCCCTAAACCAGTTAGCTCACGATGCACGGCATTTACTCCTCTGCCTTAGGGCTGGTCCACCGGAGAGCAGCAGGGAGCGGAGCGCTCCCCAGTCCCAGGCGGCAGGGAGGTGCGGTGACACCGGGAGGGCATGACGCTGTGACCCCTCCCCCTCCCCTCGCAGCTGCTTTGTCTCTGAGAGCACTTTGCTTCTGTTCCACTGACTGCCGCCTTCCCCAGTAAAAAGAAAGGTAATTTTCTGCCTTGGGTTGTATTTATTACTAAAGTTACCAGGCCCTGTGATCAGTATTAACGTCACCGTGTAAAGTAATACGAAACTAATTACTAGCTAAACTGAATTAGATACATGGCAACTGCCAGCCAGGCTGGTAGGGGGGGAGCCAGTTTTTGGCTCTGACAGGAACACCGTGATGCTTCCCACACTCTGGAAGCGGCAGCCGTAGGGTCCTCGCCACGGCGGGGCCGCTCCCGATGGTCCGGGCGGCTGACCGGGGCAGCAGGTGGGAAGCGAAGATGACTGTCCCTACGCTTTTCAGGCCGTCGCACACACGAGAAGCGCGCTGGACCACCTCAAGCACAGGCTTGACACCAGTAAGGAGGGTCACCGTTGGCTGAGTGTCCCTGAATCACGCTGCCTGCCGGGAGCCCGTCTGGACCCGCAGGTAGCAAGCCCAGCGACCCCATGCAGCATCCTCACTGTCCAAGCGAGGACGCCGCGCCTCGAGGTGCCGTACCTGGCCTCGCAGCCCCGCGCGTCAGTGACAGAGCCCTGGTGCGCCCCCAGGTCTGTCTGCCGCCTGAGACCCCGAGCGCATGTTTCTGTTAAGATGGAGAGAAAACATGAAAAGTAGAGGGAAAGGCTCAAGGTCACGAGCAGCAGGCAGAACAGAGGTGCCTGGAGCCATCGAGCAGATCTGTAGCCCTTTGCAGGGCAGCTCGGGGAGAGTCTCCAGCTGCGGGCCCCATGCTCTGACCTGGAAACTCAGCTTTTAGAAGGGGAGCCCAGAGCGCCCGGGAGCATTTGGGTGGGGGCCCATGTTGTGGTCTTCTTCCTACCACGAAGGGTGGGGGCCTTGAGCAAGTCCCCATCCGGGGGGCGTCTGGGAGAGTGCACCCAGGCCCCTCACCTCAGTTCTCTGGGGAATAAAATGAGGGTGCACGGAGGGAGCTCTGCACCCCTTCACGCATCCCAGCATCTGCTTGACGGCTGAGTCCAAGGAGCAGGCGAGAGCACACAGACATGCTTAGCTAACGTCGCTAATCGCTGACAGGCCCACGGTCCGTCACACCATGTGGGGCTCTGGGCATCATTCACGCAGCACTGGGGGGAGAGGGACCAGACCCTGCTCGCGGCTCCTTGCAAACGCTGGCTCCCCCTCCCTCTGGGCCCAGGTTAAGTCTTAGGACAACAACGGCCAGATGACGGCCAGATGACGGAGGGTGAAGGTGCCTTCTTTGCTCTCCGGCAGTGTTTAAAGACGCGAGCTTTCCAATCCGCTGGCTCTGATCTCGGCCACAGGGATTGGTACTGTGTGCCCGTTATGCAGGGTGTAATGACATCTACGGTCCGGTGTTCTGGCGGTCGGGGGGAGAGCGGGCAGCAGGAGAGCCTGGGGAGAGGTGGGCGGAAGCCCCATCTACGTTAGTAGTGCTTATCCCATCCCCCAGCGTCGGCCAGCGCGTGAGAGGCCCAGGCTTCACGGCGGAGACTTCTCCAGCGTGCGAGATGGCTGTCGCGGGTGGCTCTGGCGAGAAGTCTCTTCCTCGGGCTTCAGGCGATGCTTGGGGTGTATGAGGGTCGAAGAGAGAACAGAGGTGTATTTATAAATGTTATAAATAGCGTACTCAGGACCGTAGGGGGTTGGTGTTAAATCTGACAGCAGAGCAGGACTCGGAGAAGACACGGAGGCGGGCTTTCAGAAACAATCCGCCGCTCTCAGACATGAGTCCCCGAGCCCCTGCCCTGCCCAGCGCACCAAGGCTCCCAATGCCCGGGCTGCCCAGCCTCCGGGCCTCGTCCTGTGGACGCAGGAGAGCGGGGGGAGGGTGTCTGGGGCATGGCATCGAGGGACTCCATTTCTCCAGAGACAACACAGCCTCTGTTAAAGCTGGCTGGGCGGCTTTCTGAGGCCGAGTCGGGCCAGCAGGCAAAGGGTCCTAATCTGCTGAGGGCAGAGCGTGGGCGCTGGGAAGGAGGAGCGGCTGGCAGCGCCCGCGGCTGGCTCTGAGCGGGCGCTGACTTCCCGGTGCCTCCTGCAAGCGCAGCTGGACCCCAGGGTGGACTCAGATGTTTTTATAACTACGTCACCCTCCGATCCACGTCAGGAGCCGTGAATTCGTGTCGGAATCACTGACTGATTCAATAGAAACCAGTCTGTCCTCCTCAATCACTTATGGGGAGTTCCCTCAATGGACAGTAACGTTTACAGGACCCCCGAAAACCACGAGCTCAGCCCACGGGGCTCTACAAAGTCATCTCATCCGGGCTCTTCAAAGTGCCACTCCCAGAAGTGGACCCCATTTCCGCTGGGCAACAACGTGAAGCCGTGGCCTCCCGGTCTGGACGTGAGCCAGTCTGAGGCAGCATTTATGAAAGCAGCATGGAGCTTTCCGGAGCAGGAGCAGAGGGTGTGGAGGGCAACAGGGAGGGGCCACGGGCAGTCAGCTCTCTGGATGGACAGAGAATCAGGACTGAGGGCTGGAAGGGGGCGTCGTGGCTCCGCTGTTGGTCACAGAGCACTCTCCCACGGGAAGCGGTTCCTGTCCCCGGGGGACTGGAGAAGACACCATGAGTCCCAACACCCCCCTTGAGCCTGTGCGGACGGCGGAGGGAAGTGACCTAGGAGCAGTTTCGGCTGGGGACGGGCCAGCTCCCGGCAGCCGGGCTAACGCACTTGCCGTCGCAGCGGCACCCGGGGCAACCAAGCATGTCTGGGCAGGCTCGCAGCCAGCCAGTGGAGCCCCGGCCTGGGTCTTCTGAGCCCTCCTCAGGACATGCTCTCCCGGTGGTCGGGCGGAGAGCAGAGCACCCTCAGCAGAGCGCACGCCTGGCCTTTCCACACGGCCCAGCCCCACAGCGGCCGTGGCGGGAGACCCTCCACCACAGAGGGTCCTGCAAGTGCACGGGCGAGGCCAGGAGGAAACGCCCCTCGCGAATGGGTATGAGGAGCAATCACCCCGGGGTAAACCCAGAGGCCGTGGGCTGAGCGAGGCGGAATAAGGGGATGCTTGGATCGGGCTGCCCATGGTGGTCTTCTGTGGCTGCTGGGAGAGGGGCTTCAGGTCACCCGTGGGCTCCTAAGGTGCACGGCTCCAGACCAGACCCTTTCCCTGCCGCAGGGGTGTTCTTCCCCAGAGGAGAGTGAGTGGAAAGGGCACATAAGGGCTGGAAGGAGCGGACTGGCTCCGTGAGGACCCCCCCACGTCTGTCTTCCCTCTTCCTCCCCCACCCCAACTATGTGCAGATAGCTTGAGAAAAGTGTGCGTGGTTTTTTCACAGCAAAAGAGCATCCCAACTTTGTTCTTTGGGGATGTCCCTTTGCTCAGACCTGAGCAAAGTGGACCTGTGTTGTGTCTGCGGCACGGAGACGCTCCGATCAGAGCGGCTGTTGTGGGCCCTCATGGGGTCGTCCTCCGACACCCCACATGTGCCGTCCCCTAGAAGAAGACCGCGGTTTTCGGCAGGAGGGTGCTTCCCCAGGCATGTCACGTCGGCGCTCTTTCTGAGAGCCCTGAAGCCCCAGGCCCTGGAGGCTGGCGTTCTTGTTTTCACATGTGCTGGTGAATTTGTGCAAAGCCCACCCAGGTCAAGGCTGGAGGACAGAAACCTGGCTGGTCCCCCCCAAATTCACATGCTGACATCCTAACCCCGAAACGTGATGGCATTGGGGGGTGAGGACTTTGGGAGGGGCTCTGCCGTCATGACCGGCCCGGTGCCCTGTAACAAGGCTTCACTCACCCCGTCTGCCGTCTGCCCCGTGAGGACGCAGCGAGGAGGCGGGCGCTCCCAGGACACAACCCTGCCACTGCCTTGTTCTCAGAATCCCAGGCTCCGCCCCCGTGAGCCACGAAGGCCTGTTTCCACGCTGTCTGTCTGGTGCTTTATCATAGCCACGGGGCACACAGACACCGTGACCTCTGCCAGGCGGAGGCCCACCATGAGTTTGAGCTTGGTCCTGGGGACGGCTGGCTCCCCAGGTGACCTGGGACAGGTCCTGCCGTCTTTCTGGAACTGACACAGCGAGAGCATCGCCCATGGGCGTCCGCAACGATTAAGGGACGTCCGTCACGCACCTAGTGTGAGCGTGTCTGGGGCTCAGCACCTGCTCAGTTAACGTCACCCCAGCTATGCCGACGTGTGGACGCGAGGGAGCCCTCGCCACAAGGAGAGCTGTGTGGGAACTGGGATTGAAGTTCCTCCCAGGAACATCTGGGGTTGGCCAACGCCAAGGATCTTTAATCCAATGTCTCATTCTTCAACAATTCATAGTTTGCTTTGGGAAATACTGTGTAGCCTTCTAAATCCAATTACACTTGCTCAAGGCTTCTCAGATGACCCTTTCAAATGCATTAAAAGCAGTAGTCTTTCCTACTGACTCAGGGATTCCAGTCACTGAAGAGGACTTTGGTTTGAGATTGGATGAGTCGGAAGTGACTTTCCTCCAACCTCCAGTTTGTCAGAGCAGGGATGCAGGACAGGGAGACAGGGGTGTATGCCAAGGCGGTAGGGGTGCAGGACAGGGCGGCAAGGGTGCAGGGCAGGGGGACAGGGGTGCATGGCACAGCGGTAGGGGTGCATGGCAGGGCGGCAGGGGGGCAGGGTAGGAGGTCAGGGGTGCATGGCAAGGGGCAGGGGAGTAGGGCAGGGGGCAGGGGAGTAGGGCAGGGGGACAGAGATGCAGGACAGGGCGGCAGGGGTACAGGGTAGGGGCAGGAGCACAGAGCAGGGGGGCAGGGAGCAGGACAGGGAGTCGGTGGTGCAAGGCAGGGGGCAGGCGAGTAAGACAGGGTGGCAGGGGTGCAGGCCAGGGAGGCAGGGGGCAGGGGTACAGGGCAGGGCAGCAGAGGTGCAGGGCAGGGGGGCAGGGATGTAGGCTGCCGGTTCGTCAGGAGCAGGGCTGTACCCACCGCACACCGCTGTTCTGTCTATATGCGCACTATGGGAGGGAAGGATGTGAACGGTGCCTCTGCTCGCTTCTTTATAAAGCCGACAAGGACGGGAGAGCTGGTGAGGAGGGGCAGAAAGGCGTCGGCCGGGGGTGAGCAGGCTTTCCCCCCGAGTCCCTCTCAAACTCCCCTTCCTCCCAGGGTCAGCTTCGCTCTGGGCAGCTGCAGGAACCCCGAGGCGCAGTCCACGCTCGGCAAACCCGGCGGGAGTCGCCCAGAGCCGCAGGCTTACAGGACGGCCTCTCCGCCATGCCTGGGGGTGCCCGCACCCCCCGGCTCCCCAGCGCGACTGCGGAGGGGGCTTCCCAGCCCCAGGCCGGCCCAGTGGTCCTCGGGCCCTCCTGCCCCCAGCGGTCCCCCGCATGGGCACCAGCCCCGTCGCCTCCCACTCCCTGGGCTTCGGTTTCTCTGTGGAGGAGCCCGGCCGAGCCGGCGCTCTTCGCATTGGGAGCGCCGACTGTAAACCCTTACGGGAATTACGGACCTCAGGTGAAATGAGATGTTCTTCAGAATCAGGAGCGATTTTGTTGCTGTTTAATTCTTTGTGTCCGCCCCTTCGAGCGTCATCCCCCAGAACGCAGCCATGCTCGGTGGGGACCGTTCTCGTGTCCCGCGAGACCTCTTCCGCACGTGTGCGTCTGTATCAACAGCAGCAGCTCTCACGAGGGGTGGCCCAGGTCTCTGCCATTCGCTTAACCCCTGGTGGCTCCGCTGGGGGCCTCCTGATAGGTTGTGTCTTGTGCAAAGCAGGATGGTCGTACTGGGTGCCAACCGGCACCTGCTCTAACCGCCCAATCTTCATAGCACCCCGCAGAGAAGGGTGACGATTATTATTACCGAACCCATTTCATAGATGGGGGAACTGAGGCACAGGACGGCCAGTGCCCTGGCCGGGGTCTCCCAGCCAGGGGCAGGCTGTCCACCCCCGAGTCTGCATTCTCAGTGCTGAGGGGCTTATCGGCGATGCCCCTCTCTGGCCATGGCACGTACTTGGTTGCAATGCCGGGAATTTGCTCCCGCGTTGGGGCTGCTTCTGTCCAGGGCTGTAGGGCACGCTGTCCCCTGTGTCTGGGCCTTGTCCTGGGGTTGGTCTGCAGCACACTGTATCCCCCATCTTGCACTAGTAGGTAATAAGCTAGTACCTGTGGCTTCTGGATGGAGGGCCCCAGAGTCTTGTAGATTGCGTTGGGTTCAATTTGAAATTCTTCCCACCAATTAAGTGGCCACTGTCTGCAGTGGGATTTGAGCGTGAGTGATTTGGGCCCCGCATCTGTTTCTCATGTGCCGGCAGAGGAAGGAGCCAGAGCATCGGTAGTCCCGTGAATGCTGCCTCCAGCATCCTATTCCCCCCCACCTGCCCCCGCCTGTGCCTGTGCCCGTGCCCCTGCGTGTGACCTGGTGTGGCCTGGACTCCGCTGGTGCTCAGCGGAGCCTGCAGTACCAGCACGTACTGGGAGATGGCGCCCTTCCCCAACAGTTGGAACGGGCCACCTGCACTCCCTCACCTTCATCAGGGAAACCAATCAGGAAACCCTTCAGCGTGGTCTCACACCCAACCCTCAGGCCAGGACCATCCTGGCTGTAATCGAGTCCCCTTTCTGAAAGGGGACGGAGCAGAGTAAAGCCCCAGGAAGGCAGTGTCCTTCTCTGGTGGGCCCCAGGAAGGCTGGCTCCTTGCAATCCGCATTCTGGAAGGGAGACTTCTCGCGCAGGCAGAAGAGAGTGTAGTGAGTGATCTGGGGAGCTCTTCCCTTCCCGAATGGCTGGGAAAGCTTAATGGGAGCAACCGGAGCATGTGCATTTCATCCTCCAGAAGCCTCCTGCAAACACTAAAGCCCCATTAAGGTGTTCGACCCAGTCCGCGCCGGGCTTCCGAGGAGACTTGCACGTGGCCTGGCGTGATGCTGCAGAGCGCTGGGGACTTGTGCCAGGCTGCCCTGCCCCTCTCCCTGGGCACCAGGACTTGGGACCGCCACTCTTGCCCCCTAACCATAGACCCCAAGGCCCCACCCAGGGCCATGCTCCTCATGGGCGGGGCACCTTTTGCGCTCCTGCCCAGATTCCTGAGCCCCAAACCTGCACCCAGCTCCTGCCCTGCCAGCTGGGCCCTGCACCCCTCCTGCATACACGGACCCCTCCCGCCCATACCCGGGAGCCCACACTGGTGGGTGCCAGCAATTGCCTAGAAACTCCTTTCTTCCCAGAGGTATTAGAGCACCTGGCCACCCTGGGTCCCAGAGAGCCTTTACACCTCTTTCCCTCTCCCCCAGCACTGGGGCTGGAGACCCCCTCCCGGCTGGGCTTCAGATGGCAGCAGGGCTGGCCTCGGGAGCGTGGACCCACCCCCAAGTAGGTCCGGGGCAGCCAGGGCTGACCCCGCAATGGGGTGGGGGTGGTACCAGAGGGGTGCCCCGGCCTGACTCAGCGGGGCGGGCGGGGGAGGGTAGCAGCGCGCAGCCCATCTGGAGAGTCAGGCCGCCGAGGTACACGTGGATTTTAGGACTTGGGGGCAGTGGTCAGCTTTCCTCCTGAACACCCATCTCAACCCCTTGGCGACTGGGGTTTGCAGGCCTCGCTGCCAGCAGCCAGGGGGCGGCGGGGAGCCGGAGCGGAGAGGAAAAATCCACCCATTTCCTGGGCAGATTGCGTCGGCCGCCGCCCGGCCGTGTCCCCGCCTCCCGGCCGCGGCCCCCGCGCGCAGCCCGCACGGCGCTCAGAGCCAGAGCCGGAGCCCGAGCCAGCGGCGGGGCGCGGGCGCAGGGCGCGGAGGGGCGGCGGCACCGCGGACACCGGGCGGCGGGCGGCGGGCAGCGGCCACTCTCCCCTCGGCGCCCCGCGGCGCAGCCATGGCCGGGCGCGCGGGGCGGCGACGGCTACGGCGGGCGGGCGGCGGCGGCCGAGGGGGCGCGGGGACTCGGCCGGGCGCCCCTGCCCGCCGCGGTGCCGGCCGCCTGAAGGCTGCCCGGGGGCGCGGAGCCGGAGCCGGCGCCGGCGCGCGCGGGCGCAGGAGGCGACTCGAGGCGCGATGTCGGTGCCGCTGCTCAAGATCGGGGTTGTGCTGAGCACGATGGCCATGATCACCAACTGGATGTCCCAGACGCTGCCCTCGCTGGTGGGCCTCAACACCACCAAGCTCTCTGCGGCCAGCGGCGGGACGCTCGACCGCAGCACCGGCGTAAGTCCCCGCCGCTGCCCCGCGGGCCCTCCCGCCTGCCCCCTCCGACCCCGGGCTGGGCGGCGCCGAGCAGGGCGCAGGGCCAAGGATGCGGGCAGGGGTCCCCGGCGGCTCCCCCAGCAGGTGGGGGTGACCCTGTCCGTGCGCTGCCGGCCGGGCCAGCGGCCCGTCTGGTCCCCCAGGGGCGCCGCCTCCTTCCTTCGCGGGGTTTCCTCGCAGGGCAGGGCGCCTGAGGGACTTGGAGGCTTGGAGTCCCCTTCAACTAATAGTAAGTCCCTCACTGACAAGGTCAGGAAACTGAGGCAAGGGACTTGGGGACTAGTCCAAGGTCACTCAGCAAGTAAGGGGTGGGGACGCCGCTGCTCCACCCTGTCGGGGCTGGTCCAGCCAGGGCTCGGACTGAGCCCGCCCTACTTTGTGAAAGGCAGACCTGACTGGACTGCCCGGAGTGGGCCGGGCCGGCAGGCGGGCCGGGAGCGGGCGGCTCCCACTCCCTGAGGCTCTTTTCCCTGTTGGTCCCCACGCATGCCAGGTCCCTCAGGGTCCCGGAGCCTGAAGGTGCGGTGGCCGGGGTGGGGCCCTGGGAGGCACTGGCTGCGGAGCTGGCCCCCTCTCGGTCCCATCGCCCCTCTGTCCTACCTCCCAGGTGGCTTTTCCCTCCCCTGTCAAGGCCTTGGGGGAGGGGGAGAGCGGCCAGGGCGCCTGTGGGCAGGGCTGACTCAGATGGTGGCTGGAGCTGCAAGCCAGGCTGAGCTGAGCGGGAAGCTCCCCTGAGCAGAGGAGGATGTGAGGAAGGGCCCCAGGCTGGCTCCCTCTGGGGCGTGGGGGGGGCAGGAGGCTCCTCTCCTGCCTGGTTTTTGCTGGCCCCGGCGCAGCGCTCCGGGGGTGGGGGGTCTCCACATGACCCCCTCCTAGGACCCTCGGCATGTTCACCGCACCTGGTGTTTCTAGGATGACAGCCAGCGTGCTTTTCATAATGACTGCGCTCCTGCGTCTGGGTCCTGGGCTCCTGGGGTTGGCAATGAATGAACAGATGTACAGCTCCTATAGATTCTCCTCCCCACCCCCAGGCTAAAAATAGCGGGGAGGTGACCTAAGGTGCTCGGCAGCTGCGGGGGGGGGGGGGGGGGGGGGGGGGGGG
>NW_024424119.1:58128832-58129836 GCF_017311325.1 Ursus maritimus
GGGGCGGGGTCTGTGCTCCAGCAGTGGTTTTGGACAGTAGTGTCTCCCCATGTGCCTGGTGCTCAGCGCCTGAGCCGGGCTGCAAGGGGACACCGGCCAGGCACAGCTCCGGTTTCTCGGTGGTCCTTGGGCATACCCTGGGACTGAGGTTGGGTGTGACCTGGCCCCACATGTCCCCAGAAACTTGGTGACATCCACCAAAGGACTCGTGGGTCGCAGCCCTGGCAGTCGTGGAAGGCTGGCATCTCCTCGGGCAGTCTCTGCCAGGATGCCCGCAGGACGGCCGCCGGGGCTCGGGGTCGTGGCGGCTCTGGGCTAATGGGCTGCCGGACCCCGGCTTTTACCACGGGCGCTTCGTCTCCGAGCGTCAGGGACGGTGTTGTGAGGCTGCGCCAGCCACCCCTGCTTGCCTTATGGGGAGGAGATCTTATTTCTGAATTACGTGCTGCTGTGAGTCAACCAGCCACTTGCTTTCCTGCCTGACTCCTCACCGGCTTGCGGCCTCTCCCCCTCCCTGCTGCCTAGCCTACCAATTCTGTCAGATGCCAGAACACCAAACATCCCTGGGATTGAAAAATCCCCTGAATTTGAACTAAATTTACAGAGTCGTGCCTGTTTGACTTCCTTCTAGCCCTGGGGACCACGATGGGATTCCGCCCCTTTGTTCTCGGGGGCTCCCGTCCCTCCCCGTGGTCAGAACGTGTCTTTGGACCGTTTTTGTCCTTCTCTGCCAGGGGTCGGACTTTGACAGTCCTTGCTGGTTGCCGTTTGCAGTGCCCTGCCTGAGGGTCTCACTTCTCTCCCTCTCCCCCCCCACCTGCCCCCCCAGGTGTTGCCCACCAACCCCGAGGAGAGCTGGCAGGTATACAGCTCCGCCCAGGACAGCGAGGGCAGGTGTATCTGCACAGTGGTCGCCCCCCAGCAGACCATGTGCTCACGGGATGCCCGCACGAAACAGCTGAGGCAGCTACTGGAGAAGGTGAGTCTGTGCGGGGCGTGTGTGC
>NW_024424119.1:58129846-58147548 GCF_017311325.1 Ursus maritimus
GGGGCGGGGTCTGTGCTCCAGCAGTGGTTTTGGACAGTAGTGTCTCCCCATGTGCCTGGTGCTCAGCGCCTGAGCCGGGCTGCAAGGGGACACCGGCCAGGCACAGCTCCGGTTTCTCGGTGGTCCTTGGGCATACCCTGGGACTGAGGTTGGGTGTGACCTGGCCCCACATGTCCCCAGAAACTTGGTGACATCCACCAAAGGACTCGTGGGTCGCAGCCCTGGCAGTCGTGGAAGGCTGGCATCTCCTCGGGCAGTCTCTGCCAGGATGCCCGCAGGACGGCCGCCGGGGCTCGGGGTCGTGGCGGCTCTGGGCTAATGGGCTGCCGGACCCCGGCTTTTACCACGGGCGCTTCGTCTCCGAGCGTCAGGGACGGTGTTGTGAGGCTGCGCCAGCCACCCCTGCTTGCCTTATGGGGAGGAGATCTTATTTCTGAATTACGTGCTGCTGTGAGTCAACCAGCCACTTGCTTTCCTGCCTGACTCCTCACCGGCTTGCGGCCTCTCCCCCTCCCTGCTGCCTAGCCTACCAATTCTGTCAGATGCCAGAACACCAAACATCCCTGGGATTGAAAAATCCCCTGAATTTGAACTAAATTTACAGAGTCGTGCCTGTTTGACTTCCTTCTAGCCCTGGGGACCACGATGGGATTCCGCCCCTTTGTTCTCGGGGGCTCCCGTCCCTCCCCGTGGTCAGAACGTGTCTTTGGACCGTTTTTGTCCTTCTCTGCCAGGGGTCGGACTTTGACAGTCCTTGCTGGTTGCCGTTTGCAGTGCCCTGCCTGAGGGTCTCACTTCTCTCCCTCTCCCCCCCCACCTGCCCCCCCAGGTGTTGCCCACCAACCCCGAGGAGAGCTGGCAGGTATACAGCTCCGCCCAGGACAGCGAGGGCAGGTGTATCTGCACAGTGGTCGCCCCCCAGCAGACCATGTGCTCACGGGATGCCCGCACGAAACAGCTGAGGCAGCTACTGGAGAAGGTGAGTCTGTGCGGGGCGTGTGTGCGTGCGTGTCCGTGTGTGCGTGTGTGTGCCCGCACCGGCACCAAGGCTGGGCTGGCCTGCACATCTGTCCCGGCTTCAAGACCTCCCTCTTTCCTGGCGTGTCCACACTCAGAATATTCATGAATGAATGACTGGGTGGATGGAGACCCCCCCACAGATGGCGCAGGAGGAGATGAGTAGACCCTGCTGGACGAGCCGCATGGGACTGGGGAGAGGGGACGTGGGCTGCTCCCCATGCCACCATCTTCCCATCTGTCCCGGCCGTGTGGGGACCTGTAGTCCGGAGGGCTCGGAGCTGTCGCTGAGCAGCCGCCTGGGGGAGCGCCCTGGGAGCCCCTTGGGTTTTCGCCGATGGGCTCTTTCCGCTGCCCATGAGCACTTGCTTCTGCCAATCGCAGGCCTTGTGGTGCAAGTGCGCCGCGGTCCGCCCTCTGCGACCCACTGGCAGCGGCGCCGTGCGCTCACACTCACGTTTTAAACCCATCGTTTCAAAGAATCTGCACGAGAATCATGTCAACTTGGTGAGATTTTTCACCCCGTTCCACCGCCCACATACAGGAACACGCACGCCCATGCCCTCACCATGCACAGACCACCTACACACCCCATGTACACACACCACACACACACACCCCAGATACACACCACACACATGCACACCGGATACACACGCAACACACACACCCCACGTACGCAGAACACGCACACATACCGGATACACACGCAGCACACACACCCCACGTACGCAGAACACGCACACATACCGGATACACACGCAGCACACCGGATACACACGCAACACACACACCCCACGTATGCAGCATGCACACCCACTGGATACACACACCCCCCAATGAGCCATAACTGCCATTGTTGAGGAGTACGGGGTGGGGGCGGCCTGATCTGTGAGGAAGCCGTCCCCCTGCCCCCGCCCCGGGTTGTGCTCCTGGCTGGGGAAGGTCGTGGCGGTGGCAGCACCATGGCGCTAGGTCAGAACTGTTCAGTGTGAGCCCCGCTCAGCCACAGCGCCTCACACAACTGCAGACAAAGCAGGTCCCTGTCTTGGCCTCAGTTTCCTTAAGTGTGGAGGGAAAGCGTGGGTAAGCGACTCCCGGGTACTCCCAGCTCTGCGCGGTCCCGAGGATGGGGGGGAGAAGGGCATGGAGGCCGTGGACTCGGCCTGGCCGTGGCGCCTGCTCCCCTGTAAGGGACAGCGTGGTCTTTGTTCTGCGGTCTCTAGCCCACCCAGTACGTCATTTAGAAAGAATTAAAGTAAAACGCATTTAGCAGATTCCACGAACGTTCATTAACACCAAACTAGACCAAAGCCTAATTGGGCCTTTAATTATTCAGAATTGCAGAGGAAGAGGTGGAGCTGGGAGGGGCCTCTGGGACCTGGGAGGGGGGAAGGGGGCGCAGGGCTTGGGGCCCTTCTTCTGCCTCCGTACTCCACGGTGTCAGGGCTGGAAGATTTAAAGCCCATTTTATACCCCAGTGGGCACTGTTTTCAGAGGGCAGCAGCCTTTTGTTGTAAAAGAGAGCCTCCCGGCTTCCTGCGTTAGTGCGGCGGGGGCAGGGCGCGCCTGCCTCCTCGGGGTCTCCTCCTGCCTGTGGGGAGGGGGCACCGATGTGCCCGGCTCCGGTAAGGTGTTCCCTCGGCAGGGCTGGGGTCCCAGCCAAGCGCCTGGCGCGTAGCTCTGTGCTTCTCCAGCCTGGCTGCATGTGGGGCTCCACCCGAGGGCGTCGGGCAGTGGAGTCGTGGGCCGCATGCCCAGGGGTCCGACTGTCATTGGCCTGGAGTCCCCGGGAGGGCCTGGCAGCCGGGACCTGGTAGATGCCCGGTGCCGACATGAGGCCAGGGCTGAGGGCCACGGGAAGCCCGCCGAGTGGAAAAGGCCTGTGGGGGCCACGGGTTCTGTTCTCTTTGAAAAAGCCACCAGCCCTGGCTTTGGAAGCATGGGCTTTGGAATCAGGCCAGGCTTTGGATCGTGGCTGACCGCTGTGTGACGATAGACAAGCTGCTTAACTTCTCTGAGCCTTGGTCTTCTTAAGCATAACATGGGTCTTGAAATAGTGTTCACCTCCGAGGGTTTCGTAAAGATAGAGTGGAGTAAGTGACAGGATGGGCTCAGCCTGGGGAGGACGGTGTCATTTGGTAGCTGTGTGACCTTGAGCTCATCAGTTGGTTTCTCAGGGACACATCCTGCAGGAAAGAGGATGGCCCAGGGACTGGGGTGTAGACCGGGGGAGAACACCCACCTGGGAGTGGTTGGGCCCCTCAGCCCCATCGTCTGCTGTATGACCGGCCAGAGAGGGGGGTCCTCGCTCCAGGTGGGACGGACAGTAGGAGAGTCCGCATTTTGTGTCAAGGCAACGGAGTAGCTTGGCCTCTTTAGAATTTGTTTTCTCGATCTTAAATTTAATCTTACTTAAAATTCATGAAAAGCATTCCTCTTCTGGCAAATGAGAAGCCCGTTGTGCTGCGTGGGGCCCCTGTTGGAGGTCTGCGTCTGGGGCCAGTGCGGACCCAGCAGCTTCTGCTCAGCCCACAGGAGCCCCCGCCTTGTGGGTTTTGCCAACGCAGCAAGAACCCTGCGTCTCAGGAGGGGAGGGGGTCTTGACAGGAGCGGCCATCCGTGTTCCTCCTCCCAGCATTGTGGCTGCAGGAGGCCCTGGGTGCATTAGGCGCAGGGGGCTTTGTGTCGCGGGTGTAGGAGTGAAGAAGCCCCAGGCCCCTCCCATCCCACGCTCCCCGTCCAGCCAGGTGGCTGAGACAGATGTGTATGCGTGCTTACTGCCTGGCAGGCCTCGCGCCAACAAGCTGATGCCGTTTCCAAGTAGCATGCGGCCACTTCTGGCTCAGCGCATCCTGGAAGCCTCCGAGGGAGGTCGTGTTTGGCATGAGCTTTAAAATAGGGAGGAAACCAAAACTCACAACTCTTCTCAAAGTGAGTCCTGTGGTTATTCAGTGTGACAGAATCAGACAGGTGTGGGGGGCAGGGAGAGAGAAGGTACTAGAGCAAACGTTTTCCGGTTCCCCATGGAAAGGACCAGAGAGCATCAGAGTCACCCACAGAGTGTAATTTATAAACCTGAATTTTTAAGCTGGATTTGTGTGTTGCTTTTAAATAACTAGCCATGAAATTCCAGGTATTTTAAAATGCTGCAATGAGTAATATCGGTCTTTCTCCTCCCAAGAAGCCTTTCGGTCGTGCTCTTACTTTATTCGCGGGGGCGGAGGAGGTACCGTAAGTGGTAGAAACCGCACTGTCATCTTTCCACCCAGTCAAGCTGCGTGTCATACCCTCACGGTTCCGTTCGTAAAAAGCGAGAGGGTTTCCAAAGGCAGCAGGAAGTCAGAAATGGAGTTTGGCGGTGGTCGTGCAGGTATCTCCTCCCTGGTGATTGGATTCAATTCTGAGAAGCGACCCAGACGCCACTGCACTATCGCGAGCTGCATCCCCTCCCCACCACCCCGAATGCATGTGCACAGAAACACCAGCCGGTTTCCCCAGAATAAAATGCACTGGCAGGTGGCTTCCCTGAAACTGTTTTTCTTTTAAGCTCTCTGGAATCCTGTTGAATATTAAAGTTCCATCTTGAGGCGAGACTCAGTTCAGATCTGCCTGCAAAGACGTAAAACAGCGATTCTTCATTTGCTGGCTGATTGATTCCTGACTCGATGCACGGAATGTGTATGTTTGCAGAGCAGTCATCCACCTATGATACTGGGAGGAGTGATGGATGGTGCGCGAGATAGGGACGAAGGTTGATGCAGAGTCAGGGAGAGCAGGGCCCTGGTAGCTTGGCTCCACGCTCCTGCCATCAACCTTCGCGGCAGGATGCCTGTGAGATTTAGGGGGACAGAGAGTCTCTACCTGGGTGGGGGAAGCCCAGCAGCGCTATTCATCCTTTTTTGGTATTTATGCCTGCCTGACCGGTTTCATCCTGCAGAATAAAGAGACTGAGACACAGTCCCCTCCCCTCTGATGAAATCAAAAGAAAGAAAAAAAAGTCACCCAAAGCCTTGTATGCCTGGAGCTGTGAGCCGGGGAGGACCCGAGGCTCCCGAACCCCTGATTTGCATCGCTGGCCATAAGAGAAAGCATTCTGGAACATGGCAGAGGAAATGTTTACCAAGCCAATTTGCTCTGTTTGGGGAGTTCTTGGTCCTAACACTCCCTGATGCTGGTGATTAACTGGTAAATAATGCATGGGCCGCCTCTGGTTCCCAGCGTGTCGGCTGCGTGGAAAAGGTCACTGTCGTGTATTAGGAGGCAAATAAGTTGGGTGGGCCCCTGCTGCAGCTCCTTTCTTGAACTTGTTGCCTTTTGACAGGTGCAAAACATGTCTCAATCCATAGAGGTCCTGGACAGGCGGACTCAGAGGGACCTGCAGTACGTGGAAAAGATGGAGAACCAAATGAAGGGGCTGGAGTCCAAGTTCAAGCAGGTGGAGGAGAGCCATAAGCAGCACCTGGCCAGGCAGTTTAAGGTATGTGTGCTCGTCTTCCTCCTCCAAGACTGGCCTGGGTTTCCCTTGTGCTTTCCCCTTCCCCTCCATAAATAGAAACATGGGGGGGCTGGGGAGGAGTCCCGCAGAAATTGCCCTTCGTCCTGCAAATGGCCGTCGTCCTTGCACACGAGGCAGCCCGCCCTCGCCCTGGTTTGGCAGAAGACACCTTAAAAGGGGTGGAGGGAGCCCTGGTTTTCAGCCCCCATTAGCTTCCCAGGCCCGGTCCAGGGACCTGGCTTCTGAAGCCAGGTCACAGATTAGCTGGGAAGGGACACGATTGGTCCTGTCATTCTGCAGCTGCTGTAGGTAAATCACATTAGCCAAGGATTAGCTTAATTGATTAGAGCCATTTCTGAGCAGGGATCACTCGGGGCAATTTTTCACATCTGACCTAATTTAGCTATGACAAGGCACACTGTAGATTTGCAGGGAGGAAAGAGACACCAACATCTTTCTCACTTCCTGGTAAGTGTTTTTTCTTTTTTTTTTTTTCTCTCCAGGTCACTCTGGACATTAAAGCCAGAGTTTGACCTAAAATTATATATACATATATAGAAATATGTATATATATATACATATATATATACACACAGCTCTAGTTTACTAAGCTTCTAAATGATTAAATTGAAAAATTATATGCACCTTAATTAAGGTACACGTGCATGTTAATTAGCGATCTAGCCCAGATATAAATGAACAGGTCAAATTACACAGCCCTGCTTGACTAGAAATTGCTGATGCTCTGTCTTCCTGTCCTTTTTATGCTAATGTTTTCTTTGATGTGCTCCCTGCATGAAGCAAGAAGTAATCCACTTTTAAAAGCGATACATTATGCAGACGAAACGGCAGGCTAACGAAGTAATAAATCTGTATTATAAATAAAATAATAGCAGGCCTGATCCTCTCGAGGAGCAGTGAGCCGATTGCTTACGTCGGAGGCAGGTGACTATGTTGTCCTTGCTCCTGACAACGTCGTCGTGAATTATCTCGGAGAGAGAGGTTTTGACCCACCTGACCAAAAAGAGTTTGTGTCTCTCCCTGAAAGGCCAGCATTCCCTGCGCCATGCTAGGGTCCGAGTCCTCTGAAGACGGGGGTGTCTTTAGCTGCCATGAGCGCGCTTATCTTTGCAAGCGCTGTCCAGACAGGCATCTCTCCCAGTTCCAATCTGCGGGGCAATATGGCCCCAGGGGAGGAATTGCAACCCCTTGCCTTTGACCATGCTTGAATTGCATTAAGAATTCCACCAGGAATGGTGAGGGAATCTCTGTAACTGTGAAGGCAGTTGGTTTGGACTAAATCTAACAATGGAGTGTGATTTTTTTTTTTAAGTGACCATGAGAATATTTGTCTGTGAATGGCTGTCTGTTGAAGGCAGGCTAGTGAGGTAGTTCTTCAACGGTATTTCGTTTTCTTGCTTGCAGGGCTAACTTAAAAGCGTTTTTTCAGTGCTGCAGTGATTGAAGAAGCAGTCCACTCCCATGTAACCATGAAAGAGGGTCAGAGAGCTTTTGCACCATGCATTTTTACTATTATTTTCCAATACTTAGCACCATATCACTAAGGAACCTTGAACACAACCAGGATCCTCTTTTGCATGCGGCGGTAGATGCATTCCATGGATAGTTTGAACCCTTGTCAATGCATTTTTTGAAAAAGAAAAAAAAAAAAGAAAAGAAACTTTGTGTGTGTGACTAAAAGCATGTAACCTTAAGATGTTGCATTCTAAACTGACAATAAAGACCTTTCCCAAATATGTTGGTGTTCTGAAGACTGTTTAATATGCTCTTCTAACTCTTTTGGACCAGAATACATAAACCTATAAATGCAACAGGAGTGTGCACACACTCCCTCACCCGGGGAGAAGCCAGGCCAAGGCAGGGTGTTGCAAGTTTTTGCACGCAGAGCACTGAACCCAGCTTATTTTAACCTTGCAGGCGATAAAAGCGAAAATGGATGAACTTAGGCCTTTGATTCCTGTGTTGGAAGAGTACAAGGCCGATGCCAAATTGGTATTGCAGTTTAAGGAGGAGGTCCAGAATCTGACGTCAGTGCTTAACGAGCTGCAAGAGGAGATTGGCGCCTATGACTACGATGAACTTCAGAGCAGAGTGTCCAATCTTGAAGAAAGGCTCCGTGCATGCATGCAAAAACTAGGTAGGACCAGAACCCTGCGGGGGCGTGGCGCTGCTCCGCCCACCTCCGCTCACGCACAGGCTTAGGGAGCGGTGCTGAAGCGGACAGCGCCCGCCTGGCTTCAGGGAGGCCGCGGCTGCATTAGGGCTCCTGGGTAGAGCGTAGGAGCGTACCGAGGCGGCGGCCCTCCCCCTAGCGCACTGTCCGACCCTGTGCAAAGGCCAGCGCACAGACCCCATGAAGTCGCACATCCGGAAAAGGTACTAGATGCCACATACCATCTGAAGAATGTGTGTGTGCGCGCGCACACGTGAGTGAGTGTGTCTGCGTGTGTGATGGGTGAGTTTAGGACACGCGTTTCATAGGGCTGGAAACATACATCTCATATTCTCT
Organism: Ursus maritimus; assembly: GCF_017311325.1. Classification (NCBI taxonomy): domain Eukaryota; kingdom Metazoa; phylum Chordata; class Mammalia; order Carnivora; family Ursidae; genus Ursus; species Ursus maritimus. The sequence continues at coordinate 58,137,892 of NW_024424119.1, forward strand.
CCAGGTTGGGAACAAAGGCTAACGAAACTCCCGAGATAGCAAATCATGCGTAGTTTGAATAAAAGAGAAAAGAAAATTCGGTCACACCACCATAGACGACTTGCCATTCACAGCGAGAAAAGGCGTCAGTCCGTCCTAACGGCCTGGATGGAGGGAGCCCCTGAGTGCACGGGCTCCTCAACCCCGTTGTTGCTTTCTGGGGGGCACCAGATCTGGGGGGTCCCCTGCCATGGGGGGACCCCTCTGGATTCTGGCTTGTGCTTGAATTCCTGCTCGCCTTATCAACCTCCCTCTTTCTTGCTCTCACAAATCGTGACTTGCTGGTGTCTGCGCCCATTCTTCTGGCACGTTTCTAATTTCCAGTTCATTCTTGGGTTTTCCTGTGAAGATTAGCTGGCTCTTCTCACCAAATATTTTTTGACACCACAGTTGTTCATGTTCATACTGTATACTTAGTGTACTTGAGGGTAATTTTTAGGGTAATTTTGGTTTATGAAGAAGTTTTCTTAGGTTTTATCTGATATTCTAACTTGATGCCCTCCCCACACCCTCCACACATACCCCAAATGCCTTCTTATAAGCTTACAACATCCCAAAGTAGCAATCTTTTAAAAATCCCTGGCATCATGGGACGAAAGCGAGAGAACATCGAAAGGGCAAGGAAGTAGTCGGCCAGCCCTCCTATTTGAGCAGGTCTGCACGGCCAGATTATTTCGAACGCCGTTCGAGACCTCCCAGCAAAGGCAAACACTCGAAAGTCCCCCAGGCCCAGGAAGGATGGCGAGAGGCATTGGGAGTTTAATCTGGTTTAATGTGGGCACTTCTGCCGTGTCCCATGAGGGATTGTCTACTGCGTTTTTCCAGTCACTTCACAGTGCTCCAGTCCTGGTGTGTCAGGGGCTGGGGGACCTGGGGCAGCCCCAGGAGGGGTCAGGGCTGGGCAGTCTCCACAGTGCTTCCCCGTTCTGACACTCCAGGGTTGGTGTGATGTTTAGAATGTTCACGATTATGGGTCTGTATTGATGACTACGGGTTATATAATAATTTCCGTCGGGCACAGGTCGGGGTTTCTACCCAGAATTAGCCCACGCTGACCGCCTCTCCAAACACCCCCGTCCAGGGGTCTGAGCATCTGGAGAATCCAGGGGCAGGGGATTCTTGGTTATTTTATCCCGTCCCTGGGATGCAGACTGTGTATACCAGTGAGAACCTGAGATGGGACCTCCATGCTTTCCAAGTAGGGGATCAAGGAGCGAGATGGATTTCAGAATGGAAAGTTACAAACAGCGGGAAGCCATAGGCCTCTCCCAGGGGACAACGCCCCTCTTGGGACGAGCAGCCTTCCCATCTGCACCTGGCCTATTTTTAGAAGCTGCATGAATCTTCCTTTCAGCTTAGGATCTTGGGGCTTCCACGCGGTTACCCTTGGGCCACTGAGATGGTTGATCTGGGAGTAAAGAGAGAGGATGACTCCCAGGGGCTGTGTTCTTTCCCATCGGGAAGCAGCTGTGTGGTCTCGCCTCTGTGTTTCTTTCCTCAGAAACACCTTGACTTGTAGATAGACCCATGGAATCGGAGGCTGCGGGGGGCCCAGGGATCGGCATTTAACCCACACCTGGGTGATTCATGTGAACACCAACGGGTGAGAGCACCCTGTCTGCGGCAGGCGGTAGCTAGGTATCACTCTGCAGCCGTGTGACTCTCCCTGGGCACTGACTGTCTCAAGTGGCAGCCACCTGTTTACCTGTACAATGAAGGTGTCGGAGTCCCCGTGCCCTGGGATCACCCTGTGAGTCCGGGGACACCTCATATCACGGCTCACACTATGCCCGGCAGAGTGGGTGGTGGGAGGGCAGGCAGGTGGTAAGCGACAGGTAGGCAGGTAGGCGGGCAGACAGACAGACACAGCTGGTAGGTGAATGAACAGACAGGTAGGTGCGAGGTGTGGCATAGATAAATAGCAGATGATAGATTGAGTAGTGGCTCCTCCCGCTCCCTAGGTTTCCATTCGAGCTCAGTAACTGCAGGACCGCATTCCTATCCTGTGGCTGGTTGGTATGGTTTTTATTTCAGGCTTGCAAATGGGCACTGTCTTAGCAGCCTGCTGTCCCGCTGGGAGGTGCTGGTGAGCATAGAGCCGAGGAGCCCGCCCCCTGCACTGTGGGGGCCCCCCATTCTCCCACAGCTGTCCCGGAGGCAGTAGCTCCCCACTCCCGGCCCCAGCCCCTTGGTGCCTTGGCTCCTTGGTCTGAAGTCTCAGTGTGGGTCCGTCCTCGTTACCTCCCCAGTGTAGACACTGCAGCTGCCCCCAGAGTGCTCTCCATTGGGTCGCTCCTTATGGCCACCTTCTCTTTAAGTCGACATGGCTGGTAATTTCTGACCACAAAACGTACACAGAGAAAAACAAGCTTCCATTTGTTTTCTGTTTCTATTTGTAAAGATTGCTCTCTCAATGGGATTGTATGTTTTTCCCAGAGGCCCAGCCAGAAACGACTCTGAAACTCTGTTTCTGAAACTGGAGGTGGGGCTCAGCATCTCTGGGCATCCTCTGCAAGAGAGGCAGCTTCTGACCACTCCCCAGAGCTCCCCTTGTTCCCAGACAGGGGAGCGCCAGAGCTGCCAGCGACCCTGCCCCCAGGCTGGGGCTGGAGACTTCACTGTCCCCCCCGGGGAGCCCACACAGTCAGATGACCCAGCAGCTAGACCAACTGAGCCAGGACTCAGGATCCAATGCAGAATGCTGTTCACACATTGATGTGTCCTGAGCATCTCATGTGCCTCTTAGCTTCAGGCCTCAATGTTCCTGTCTGTAAGATGGGGGCAGGGAGAAGAGCTGAGTTTTAGGGCTTTCCCCAGAGGGAAGGAAGTGCTCAGACACCCAGAACCTTAGTATCGGAATTTCTGGGGGTCTTCTTGTTCCACCGAGAACACACGTGAATGAAGCCCGTGGGCTTCAGGGTCAGCGGCCCCACCAGCCCAGGGTCCACATTGATAACGGTCTTCGCCAGTGTGGGATGTCAGGGCATGGTGCTTCCCCTTGACACCACATCCTGGGCTCTCTCTGCTGGGGAGGCAAGTCGGAAGCCTCCTTCCTGTTCTCTAGCCCTTGAGATGTAGCAGGTTCAGGAAGGCAGACACATTGGTCCTGACCTGCTCCCAGGGACCTGGAGGGGCAAGGGTGGTATTGAAGATAGCATGAGCGGCTTTTGCGTTCAGTGGAGGATTGAGAGCTAAGTCTAGGATGCCTCCGCCTGCAGGAGACCCGACAGGAAAGAAACCAACCCACATCTGAAGTGCTGTTCGTGTCTTGACCCGAGTGGGATCCTGGCAGGGCAGGCTTCCCCTTCTGGAGTCCTTCCAGGAAGTGCTCAGGACTGGGCCTGGTGAGAGGTCTCCTGGCACGTGCCCTTCCCTACCCTGCCCATGTGCGGAGGGGTGATGAGTGACCCTCCTAGGCTCTGGGTCTGCCCGGTCCTCACATTATTCCACCTACGAGGACGTGTGTCTGCCCCAGCTCCCAGCTTTGCAAACCGTTCCCAGTTCACGAGGGATAAAAGCTGGGACCAAGGGGGACCAAAACTGGGGGCCCAGCCTGCCTGCTACGGGGCTCTCGGCCCCTCACTCTGGTCTCTGGCCTGGTTCCTTGGTGGGCATGTCACCCCGGGCCTGCTCAAGGCTCCCTGTGGAGACTGTCCCAGCTGTTGTCCAGAAGTGGAGATTCCTTCTGGGAATAGCGGCAGGCAAATGATTTCACTGCTTTGTCCAGGCTCCTGGATTTGCAAGGTGTCTTCCCTCCTGACACCCACCCCGGGCTCTGGCCTGGGCTCTGGAGGGCGAGGCCGGCCGGACGCTCCCAGCTGGGCGCTCTGGCCCCGGAGCTCCGCCTCCTCTGAGCTGCACCTGCGCAGGGCGGCTTCCCGAGCCTCCCCCCCCACCACGAGCATCCTGAGCCCTCGTGACAGAGAGGGACACTTTCCTGAACTGAATGTGCCAAGACTCCTCCGTGAGGCTCTGCCATGGGGCTTTTTTAGATCCTGTCAGCTCCCGAGGTCTTGGCAGAACCAGTCTGGACAGAGAACCAAAAATAACTCCCTGACTCAAGGAGGGGGGGCAGCCTCCTGCCCGGTCGGCCCTGGAGACGAGAGGCTGCAGCCCGTATTAGGAAGAGCAGGGCTCCCAGGCCAGGCGGACCCTTCTCCGCAAGCTCTGACCAGTGATTTCAAGGCTCCTCCTGGGGGTCCCCAGAGCCAGGGTGCACGAGGGTGAGGGGAACGGAGAGCTCAGCCCAGGGAGGGCGGGTGTTGGTGCTACTGCTGACCCTTCCCCTCCAGATCAGACCTGACCTGCACCCTGCTTCCTGCAGTGGCCGGCTCCCCAACTCTGCCCCAGGCCCGAAGGCCCACCGTGGGCAGGACGCAGTGCGGTGGTCTGAGGCAGCCCTGACCCTGACTTTTCTCCACATCCTTGATCTGAATCCACAGTCATGGTAGCGGTTGCCGCGTTCACGCCAGACACCCTTCTAGAAGCTCCCCACTTCCTCAGCCCCCGCAGCTGCCCTCTGGGCTTACAGAAAAGGCAGACTGTACCACACTCAGAGGAGGGTGACCCTGCTTCACCTCCCGTCCCCTCTGCTGGGGCACATGGCGAAGGACATCTTGAGGGTTTTCTGAGAGATGAATCATTTTACCTCCAAGTACCTGAGAGATGATTCACTCACTCATTCATGGATGGTTCCGTGGCAGAGCCTTGGGGGACCAGCCAGGGAGTGCAACAAGCTTGTGGCCTGGGGCTGCAAGACCTGGACACTGGGGTCTGAGGCCCCAGGAAATGTGTGGTCACTGGCTTGAGTTGGGGAGGACAAGGTGGGCGGGGTTCCGAAGGCAGAGGTCTCAGGTAGAGGCCTGGGTTTGGGCAAAGCCGTAGAGGACAGGTGAGAGGGCTGGGGGAGGACACTCCAGGTGCAGAAGCAGCCTGAGCAAAGGCGTGGAGGCGGGAAGGGCCAGGCGTCTGTGCCGGGCTGGGGCACGGGCCCGCCATCTCCGCCCGCTGGGTGTGATGTGGAGGACAGACATCTGGTCTCCTTCAGGAGGTCATCCAGCACAGGGGGCCGTGGCTGCGCAGACTTGGCCAGAGCCTCGGTGTGAGTCAGCAGCACACTGGATGGAAAACCCACAGGCCCGCCGGGCTCCCCGAGTCAGGACACCCTTGGGGGTGATGACTCCTCCTTCCGGGCGCCGGCAGGACCACTGTCCCCTGGCTCAGTGGTGGGGAGGCTCTGGCGGCTGGAGGTGGCCCCTGTCACTGTCTCCCAGTTCCCACCCAGTCCAGAGAAGCTGCTGTCTCCCAGGGGCAGCCCAGAGCCCCTAGGTCGTAGGAACCAGAGAGTGCAGGGGGACACCAGCCTTGAGCACCCCCTTTTTCTTCCAGTCCCTGTAGACACTGGCAAACCTTGGACCTTTCTCCCATCCCCCTTGTCCTCCCACAGATGGGGGACGTGTGCATGGGGCCCAGCAAACTTGCTCTGGTTCTTAGCAGGGACGCGACCCACCTGCCCATCCACCACCAGCTCCACAAGCAATGACTCCTGCCAGGAAGCCGCGGGCTGTGAGGGGACAGTATTTACGTGGGAGAGCACAGGATTACTCCCGAAAGAGGAACAGACAGGAAATCTGGAAAGGGGAAGAGATAGGCTGGTAGAAATAGGTGTGGACCCAAGGCAAGGCGGCGCCAGCCATGAGCAGGGCGGTGCCACTGATGGGGGTGTGGGTGCCAGCACCCCCGTTCCTGCCTGCAGGCGGCTAACATCCCTCCCGGCGCTCTCTGCGCTCCCGCCAGCACGAAGAAACAGGACTCCAGGCGCTGGGCTGGGTTGTCAGGGGTTGGTCTTCACAGTCCTGCATGGTTCTAATGCAGAAACTCACCCCACTTCCAGTTCTTAGAGAGACCATCTTCTGAGGCCCGGCCCGCTCTCAGTTCTGCAGGATTATCCCGGCTAAACCGTGTCCCCGGGTTAAGTCACTGACAATCTTCTGAAAGCACCCAGATCTCCTTGGGACCTTGCTGACTGCACTGTGTGCGTGTGCAGGCTCCTAGGGCCCAGCAACGCCTTGCCCTCCGGGCTGGCTGGGATTCCTTTAATCTGGAAGACCCAAGTGGCCGCGGAGTCTCTGCTGGGCCGTCAGGTGCAGCCCGGCAGGCCCACAGGGCTGTGGGAAGGCGCTGGGTCCCCGCCTCCGCTGTGCGGGTGCTGGGGTGGCTCTGGGTCCCTCCCTCCCGGCGTCCCTCCATGAGACGGGTGGCACTGAGGCCACATCTGCAGCCCCATCCGTCCCGCTGCCCCACTCTGTCCGTGCCTCCGGAGTCCCAGCTCTCTGGCCGCACGGGGGGCCCCCACCCCAGGCAGAAGGGAATGTCTCCCCCTGCGGGAGGTTCTCTCCCCTCGTCTGGTTCTAACTGGCCGAGGGGTGCGGAGCAGTGAGCTCGTCCCAAAGGAGCCAGGTGGTGCTGTGCATGGAGTCCTGTGGGGAGTCCCACCACGTGGGGCCTTGCGATGCCCTCTCTCCCGCCGCCGTGCCAGCTGCCCAGAGGACAAAACCGTATCTTGACGAGGCCAGTCCCCTATATGTCCTGCCGTGGCACCTCCACCCCCGAGCCCCTTGGGACTCAGGGAGTGAGGCAGGGAGGTAGGGGTGCTGTTCCTCCCTCTCCCTGTGCTCCCTGGCCTCGGGGGCTCTGTTTGGGGGCGGATGGGGAGCTTCTCCGGCCTTTGGGGCTAGGGGTGTCACCAGGAAGAGTGGCACCCTGACTGAAAGGAGCAGAGGGGACCCACGTCCTCCTGCAGTGGGTGGTCAGGGTCGGACCAGGAGCTCACCTTCTGCTCTGTGCCCTGTCTTCCAGCTTGTGGCAAGCTGACGGGCATCAGTGACCCCGTGACCGTCAAGACCTCGGGCTCAAGGTTCGGGTCCTGGATGACAGACCCTCTGGCTCCAGAAGGTGATAACCGGGTAAGTGCCTCTTCCGCCAGGCCTGGGTCTGGGGGTGCCGCGGTCCCCCATGGGGCCGTCCCCCGAATGTCTCTCACTCCAGTGCCCGTGTGCCCACCTACGCGGAAAACCACGCCAGCAGTTGTGGCTGGAGCCCTGCTGGGCGCTCCTGGGGGTTTGTTCCCCGACGGCTTTGGGGAAGGACTCTGGTCCTGGCTGAGGTCCCTGTGCTCCCCCGGAGTCGCAGACCACAGGGGTGGGGTCCAGTAGGGGACCGATGGTGGGGTCGTCAGAGCAGGTGGAGCCCCGCAAAGCCCCCCTCCCCCCCCACCCCGGGCTCCACTCTGCCTTTCCAGCTGGAGGGCAGGGGAGGGGAGCTCCCAGACACTCCCAGCCCCACCCCTGCCCCAGGTGGAGCTCCTCTCAGGCCTTAGTTCAAGGGCATCTCATTGGTGTTTCATTTGTTATTCAAGACTGATGGAAATGCATGTTCCTTTCCGATTTAAGGAAGAGGCTGTGTTCTTTTTCTCCCAGCCATTACCCGCCTGGGTAAAAACTCAGAAAAGGAGAGAAAAGCAGGGCCTGGGTTGTGTCTCGCGAGCCCCATTGGGGATTTGGGGCTGAGGGCCGGCCGGCTGAGCGCGGGGACGCCCGGATATGGCTGTTCGGTGGCGCTTGGAGCCTCCGCCAGAGGCAGACTCCCCTGCGGCTCTCAGGGGACGAGGGGCACCGTCTGGGCATGCGTCCTCTGGCCAAGCGCCCGCTTGCTGGCTACGCTCCAGGGCGTGAACAAGCCAGAAGTCTGGGGCCACTCCCACCCGCCCCTGCTTTCAGGGGCTGGCAGGACGTTCAGAAACTGACCACTTTTTAAGAAAATCTCTGCTCTTCCTTCAGGCAGGATTGAGAGAGGGGCTTCTAGGCCTTGTCTGGAGGACTCTTAATGGGAAGGAAAGGGTGGCTTCCTCTCCCCGGAGATTTCTGGTCTCCACGGCTCCCTTCCCCCACTGCCACACCTGCTGGCCCCAGGATGCAGGCAGCATCTCTTGTGTTTCGGAAGTGAGGTGGCACCGCACTTCCTCCTGGGGAAGGTGGGCATGGGGCGGGGACCACGGGGCATCTGTCTATGCAACCCCTGTCCCCCGGCCCCGGAGCGGCTCACACCAGCCTGGGCTGCGGAGGATTCTGGAGAGTCCATCCCGGACCGCAGACCCGGGGTGCAAGTGCAGACAGGTGTTTGGAGGGTGGTTTCTGTTTTATTTTCTGGGTTGAGTCGGGACAGTTAGCTGGTGCTTGCAAGTTCTCTGACAGTCTAAGGGGCTGTAATGCCAATCAGTCTCCTGGCCTCATTCCCCGCGGCGAACCCCAGCTCTGTTCCGGGTTTGGTGACGGTGAGACGGCAGGGCTCCGCGCCGGCACAGCTGAGCCCTCTGCGTGCACGGAGATCCCTTAGTATGAGAGGCTCCGCGGTAGCACCGCGACACGCGTGCCGGGCCCTTGGGGAGCGTTCTGCGTGCCTGTCCTGGTTGGGCATCCAGCGACCCTCAGCGACCTGCTGGTGTGGAGGTCACCCTCACCCCAGCTGTTTGATGAGAAAACCCCGGTGCAGTCTCGAGCCCACGGTCCTGGGAAAGGCCGGTCCGTGGTTTCAGTAACAAGCGTCTACAGCAGGCGCCCTGAGACGGCCCAGTCCCCCTCTCCTGCCTGCAGTCTGCCCACCACACACGCCCCACACACCGGGGTCTGGGGGCTCGCGCCCGCGTCCGACACCACACGCATGCCTCTGGCCCCTGCAGTGATATCATTTTCCTTTGTTGTAAAGAGCACTGCTCAAAAGATCCCTTCTCAGATCCCAAGTATCGGGGCTCCTGGAAGCCCAGCTGTTTGCCCCAAACGGGGAGGGTGTTGGTTCGCAAAGCTGTGGAGGGGTAGGAGATGCTGCCGATAATGGGACACCTGTTCCTGCCTGATGACTGGGTCGCCCTCCAGAAAAGGAGGCCCCGGGGATGGACGGAGTGCGCGGAGAGAGGGCGGCAGGAAGAGGCCTCCTTGGGGGGCTGCTGGCTAGGGGAGGGGGGAGCCGAGCTGGCTGGTGGGATGCCGGGCAGCTCTGCCCCACACCTGTGTGGTTCGGGCCATTCGGAGCCACGTGCTCAGCACAGCCCCCTCCACCCCCAGCCGCTGAGGGGCGCGTCCCTGGGCCCTGCCACTGATCTGGAGGACAGCTGTTTTGTTTGGATCCTTTTCATTCTCCCCTCCCATTTTGATCACACATGCAGGAAAACAGTAACTTGTTCCAAAGGGAAACAAGAATCCATGTCAGCTTCGGGGCAGGCTGCCACGGGGGTGTGGTCAGAGGCATGTGGCCAGAGGCTGGGGAGCAGGGAGCGCTGCACGGGGGTCCCTGGTGGGGGCCCGTCTGGGGGCCGCAGAGGGGCGGGCATGGCTCACTGCCTCCCGACGCCTTTGCTCTGAGCTGCTAGAACAAGGTTAGCTCAGGATGCGTTTGCGCCCTTCCTTACTTGACTCCTTTATTAAGCACCAGCTGTGTGCCAGGCTCTCCGCTGGACTCTGGTGTTCTTCCACCATGTCTGGAAGCTGCCTTCTCTCGGTGGTGACTGGCCCACGTGCTTCTGATGGTGCTGGGGCTCCAAAGCTCTCACCCTGATGCCAGGCT
>NW_024424119.1:58147558-58208066 GCF_017311325.1 Ursus maritimus
CCCCCCCCCCCCCATGCAGGAGACCTTCCTCCCTGACTCTGTCTGGAGTCCACACCTTCCCTCCTATTGGCTGGCTTCGGCTGTAGACGTCCCAGGCCAGCTCGCATCAGCCCCTCTGTGTCTACGTCTCTCCTCTTCTTAAGACACCACTCATTGGATTTAGGGCCCACGCTAATCTATCTTGAGATCCTTAATGACATTTGCAAAGCTCTCTTTTCCAAATAAGGTCACATTTACAGGTTCCTGGATGTGGACATATCTTTTGGGGGGCCACAGTCACCCCACTACAAAATTGAGACCTCCCTGTCTGGGCGTAGAGGGGGTGTAGGAAATGCCCTTCAGGTGGTGGGCATGATCAGTGGAGAGGGGGACAGCACGGTGGGAGCGGCAGGTGCGGGGCACAGAGCACCAGGCCAGAGGTGTCTGAGAGCTAGGGACTTGGCCTGGCAGGTGCAAAGGCGGCCGGATGCTGCAGGGAAGAGCCTGGAGCTGAGGAGTCAGGTTTACAGAGGAATGATGGTCTGGATCGCAGTTCTGGAAGGTTCAATCAGGCGGCACCAGGCATGGGGGCGAATAGGGAGCTGACGGCATAACAGGGCAAGGCGGCACAGACCATAGCAAGACGGCTCAGGCTCCAAGCCAGAGGGTCCTGCCTTGCCCGCACATTGGAATCACCTGAAACTTTAACCAACACACGTGTGGCTCTGTCCCTGGAGTCTGATGCAATTGTTCTGGGAAGTGAGCGTGCCCGGGGGCTCAGAGGGCAGCCAGGTTCCAGGCTCTAGGAGTTCAGATATGGGGGTTCTGGGCGAGGCTGGAGAGTCGGGGGAGGCCTTCTGGGGGTGATGGGATTCTCTGTGAGTCTTGGGACTTGGATGGGAGGGGAGAGAAAGGCATTCCGATCCGGAGATCACAGTGAACCCAGAGCGGTGCCCACTGTAAGGGAAGGGGCACCTTATCTCAGGGCCCTTCAGGGCTGCAATGCTGTGCCTTCTTTCTGCAGAGGGGCTTTTCATTGGTGTCTTACGGCCACCAGGCCAAGAGCTGGTCTTAAACATTTAGTGTCCTGGGCTGGCTTTCCCTCCCGGCCTAAATTGCATTTTCCAAAAGCATCTCCCGGCCTAAATTGCATTTTCCAAAAGCATCGTGCCCTGCGTCCGATTTGCTAATTTCCGGGAAGAGGCAGTTTACAAATCTTGAGCAATTTGGTGCCCATTTCACCCATCTCTGCACACGGGGGGAGGCACTGGACCCTGGGGTCCTGGTGTTACAGGCCCGCTCATGGGGGCGGAGACATTTGTGCACATTCAGGAACACGTCCGTGCTGAGAGCGGGAGAGAGGCGGCTTCAGCGGGCCTGGGTCAGGAGAGGGTTCAAAGGGGGGAATGTTGTTTGAGCCGGTCTTGGAAGAAGCACTGAGCTCCCTGTCTCAGGAGAGAGCCAAGGGGAGGCAGGAGGGCCAGTCCTCGGCAGCGTGATCATGGCCTCCGGAACCCCTGGCAGCCCAGCACCTGCCCGTTCTAATCCGAGACCCATATCGCGGGGGGCTGGTCTGCGGAGGCTAAGGGTAGTAAAAGCCTCAAACGAGACCCAGGTTTTTTTTTTTTTTTTAATCTCATTAAAAACAAAAAGCGCACCTGCCTCTGAGCATCTGAATAGGAGCCTCAGGAACAAGGTTAGGATTTTTTCTAAATTTTTAATGCGTGTGTAATGCCGTGTCTGAAAGGCCCGCATCCTTAATCTCTCCTGCAGCCGGCAGAGCCTTGACGGGTAAAGCAGCTGTCCTGCTGCCAGACAGATGCACTGGGGACGGCGCTAGCCGGGCAGACCTCTTCGTGTAACTGCATTGCTTTCTAATTTGCTCCCATATTGGTTGAAAATGACTAAAGCGTTTTGTACAAAGTCTAGACAGTTTCGCGTCAACTAGCATTTAAGCAATAATCGGAAATCTCTTCCTCTGTAACCCCAAACGTGAGCCAGCACTGGGTTTGCTCCCTTGGTGGCTTGTGACCCTCGGGGCCTTGCACGAAGCCCTTGTGCTTCTTGGAGAAGCAGCCCGGGGGGTGGGTGTGACCGTGATTCCACGTGAAGTGCCCCAAGTGCCCTCTTAATGCTCTCCTGCCTGGCAGATAGGGCGCCTCAGTCCGGGCCGCTGTGGCAGCCTGGCGGGACGAGAAGACCGACGTCCAGTGGCCCCTTGCACGCGGGAGGTTGCCCTTCCTGGTGCCCTACCTTGGTGATGGGTCCCCACGCCACAGGAGCCACCTGCGCCTGCGAATGTTCTCCTCGTCCAGTGTCGTCTTGCTGGCTTAGGCGTTCGTGCTCTGATGGAGTTCCTTCCTTCCCCATATAAGTGGGAGCACCTGCTGTGTTCCTGGCCAGGGAGGCGCAGTGAACCCACAGCCTGGACGCAGCCTGAGCAGAGGGGCGGGGGGCGGTTCTGTCGCCACCCATGTCCCCGACCTGCGGGGTGGCTGCACCCCAAGCTTGTGGGCTGCCAGTCCCCAGACCCCCTTCCCAGAGAGTGCCTCCCCATCCTTTGTCTTCACCGGGCCTTCTTTCCCAGCGGGGACAGTCCTGTTGGCTTTGACGCGTACCCTGTGAGTTTGGGGGAAGGACATGAAGTGACATTGCCTGGTCTTCATCGTCCTCCCCTGGTTCTCTCGGCTCCGTCTCGAGGTGCCGGGCCGCTGCTGAGTCCCGTGGGGGAGCCCCGCCTGCACCCCCAGAGCCACTAACGGGTGTGCCCTCTCCCCCCCACCACCCCCGCAGGTCTGGTACATGGACGGCTACCACAACAACCGCTTTGTCCGCGAGTACAAGTCCATGACCGACTTCATGACCACGGACAATTTCACGTCGCACCGCCTCCCGCACCCCTGGTCCGGCACGGGGCAGGTGGTGTACAACGGCTCCATCTACTTCAACAAGTTCCAAAGCCACATCGTCATCCGGTTCGACCTGAAGACGGAGACCATCCTCAAGACACGCAGCCTGGACTACGCCGGCTACAACAACATGTACCACTACGCCTGGGGTGGCCACTCGGACATCGACCTCATGGTGGACGAGAACGGGCTGTGGGCCGTCTACGCCACCAACCAGAACGCCGGCAACATCGTCATCAGCAAGCTGGACCCCGTGTCCCTGCAGGTCCTGCACACCTGGAACACCAGCTACCCCAAGCGCAGTGCCGGCGAGGCCTTCATCATCTGCGGGACTCTCTACGTCACCAACGGCTACTCGGGGGGCACCAAGGTCCACTACGCGTACCAGACCAACGCCTCGACCTACGAGTACATCGACATCCCCTTCCAGAACAAGTACTCCCACATCTCCATGCTGGACTACAACCCCAAGGACCGCGCCCTGTACGCTTGGAACAACGGCCACCAGGTCCTCTACAACGTCACCCTCTTCCACGTCATCCGGTCCGATGAGTTGTAGGGGTCCCCGCCGCAGAGCCCGGGGGCCAGGCCTCCCCCACGCGGACACGCCTGCGGAGCGGCCGCGGAAACAACCTCCCGATACTAATCATGCTAATTTTGAGACCTCGGCGGCAGCGTGGGCTCCAGCACCGCGCGGTGGCCTCACCTCTGTGCGCCTCTGGTTCGAGCGAGAGGGCAACACACTTGGGAAGAGACACATCCCCCCCGCCCCCCGTCTTTGCAGCTGGAACTGCAGTCCAGGGATCCCTGGTCCCCTCTCCCCCGCCCCGCCGCCCCCTGCCCGGCCCCCTTTCTGGTCAAATAACCTACAGAAGTAAGGCAACGACTGTTGGCCTGTTCTCGCCCGAGAACAACCACTGTTAGGTCGCATGGACATTTCCCCCAGATCGCGCTCAGCTCCGGTGGGCGTGCCTGCCGTGTTCCATCGAGGGCCCGCGGGCCGGCCGCGCTCCGCGAGTGTAACTCATCCCATCACAGCTGCTGTCTCTCGACCGCGTGTTGTGTCTTAGCTGAGCTGCACGGAGGCCCCGCGGCCCCACGGACCCGTGTGCGGCGCCTGCCGGCGGCGGCCGCACCCACTTGTCTGAGCTCGCGTCCCCCGTAGATATATCGTGCCGCGTCTGTCTGTCGTTTCCTTGAGGTGGTAGCTCTGTGTTCCGTTTATGCGCTGGGTGTTGTAAATGCCGTGCTGTAGTTTGGACTTAGTAAGTGGATGGTTTTTGTTTCTAAAAAGAAAAAAAAAATTTCAGTGTTCACCCTTAGAAAGAGGTAATCAAGTTCATGTTGATAATAAAGGAATTACTCTTCTTGTTGTTAAATTACCTAACGTACCCGCGGGTAGGAAGGGCTTATCTAGGGAAACTGTTTCTGCTGGGGAAGGAACGGTTCCGAGGGAAGACTGCGTGGGGAGCACAGTTCGAAGCCAAAACGAGGGAACTTTGTACCGTCCGGTTATTGAAGGAACAATAAAGATATTAGGAGATATCTTCTCTTCGCTGGTCATTTCTGAGGTTTTAAAGACAATGAGGCTTTCCAGAGCCCTGGGGATGTTTCCCAGAGTCCGGGTGGGGCTCTCCCGAGAGGCCCCGTCTGGGGCACGTCCTCCATCGGGTCCCCGACCCCCACCCCCCAGAAGCCAGAGGACAAGCCTGGGGCTCTGCACCCCCTGGGGTGAATCCGAAGCCGAGGCCGCATCGCCGGAACCCCACCTCACTCCGCCGTGGGGGTCTCCTCCAAGGGTACATCTGGATGGGGTCTGGGACAGGCACCCACCGGAGATGGGGTGGGGGCACCCGTGGAGAAGCTGCCGAGCAGTCAGAGGAGGTAAACCAGGCCCCCCTGGCCGGCTGACTCAGTGGGGCTGTGGTGGGTCCAAGAGGTCAGCGGCTGGCTCTCTCTGGGACCTGGGTCCCCAGGCCTCGGACACAAAGGACCTTGCTCACCCGCGGGGCCCGGGCCAACTCACGGGCTGTGCCTGTCGAGGAGGACGTGGGTCCTGCCTCAAACCCTCCCCACCCCAAATCCTTTCCTGCTTCCTGGTTACTGCTGGGCCCTCCGCGTCCTTCTGCCAGGGAGCTCAGGGATACCCTGAACTGTATGACAGGAAAGGAGGGGCGGGCAGGGGGAGGCCTGGACCTTAATTAGAACCTCTTTAGCTGGACGTCCCCTGTGAGCAGGACGGCTCTCCTGCCTCGGCAGGACGAGCTTGCAAGCAAAGCTTGTAGGAGGGGGAGACCGGTTCACACTTTCATGTTCTTACAAATTTTCTTAGAGTGAGGCGTCCAAACTCCTCCCCGTGAGAGATGGGAGCTGGTTATTCGAGTTTCGGTAAAGCCACAATTCAGTCCACAAGGCCACTGGCTACTCCTGGTGTGATGGAGATCCGGCCAAGCCCACTGGGCAGGGGCCGCCCTGTAATCACAGCTGCCAGGGTGGGCCGATTGCTTCCTACTTCCCCCGAATGACAGAGGGAAGAGCAGACGTACAGACAGATACCTGTTCTGAGTTCCAGAAACAAAATAACGACCCAAGAGGTGCAGAATGGATTTGCTGTCTCGGACGGAGGATTTGCTAGGGAAAATATGCCTCCAGGATATTAAATACACAAGAGAAATTGTTCCATCCAGAGAGCAAATAAAACAAGCGGTCAGCCACTAAATCTCCCGGATTCCAATAACTGAATATACTGGCTGATGGCAGAACATCTGTGGATGAATTTTCTTTATTAAAAGTCTGGCTTGGAATCAAACCCATGGTTCTTGGGGGGTGGGGGGGACTCGGAGGTCGGGACACGAAGCACTCAGTTCTGAGTGCGGCTGGGCCCGGGGCTTCCCCATTTCTGATAGCCCCCTCTGGAAGGAAGTCCGAACTTGTTGGCCCCACGCGCAGGTGCCGTGGAACCCGCCGTGGCTCCTTCAGACCCCGGTGCCCGCGCAGAGCTCCCACGTGGCCCTGCGAGGAGCCCTTCCCCTGCCCACGCCCTCGTGAGCCAGCCGGAAGGGGCAGCTGCTGTGGGCATGGCGGCCAGCTCGGGCGCTTGGGAGGCGTGGGGTCCCACGCGTGGGGCCCGAAACGGGGGGCAGTGGTGGCTGCAGGGCGCTGGGCACACAAGATAGGCAGGAGGTTGTTGTCCTGGTGGAACCTTTAACCGAGTTCCATTTGAAGGTTACAAACAGTCTCTGGAGCAAAGACCACGTAGGTGCCGACAGAGCACACGTCCTGCCCCCACACGCCCCTCTGACTTCACACCACCCCGCAGAAGAGGCACGACTCCCTGTCCCCAGATCGGGGAACTCGGGCTCCAGAGGCCCAGCCATCTCTCGGGCAGCTGAGCTTCCAACCCACGAAACGGCGTCCACGTCTGCAAGACGGCGTGGGCCAACACGGAGAGGCATCTGAATGCTCCGGACCCTTGCGGGCCACTGGGCACAGTGAGTGGTTGTGTGGGTGGGGCTGAGCCGAGGACAGTGAACGGTTCCTCGGTGCGCATGGGGAAATGAACCCCCCAGAAGCAGCTGCCCGAGGATGGAGCGGGATTTGGGTCATTGCCTTGCCCAGCCACCTGTGTTGGCGTGGCCCAGAGAGACGTGGCACCTTCCCCTGAAACATGACCAGGAGGAAGTAGCCATGGGAATGTCCATGCCACAAGGAGCGAGGCTGGATTCCCGGGCCTACTGGAAGGGGCTGCCCGGGGCCGGAGGAACCTGGGAGCTGGACGGTCCCTCTGATGCTGAGCGGAGCGTTCTCACTGTGTAGGGGCCACGGCAGACCTGCTCACCATCGGATAAGATGTCCCTTCCATGGTGGCCCAGACCTGCGGTATTGAGGAGAACAATCTCTTTTGGTTTCCTGAGTAAATTGTTTGCAAAGGGGTCTCCTGTACCAAGATTTTGTTTTAATAAATCCATTGTTAGACATTGTTTTCACAGGCTATGAGAGTGACACATGGAGTCCTTTGAAGCCAATAGCAAGGAGAGGCATCGCCTGGAGGCCGCATCCCACTCTTCTTATACAAGAGGCACCCACCTGTATATGACCTTGCATCTCGCTGTCCTCACATGGCAGCTGTCCCTGAAGGTGGCGTCGGGAGCGTGACCCTCGCTTTCCTTCTTTGCGCTGCAGCGTGGGGGCCCCTTACGCCGAGACCCTCGGTGCTTTGGGCTTTCTGGAGTATGAACCATGTGTCCAGGTGTATCCTTTTCCCCCATTGAATCCTACGCTGAGTGTCCCATGCGCTTGGGCCTCTTTCTGGAATTTTCTCACTGAGCCTCGTTGGATGCCGTCACTGGAAACCCTGCGCTAAGGCCGACGGTTCGCTTACACAGCATGGGTGGGGGTTCGCTGCAGGTGAACATTCATGACTCCTTGGACACAGGCACGTACTCCACGGCTTTTTAAAGGGGTCTCTGAAAGGCTCGTGTGCAGGGACACCTAATTCTCGTGACGGTGACGTCACTGGGGGCAGCTGCTCAGTCCGAGTGGGATTTCTGCCTCACCAGCTTCGTTGGCTCTGCAAGGATTGAAGCGGTTTCAGGGTGCTGTACTTCTGGAGCAATTATTGCTGTTCTAAACAAGGCGCCTGAATCCAGGGGTTTGCCGGGGCTCTAAGAGCAAGATGGGAGCCTGTCTTCTGACGGATCCTGGGGAAAATCCCTCATCCTACGTGGTGTTGCATTGCCTCCATTTTGCAGAAGCTGACCCAGGGAGAGGAAGCAGCAGCCAGAACCCGCTGCCGAGGGGCGGGCTGGCCCTGAAGTGGGGCCTCCGGGCCCTGTGCTCTGCTCTTCCCGCCCTCGGCCTGCCCACGGACACACACAGCACAGCCTCCAGCTGGTGAGTTGCCCGAAGCAGGCGGTGGAAGGTGCCAGAACAGTGTGCCTGGCAAGGATCTGGGCTGGTCCTCCAGCCCCGGGTGCTGGTGAGTCACTGCTGCTGGACAAGGAGCAGGGCAGCGGAGGGAGGGGAGGCCCTGGAAGCCCAGAAGCTGGGGTGTGTTTCTGCTCCAGCCTTGTTGGGGGGAGGCTGCGGGGGAGGGAGTGCAGGTAGGACCTTCTTCTGTGCACACATACACACACACATGGACACAGACACACCCACAGTGTGTACATGCATGTGCGCCCACGTGCACATATGCAAATATCACATGTGCACACACACACGCACACATCACACATGTGTGCACATGCACATACTTACAGTTCACACATACATACACAATCACGTGCGTGCACACGTACACACAACACACACGTAAACGTGTGCACACACATTTACTCACATACACACACAAACACACATGCACGCACATTCATGCAAACGTATACACACATGCCCACACGCACGCATTGCCCACGCACACGCACCCACACCCGGCAGGGAGCAACTGCAGGTTAGCAAGCTCACGTCTCCTTCCCGGGACCAGTGTTCACCAGGGCAAAATGGGAGTTGGCCCAGCCACTTCACGGGGAGACTTCTGCCCAAAAGACTTCATCCCACTGGCCTGGCCTTCCAAGCCTCCCAGCCAGCCGAGCCCTGTGCCATCACAGCGAGGGAGGGGCTCCACCCTGCCTCCACTGCGGGCACCCCCATCGGGACCTCAGCTTCCTCGCCGGTGGGTGGGGTGCTGAGGAGTGTCCCATCTGATGCTGGCAGACGGTCCCCATTCTCAGGAGGCAGCTGCAGCTCCGTGGCCGGGGGAGCACCAGGCGTCAGAGACTTTAGGGCTCCATCGCTCACTTTCTGGGGAGAATGATCTGCAGTTAGGCCCCACGTGACCTCCAGGCCAGGAGGCCTTCGGCCCTCTCCAACCTCGCTTTCCTGCCTGGCCGAGCATGTGTGCTGGCGGTGACCCCGCAGCCCCTTGGCCGGCCACAAAGGCTGGCCTCACTCAGCAGGTGAAGACCATGAGGCCGAGACACTAGTTCCTGCTGAACCTGTTTGCACAGCGCCTCGGTGGCCACCCCGAGATGGGCTTCTGCCAAATGCAGAGCTGTGTTTGGAGAGGAGGGTGCGTGTCAGGCAACTGACCCCTAACGGGCCAGAGTTTCTGGCAGTGCTGGCGCCCGACCCCGGGCCTCGTTCTTCCTTCCGGAGCTAGGCCTGGCGGGAGGCGGCACCCTCACAGGAGCCTCCAGGAGCTGACTCTGAAAAAGCTGTAATTTCCTTATTGATCTTCTCCTTCCCGCTACGGGCCCTAAAATCAGGTCTCTGAGAGTGATGTGGTTCCTGCTCGCTCTTCATTGTTTCATTTTTGCTTATCGAATTCCACGTAGTCCAGGGGGGGCTGTCCCCTCTCCCCTCTCCCTCCCTCCAACAGCTGCTGCTGCAGGGACCTTGCTGCCGGGCGCTCACCCCTCCGCGGCCATCCGGCCATCCCGAGGCGCAGGGACGCAGAGGTGCCCGCGTCCGCCCCAGCGCTCCCCGCCCGCCCGGCCCTGCCGCCGCCTTTCATGAGCGGGACAGGCGCTGCGATGGGCTCCGGCTGCCTGTCTGGCTTAGGCCGGCGCCCGTTGTCCCTGGTAAATTGGCTGTGGCAGGCCATAATAAAGAAGAAAAACAGTGGCTGCCCAGGGTCGTTGGAGGAGCCGGTGCTCCCCCGGGAAGGGCCCAGAAAGGAGGCATTCAATTAAAGCTTTCCTGCAGCTCTGCGCCTCCCGGCCCGGCCATCGTGGGGCTTCAGAAATGACTGAGGACAGAGGGACGGGACATGCTGCCTGGGGTCGGAGCGCTGGGTCGAACGCCTGCACGTGACACCCCGGCCAAGGAGACAGAGAGAGTTCCAGAAGGTGTTCACCAGCCTCCACTTCTCTGTTACAAAACCAGCAGCTCATTTTGCCCATAAAAAGGCAAGGGAAAAAATACTAGAAAAATTTAGGCAGCCTCTTCGAACCATTAATGATTCCATAAATACAGGCGCGAGGAAATCTGAAAGGTGATTTTCTGATAAGAATCACCCGTTCCTGCTCCCTCCCCCCACAGCACTGCATTCAGGGCGTTTTCACAAAGGAAGCTGAAGGGACACCTGCACGTCTAGCCCCACGGAGGAGGAGCAAGTAACTGCCGGTGGCTGGTGTCTCCTGGTCAGATCCCAGCCCCAGCGCTGGCCCCTCAGCTCACCCTCCTGGGGTGCAGCCTAAAGCCGTAGAAAGGGATTCAAATGGGACCACCCCAACAAGCACCTGAACCCCCCTTGCACAGCACGGAGGCTGGGTCCTCTGGGAGGGGACGCTGGGGCCGTGAGTCGAGGGCGCTGGCCCGGCCAACTACTGCTCCTCGTCGCTCTGAGTCCTGAGCATGAGATGCTGGGCTCCAGGCGAGCCCCGTGAGCTCATTACACATTCGTCTTGGTGGCCATCCCGTCCTTGTCCTACCTTGTCCTAGCAGTCAGTGACCTCCAGCAGGCCTCCGGGCATGTCGGCCATGCCCACCACCACTTTGCTGCACTCTAGGGCCGCCCCACTGACCACAGCCTGATAGCCAGAGTGACAGTCCCCTCTTGGAGCCCCAAGGCCACAGGGTCTCGGGGAACAGCAAACGTCGCATCTGCAGGTGCTCGTCTCCGATGTCCCATGGCAGGACCCCGTGACCTGGCGTGGACTGCCCCCTCTGCCCGGCACCTTCGCCCCCCAGATGTCCACGGCCGACTGCTTCTCCACCTGCAGGCAACTCAAGCCGCAGAGTGCGTCCGACGACCTGTTTGTGAGTCTCCATGTGTCCCCAGGGCCCAGCTCCGTGCCTGTGCATGACAGGTGCTCAGTAAACATTTGCCAAAGAAAGGAACGCAGCGGGCTCTTAGTCCCATGGGAGCGTTGAGGAGGAAGGCCGGCTCAGGCTGGGTGTGGGCCTTTGAAGTGCAAATCAGACTGACCACCCTGATGTGGCCTTCCGATGGAGCAAACCTGTGCAGACCTGTTCAGAGGTGCCGGCGTGCGCTAGCCCTGGGAACCAGACAGGGGCTCGCCCCCTCGGCACGCCGTCCCGCGGGGCAGCAGGACCTGGCCGGGCTCTTCGGCACTTTGCCTCTCTGCTGCTCAAAACTGAGAGTCGGGCCGTGACACGGGACGGATGAGAAGAGCCCACGAGCCCAAGTCCCTTTGGGGGTGTGGAGGCCGGCCCCACACCCTCCGTGCCAAGCTGTAGTTTGCAATGGCCCTGGGCCCCGCAAGTGTGGAGGAGGTGAGAGGAGGCCAGGGCTCGCTCCACCCCACCCCCAGCGCGCCTGAGAGCACAGCCTCGGGCTCCCACGTCTAGGCGGAAGGAGCTAGAAGCAATTTGGTGTGTGTGAATTATTCAGAGCAGCCGGAAGGAAAGGCAGGATCGAGAGAGAACGGGTACAGACACAGAGTCAGAAAATAGATCCTACGCGAAAGAACTCATAAGGTTGATCGTGAAAGCAAATCAGCGGCGAGTTACAGAACATTATTTGATTAGATGCGACCAGTAGTTTCGAGAACAACGCCCATAGATTGTGTTTCTCCCAACAGGCTCACCCCACACTGGTCCGCAGTCTGTCCAGTGAGGTTTGCTGGCGTCCGCCGCTCCGTCACGTGGGCTCCTGGGGGCACAGGCCCTTGGGACGCACTCGCTGCGGGCCCCCAGGTCACACACCAGCGCCTGCACCCAGCTCGGGTCTGCCGTGCATTGCTGCAGAGAGAATTCGTCCTGTTTCCAGCTGTCTCCAGGTGAGCCCGTCATATCTGTCCCCACCCAGGCTCAGACGTGACCCTGAGCCGTGACCTGCACCCGCCTGTCTGGCCCCAGCCACGGCCTCACCCCTGTGCCTAAAGGCAATGGCTCAAGCAAGCCCGACGGATGCGTCCTTGGAACTGTGTGATCCCCTTTATCGTGAAATTATCCCAAACCGGGGTCTGCTGGTCTGGGTCTGGGGCATGCTCAGCTCACACTGCTCGTTCCAGCTTAGCTCTGAAGGTCTGTTGGCCCTGAGATGGGACGTTCCTGTGGGAAAAGCGGGTGCAGAGCCGTGTGTGGCTACTCGGTCCCTCAGATAACACACAAACCAGGCAAAAGCTTCAGCGTTCTAGAACTTTCCCTGAAGATAAGACATGGTGGTGGGGCTATGTGGTCTGGTCTACAACTTTCCCTAATGGCACAAGGCAGCAGGCACTGCGGGTGGCGGCCCTGGGGACGTGGACAATGACGTTCCTCGGCAAGGTTGCCTGGGAGCTTCCCTCCAGGACTGCTGGTGGACACGCAGGCGTGAGCAGGGAGAGGCGGGCGTGCCCCCGGAGCTGGAGCCGTGCGTCAGGCTCACCTGCCAGGTTTGCTGAGCATGGACAAGGCTATGGCTCTCTCACACTCACCTCCCTTTCCAAGCTGCCGGACCTCGATGCTCAGAGATCTAAGGTTCTTCCATCCTGATGGTCTGGGGTCTTGAGCACCGGCTGTGTGGACGGCCCTGCAGCCATGGGGGACACAGAAACCCATAAACCCAGGTGTCTGCACAGAGATGAGTGAGCTCAGCTTGTAAATGGCCGAAGGGCCTAATTTTCCTGGGGCTGCTTTGATGCATTGGTTGGTGTGGGACATAGCGTCTGCTTCTGAGCTCGGTTAACCGAATCCCCGTTCACCTGTTTACCCACCCAGTATCTCTGGAGCACCTACTAGGTGCCAGGTGCTGTCTCAGGCGCTGCGAATGCCGTGGTGAGGGTGGCAGTGTGGGCCCCTCCGCAGGCTGACCAGGTCAGGGGTGGGCAGCTAGAAACCAACACGCCCGTCGGCCCCTGACACGGGAGTGACGAGGCATAGGAGAGAGCGCATCTCCCCCAGGAGGCACCGTTGGGCAGGATCCAAATTCCTGGGACAGACGCACCTGGCATGTGTGCCGAAGAGCCGGCTAGCTGGTGTGGCTGGAGCCCGGAGGGAGGGCGGGAGGCGGGGAGGGACAGGTACATAGCTGGGAGGTCGCAGGAGAAGGTGGGATGGGGAAGCCCAGCAGGCCTGCCACCTTGCCTCTTCGAGAAGCTCTGCGGGGCAAGGGCGCCGCTGGGGACAGGCACGGGCCGAGGGCAGGTCTGCTCGGGTGGGGGTGCCAGAGCGTGGTGGGGGCCGTCAGGGAGTGGGCAAGTTGCAGGGCAAGTTGCAGGGCCCAGGGTGTTGGAGAGGGAGGGACTCGAGGAGGCGTGGCCTGCCATGGACCCAGGCCCTCACTCCTGGGAGCACAGAGCTTCAGGGGACCGGAGGCCAGGTGCTCCTTTCTACGTGTCCCTGTGTCCTCAGTGCAGTGAGTGGAGGTCAGCGTCAGGGGACAGGCGAAGAATGAGGTTGTGGGGACTTGGGAGAGAGGAGGGAGGCTCACGGGCTTTGAGGCAGGGTGGCAGCGGTGGGCGCCCGCTGAGCTTGGAGGCCACCGGGCAGAAGGCCGCGCTTCCTCCCGGGGACGCTCCGCCATTTCCACGCAGCCATGAGCAAGCAGAGCCACGGATGGGTGGGTTAGCCACGGGCGCCCAGCCAGTCGGGCAGGGAGACGGTCAGCCGATGGCGCAGAGCGAGTGGCAGTGGGGCGACCAGGAAGGCTCACGGACACCGTGCGGTCGGTGGGGGGCGGCGCTCAGCTGTGAGAACATGGACCCATCTGAGGAGTTACGACTCTGGAGGCCGGAGTGACGATTTGAGTGGAGGAGATGCCCTGAGTGACCGGGTCAAGGGCCTGACCCAATGCCTGGTTGGTCCTGGTTGGGGGCAAGCAAGCCAATGGAGCCAGGGGGCAGAGGGGCCCCTGGGGCAGGACCACGCCCAGCACACCGCCCACCGGTTCCACAGGAGAGGGAGCCGGGGCTTCACAGACAGGAGAGAAGACAGGGTTTACCACACGGAGAAAGGCCCCACCAGAGGGCGGCTGCGGGAGCAAAGTCCCAGCCCCGGGGATACCAGCTGTATGAGCAGGAGGATGGAGGGAGGCATCTGTGGGAGGCAGACCCTGAATGCAGGGGCTTGCCAGTGGGGTTAGAGAGGGGGCAGGGTGAGCTCATGCAGGGGACAAGGGTCTGCATCAAGTGCGATGAGGGAGGCACAGGGCTGGGATCAGGAGAAACATGCAGGCACCTGAGGCTTAGAACGTAAGGAGGCAGCTGGGAGCCATGGCCTGCCCAGACAGGTGTCTCTGGGGCTGGCTGCCTGCTTGGTGCCAGGTGCGGCCTCACTTCTGGATGAGGAAGGACTAGCCCCTCTCAGCCTTAACAGGTGGAACCACCAAGGGGGCAGGTCCAGGGATGGGGTTTCAGCGGATGCAGGAAGAGCATTCCCTTGGTGGTGAGGGGAGGAAATCACTGGTGGGGTGCCCAGGAGATGTGTCTTCTGTGTGAAGGGAGGGGCTGGATCCAGGGACCACTGTTCCCTCCCAGTCCCCGTGGCATGTAGGCCTGTGCCTCCCCACAGCCTCTGCCCACTGGGCCTCGTTAGCGGGCAATCTGCAGGCTGCGGGGAGAGTGGGTGCGGGCCGGGGCAGCGTGACTTCCCCCGCGCTGCACCTCCAGTGCCCCACCCCGCCCGGGGCCATCTGTCTGAGCACAGCGCCAGATCGGTTTTCCATACATCAGCAGCCAGCTCCAGACACCCCACCCAGCTCCCGCCGCCGAGCACACCCCCGAGGTGACATCTCAAAGTCAGCAAAATATGGTTTTATTGATTGGAGATGCTGGGCGTGTCGATTTCCTGCGCAGGGAAAAGCATGTACTTTCCTGTCGCTTTCTTAAACAAGTCGTAAAACGCATTGTGCATGTAAAAGGGCCGCATAAAACACCGGCCACCGCGCGCTTCTGGAACCGCTGACTTTATAAATCAGGGAGATGGGTTTCGGAGGAACCTTGATTTCTCTTTCTGGATGTAAAATGGTCTACTTCGAAATTGGGAGAGGAGTCAGCCAAGATGGCCCTGAGGCTGCCAGAGGGCACGGGACATGGCCCAGGGGGAAGGGTTTTCTAAAAGGCGCCTGCCAGCCTCAGCCCTCGCGAAGACCATCCCATCTCCGGGGGAAGCTGTGCGGCCTGGCGCGGGCCTTCCCGAGCTGGGTCATAGCCACCCGCCGCCTGGACGCTTGCCACTTCCAGGGACAGCCTGTGCTGCTCTTGGGGGTTTAGAAAGAGACCCTCACAGGTGGCCACAGGGTCTCTGGCCTCCGGTGTGACGGGCTGGCGGGCGGTGATCTTCTTGATCCTTGGGGTGAGCGGCAGGGGACGCTCGCCAGAGCGGGGGAGGGGACCAGGCCCTGCCACAGTGGTTAAAACAAAAACCACTCCTCCACGGACCTCTTGGGCCACAGGTCCACAGAAGCTGGGGGTGCAGTGCTGGCTGATCTCGGGCCGGTGACTCAACCTCCCTGAGCCCCCGTCCTTGTTACCCCAGGGCAGAGGCTCACCCGGGTCAGCTTTAAGGACGGGACGCATGGCCGACACCGCGCCCAATGCAGCACAGGTCACCTTCACGCTGACAGTATCGTGGGGCACAGAACCTGACGATGTGGCCGGGACGCCCCCTTCATCCCATCATCCGTCAGGGACGGGGCGGCTGGGTGACTGGCTCTAATCAGCACCCGCAGGCAGGCAAATCAGGGAGCGAGGTCCTTTCAGAGGACAAAGCAGGCTCACCGAGGGGCCGGGTCTGTGATGGATGCTGCCTGTGGGCAGGCGGGACTTCCCCAGACACAGGCTCTGCCTCTCACGGCTTGCGGTCATCACCGTGCTGTGGCGAGGGACTCTGCCTCCCCGTTTGCAGGAGAGCACACAGGGGCATTTCTGGTCCTCCCCGGGGTGGCTGGCTGCGAGGCAGCTGGACCCAGAGTGGGCAGCAGGCAGCCACGGAGGGCTCTGAGCCACGGGAGCAGCGGGCAGCCACGGGGGCTCTGAGCGGGGAACAGGCCACACTGGCGTCTTGAAGAAGACGGGTCCAGAGCTGAGGAGGCTTCACTGTGAAGCAAACAGCCCGAGGTCACCGTTCCAATTTCCACCCAGAGAATGGGAATTACGGGGCTGTTGGAGGCCACACAGGAGAAGATCAGAAGGAGGGTCTTCTCTCTGAGCCTGGATGGACCGAGATGGTGGGGAGGGGGCTTCACCAGGGGCAGCGTGCAGCCCAAGCGAGTGGGATCCCACTTCTGTGTCTCCAGAAAACAGCAAGCACGTTTTCTCAGGAAATCAAACTGGGGGCAAAGCAGGCGTGCGGTGGGGAGGGGCAGGGCCCAGACGTGGACATGACGAGTCAGGGCCCTGGCAGAAGCCCCCGTGGGAAGCGTCAGCAGAACGGGACGGGGCAGCCTGGGTGGGGTTGGGGGGGCTGATCCTGGGAGGACGCAGGAGCCCTGTGCTCGTCCATCACCTTCTGATTGGTTGAGCTCCATCTGGGCCGGGGGGGCGGGGGGGGCTGATGCTGCCATCGGTAGCCTGCTTTGGAGCATCTGGCCATATTATTTAGTTGCTTAATGATGGCAGGAGAAGCAGGAGTAATCATCCGTGTTAACATGTAATTTATTCCACATCCGTAATTATGTTTTGCAACCAGTAATGAAAGAGCGCCAGGCCCCCAGCTTATCTGACGGCGGTCGGCCCCGGGCCTCGGGCCTTAACGAGAATCAGGCCCGTTGGAGCCTCAGCCAGGTGGGTTATTCGGGGCCCAAGAGTGCTGCAGTCAGGCCGCTGGTGGTGACAGGGGTCAGGGTGGAACACACGTAGGAAAGGAGCCGGGGACTCCGTGGTGAACAGAATCCCAGCCCCCGAGTTGCCCATGACCCAACCCCAGAGCCTCTGGACGTGTGAGCTCCCGTGTCAAGAGGGGTTTGCCGACGCAGAAGACCTTGAGATGAGAGATGTTCCCGGCAGCCGGTGGGCCCAGCGTCACCCTGGGGTTCTTACTGGAGGGAGGTGGGGGTCAGAGGGGAGACGGAACAGGGGCCTCGAACCAAGGGAACCAAGGGGGGACGACACCAGCACCAGGAAGGGCAAGGGAGGGATTCCCCAAGAGCTGCCACAAGGAATGCCCCCCCCAACCCTGTCCCGGACACCGTGAGGTTAGGACTTAAATCGTGTTAGTGCGAGCCTGCGAATCCGTGCAGTCTGTTAGAGCAGACCCAGGAAGCTCACGCAGGCCCCAGCGCAGCCAGGGCCTCCCACTGCCCACTCGGGTCTGGGGTCTGGGGGAGGTTGCAGAGGGGATCGTCCCCAGGATGGGGAAACGGGGCCTCTCTCCCGCCCCAGAGCCCACGCCCCCACCCTGCAGGTGCTCTTGCTGTGCAGAGAAAGGGTATGTGTGTTAAGGGGGCATCAGGCTTGGGTCTGGCTGTTGGGGTGTCTCTGAGCACCATGACAAATGTCATGGACTTCACCCTAAGGACCAGGGTGGGGAAGGGAGTTCATTCACTTGTTCTGGGGCGAGGGTGAGGGGCGGGGGGCAGGTGGATGGAGTCCTCCCCACCGGGTCACAGCACCTGTCAGGAGGCTGGTTTACTGCCTGGCCTCCTGCTGATAGCCCCGAAAAGACAGGGGCCAAGTCCAACCCCTTACCACTGGTCCCTGTCCTGCCCCCCAACCCAGGTCTGGCACTGGGAGAGGCAGACGGGGAGGGGAGGGGAGGGAGGAGGGGGGAAGGTAGAAGGAGAACAGCAGGAAGAAGGGAGCTGGAGCAATGGAGCTGGAGAGGGGCGGGAGGGCGCCCCAGGCCTGTGACCCTGACCCTTGACTGCTCTTTGCCAGAGCCACCCCCCATCCCCCACGCTGCTGCCCTTCACCCCAAGCAGCAGAAACCCAGCTGGCAGGTCTTTCTGGTCCTGATGCCTGCAGAGCTATAGTGGGAGGGTGACCTTGTTTTTTAACTTCCAGCAACTCCTGGGAATTGAGCACCGCCCCCCCACCCGCCCTGGGGGAAGGACAAACCCAGGGAAAGAACCTGGGCCATTTGTGGCCGTGGCCCCTTGGGGAGCCGGTCAGGAGAAAGGGCTGTCTGCGGGACCCAACCTGGTCCTCCCGGGAAGCTGCTGGAAACCACCGTCCACTGTGGGCTCTAACTCTGTGATCTCAGTTGACGAAGGACTAAGCTGAGAGACACCTGGGGGTTAGGGACAGATTTAGACCGTGCCTGCGTGCGGAAGTGCTGAGTCACGTCGCCTGTTTGGAAAACAGAGAGCTAATTAAGTTAGTGTCAGGGAACAGAGGAGCGGTGGAAAAAACCTGCTGCTGTTCCGCTCAGAGTCCTGGCGGCAGGACGCCCCACGGCGGGCATGGGGATGGCAGGGCAGAGGACAGGCCAGGGCACGGCACGGGAGCCCCCCCACCCAGGAGAGCAGGATTCTAGATAATGCAGGTGTCTGCACTGTGAGTCAAGCTGCCCCACCCCCACGGGAGCCCTGGAGGGCCCTGGAGGGTGGTCCTGGGACTTGCAGCCCTGTCCCTGTCCCACACGTTCTTCCCTCACCCCAGCGTTTGCCCTGTGCCCGGTGAGGACGGGAGTGAGCTCTGCCGTCAGAGCTCCCAGTCTGGCGATGCAGACACGTAGGGGGGCCGAGGCCGAGCCTCGGGGGGCGGGCTGTTGGAGGTGCCAGTGAAGAAAGTGAGGTTGTGGAGGGGCCGGTTGCAGGAGGCAAGCAAGGATGGTTAGAGCCCAGGTCTGAGCCAGGCACATGGCCTCTGACTTCAAGCGGTTCACTTGGCAAACATCTGCAGATGCCTGTCCTGGGACACATCTGCAGGGGGTGCGCCAAACCCATCCCGGCCCCCAAGGATCCCGAGTCCAGGGGTCATGCACCCCATTCAAACATGACCAGACAGGAGGGGCCATGAGGCGGGGCCCTCTGCTCCCTGGACCAGTTTGTCTGCCAGGCTTCACCTCCCACCTCAGCAGTCTCCTCGGGGAACCAGGGATGGAGTGAGTGCCTCCAGACCCCCACCGCCGGGCCCAGGTCCCAGGGTCCTCTCGGGGAGGAGACACCCACCGAGAAATGGACCCTGAGAGCCCCTGGAAGCAGGCTGTGGAGGCTGACTGTAAGCCGTGGGGGCTTCTCCCCATCATCAGGGAGGGGCGTCAGGAGGGCCTGACTTCCTGGAAATCCCCGAGGGGCTGCGCAGGCCTCCGGAGCCCAGGACTCCCCCAGGCCTGGGGCTCCCCCAGTCCTGGTTCAGGCGGAAGGCTTCCCACGTCAGGACTTTCCCTCGGTGGTGTCTGAAGGCCCTGCCCAGAGGACGGAGGCGCTCATTCAGTTTGGGGAGGGGGGATTGGTCCCGGGACCCCTGCTGACATCGCAGGCAGGTGCAGAGGACCAGTCTGGAATCCCTTCCTGAGGACGAGTGTGCTGGGAGGAGGTAGATGGGACCAGCAGGACAGGCCCCCCAGCCCCTGCTGTCGGCCCCCAACGAGCTGAGTACTGGAGCACTTGGCCCAGCAGACGCTTCCAGCAAAGGCCCTGCTGGGAGTGGCATCTGGAGTGTTCCAGGAGCCCACCGGAATGTGTGGTGGGCGCTTCCTGCTGCACCAAAGCCACGCCCAAGCCCCGCAAAGCCTCCATCGTCCAGCCAAGGGGAGGGCGAAGGAACCCAGGAGACCCACGGCCCAGCGAGGAGGGGGGGCACGTGTCCCTCCCCACTGCCTGCTGGGCACGGTGAGCCGGCCTGGAGGGCCATTCACCCTGGACCGTGTCCCTCAGGACTCCCAGCCCTGCCTGGAACCAGGAGCCCGAGGGGGGTGCCCGGTGCTGCTCTCGGAGCTGAAGCTCTTGTGTTTCTCAGAAGGCTCTCCGGACCCACATGCCCTCATCACCCTCTCGGCTCCCCAAGATCACACACGAGAAGCCAACCTCCCAGCCTCCCAAGATTTGGGGAGCAGTGCGGGGGCAGTCAGCTCCAGCAGGGCACTGCCGTGCTGCGACCACAGGCCGGAACCACAGGAGTAAGGCTGACCCCAGGCTGATGCAACTCCCTGTCTCTGGGGGGAGGAGGGTTGCCAAGGCCTGGAGGGCTGGCAGTGTGGCTCACCCACGTCAGGTCCCCAGGCTCTGACCGGGTCTCAGCGGGCAGGTCCGGAGACGCCGAGCAGAGACTGCAGGCAAGGGAGGCCTCGGCTTCCTCCTGAGCCCTCCAGCGGGGGACTTGCTGACGTGCTCCCCGAGCCCCGGGCTGGTGCACGAGGTGTCTGTCCTCTCTGGAACCCCTGCTGGAGAAGGCCCATTGCAAGGGCTGCCCCTACCCACCTCCAGCCCTTCCTCCGTCCCCTCTGGCTGGGCAGAGAGTCTGGAAGCTCGCTGGCCGGCACCTGCTGTGCACCCACTCTGAGCCAGGCCCTTCCAGGCAGGGGCGTGCAGAGGGCTCCAAGCCCCTGTCCAGCCCCAGCCTCTCCTCCTCACTCCAGACTCACCCGCTGAGGTCTATGCGTGGACGTCTGGTGGAAATGGCCACTCAGTGTGTCCCCGTCACTCGCAGAGCCCCCTTACCTTCCCGTTCACCGCATGCCGCCCCATTGCTCCGGCTGCTCAGACCAGAACCCCAGGATGCGCTGGAGGCTCTCCCCTCTTGCTATCTGGCCTGTGGCAGGTGGTGTCCACTCTGCTCCCCACACCCTGCAGGTCCCTCCGCCTTCACCTTCTGGGCCTGAGCAGATGCCCTCCCTGTCCCCACCCCGTCCCGTTGCCCCATCCCCAGCCTCCGTGACCCATCACTGGACCCTGGACACGATACCGCAATGTCTTGCTCCTGCCAAGCTTGGCGGCAGCTTCCCCAGAGCCTGGCACACCTCCGTCCCGCCCCCGCCTGCTC
Source organism: Ursus maritimus (assembly GCF_017311325.1). NCBI lineage: Eukaryota > Metazoa > Chordata > Mammalia > Carnivora > Ursidae > Ursus > Ursus maritimus. The sequence continues at coordinate 58,168,254 of NW_024424119.1, forward strand.
CTGCCTGTTGGCTTTGTCCAGCACGGCTCCTTCCTGCCTCGGGGTTTGAGGGGGGAAGCTTGTCCCCCTCAATGCCCTCCCCAAGTCTCCGAGGGCCTGTCTCCTGTGGTTAGATCTCAGCCTAACGTCACCTCCTGGGAGACTGCACCCCTAACCCCACTTCCATGCAGCCTCCTCACTGTCCCGCCTACTCTGACCCACGCAGGCTCCAAGCAGACACCTGTCCTGTTTGTTTCTTTACTCACCAGGCCCCCACTGCCACTGGAACCTGAGCTTTTCCATGGAGAGTCTGCATGGGTCTTGCTCACTGCGGGTGCCCCCAGTCCTGAGATAGCCCGTGATGTCACTGAGTGTCACCCAGGACCCCACCGCGGGGTTTCCTCTGGAGCCGCCTGTCTGGGCTCTGCGCACTTGCCTCGGCCCGGTGGAGGGCCGTGGAGGTCAGGCCTTGCTTTCCTCTGCCTGCTCAAATTCTTCCCAGCTGGGGGTCCCTCTTGCTGCTCTCAGGCCAGCACGTTCAGGCCAGTGTGGATTAGTGCCCTGGGGCCACCACAACCGACCAGCAGCCCCTGGGGTCTACAACCACAGGAACGTGTCCTCCCCCAGTTCCGGAGGCCAGAGTCTGAGATCCAGGCAGGGCAGGGCCGCGCTCCCTCCAGAGGCTCCGGGGGAGGGTCCCTCCTGCCTCTCCCAGCTCCCGGTGGCCCCAGCGTCCCTCGGCTTGGCGCAGCGTCACTGAGCGTCACCCTGTCCTCGCTTGGCCTCCTCTCTGCTAAGGACACTTGCCCTTGGATTTGATACCACCTAAACTAGGGTAGTCCCATCTCCTGATCCTTGACTTAATTACATCGACAAAGACTCTTTCCGAGGAAGGTCACAGTGACAGACTCTGAGCAGGCATATCTCTGGGGGACCACCACTCACCCCACTGCACCACGTCTTTCCTCCTCCCCAGTTTCTAGCCCCCCTGCACCTGCCACATCTTCCCCACTCTCCTCCTTCCTAGGGCAGTGCCCTCTCTGCCTGTCTCGTCCTCCTCCACACCCAGCACAGGTGGGTGCTCCGTAAACGCCTCTGTTTTGCTCCTGGGAATCCCAGGCAGGGTGTAGGTGGCGAGCAGAAGTCTCTGCTGGGCCCCCTGGTCCCAGACAAATAAAAGTCCGGGCTGGAGACATTTACAGACTGGACCAGGCTGCCCCCGCTGGCAGCATCCACGGCTCCCTGGTCCTTCCGAGAGCGCGAAGTCCAGGCTCCTGGAAGGACCTGCTTGGCGGCGTGTGGCCGGTGCCCGGACCTCCACGGCAGGACTGCAAGCAGGCCTGGGAGCACGGAGGTCAGGTGGCCCCCGGGGGGACTTGCGGGTGGGCACCAGCCCCTCGTCTGGCTGGCAGCTCATTAGGGCAGCTCTGGAAGCAGCCAAGGGGGCGAGTTCACGGCAGCGGGAGGGGCGCACGCTTGGATCTGACTCATCATTGTTTTACCGAAGTTCAGAAACGAGGAGGAGGTGAACGCGTGACCCACTTCTGCAGGCTGATGGGCACGGGTGCTGGCAGAAGTGCCATGGCAACCAGATGCATGGGCTCCACCACACCAGCCCACGGCGCTTCCTCACCAAGATTCACGGGGAAGAGACGCCTTCACCTCTCACCTCCAGGGAGGGTGAGGGGAAGCAGGCTCCGCTGACGAGAGGTGCCCTGTGCACCCCGCCCTCCATGCCAGCTGTACCCATGTTCCTGCTGCGGCTGTGAATTCGGGCTGTGCCCGACCCCCTCCTCTGGTTCCCATGGGTCCCACGCCAGCTGGCCCTCGGGCCGTGTGACAGCCACCAGGACTGGCCGGGCTGGCCTTTCTCCTGCCGGTGTTCACCGGCTCACCCGGCCTGTGGCCCAGGGCAGGCGACTGGGGCAGCCCAGGGAGGGCCAACAGGAAGAGCAAGGGTGTGGGTGTTGACCCCCTGCTCTCAGGTGTCCCATCACTGAGTGGCCTGCACGTGGTGCTACTGTCCGCATTCCCAGAGGAGGGGCTGGGGCCTCGGGGCAGCGGAGCCGGGCCTGTCACCTCTGGGACACACCTCCCCCTCCCCTCCCCCACTGCTCCCCCCCCACGCGGGCTGAGGGGTGACCCACCTCCTGTCGCTGTGCCGTCACGGGAGGGCAGGGCTCAGTGGGAAGGTGAGGGCGCTTGTTTACCAAGTCTCTACGGCAGGCTTGCCGTGATGGTGAGCTCTGTTTCCTCCCCTGCAGCCCGCCACGGCAGTGTAGACGAGAGGGGAGTTCCAGCTGAGGGCAATGGCACAAGGCTTCAAGCCCAGAGGTTGGAGGATTGGCCCCCCCCGGGCAGCACCTACAGCCCACTCCTTCACCTCAGAGACCCCGGGCACCTGCCCTCTGCTGACCTCTTCTTTCCCATCTTGCTCTGAGCCTGCGTGGTTTCCCCCGGCCCTGAAGCAGCCTTCAGTGAACTGGCCACTAACTTATGTGCCTCCTCTTCCAGGGAGGCTTCCTTGACTCCCAGACCTATGACATTCCCACATGGCCCAAAGACCCCGCCTCAGTTCAGAAAGAAAAAGGTCTTGTTCCAAGTAAAATTGACATCTATGAGCTGGACGAACCATCCGTTGTGTCCCCTGCCCCAGCGTGAGGGCAGCTGGGCTGCGTGGCCTCCTCCCCGTCTCACACCCACCTTGCCCCCCCACCCCACTCCTGGCTGTCCAGCCTCGGGGTTGCCGTCTAGGAAAGGGGCTCCAGTCTCCAACCAGCACGTGCTCAGAGCTGCCGTGCTCGCACGTGGCCTGTCTGGGGGCGTGTAGGGGACTCCCCGCTAGGGTGTCTCCTGCTGCGTCCCCGTCCCGTGGCGTCTCCTCTCCTCCCTCGGCCCTGACTGCAGCCTCTTCCCGCAGGGCCGCACACCTCTGGGAGAAGACCTTGGGGACCAGGTCCTCTTTAAGACGACCCTTCATGATCTTTCTGCCATGAGCTCCAGGGCTGAGCGTGGCCCCTGTGGGAGGGCCCTCGCCTTCTTTTCTCGCCTTTCTGGACACTTGGCCTTTGCCCCTAAATTTTGTCCCTGTGTCTCTGACCTGGCAGAGCTTTCATCAAGCTCCCAGAGGTGCCCCATCACAGCCCCTCACCAGCCCCAGGTTAGGGCCAGGTACCCTCACCCTCTCCTGCCTTCATCGGCATCCCCAACCCCTTTCTGTTCTTCCCACAGGTGATAGGCTTTGGGTCCCTAAAACCGACTCTCAGAGATCTCCTCGGGAACACACACGTTTTGATCTCTGATCTGGGGTCACCTATCAGCTGTGTCTCAGTGCCTACATCAGGACAGAGCTGGCAAGGTCTCAGCCCCCTCCACGCACCGGCACTGTGGGTCAGCCAAGGGCTCTGTTCACTCACGGGGCAGGTCACCACGGGCCAGCGCTGGTTCCCGAGGCCCCGCACACCTGCGATGGAATGCCACGCCCCCTGCTGCTCAGAGCTCATTGGCCAGGAGCGGTCACATGGCCTGACCACCCACAGGGACCCAGGAAGTGACCTCCTGCCGGTACCTGGAAGGTGGAGAGCCACAGCCCCAACACCCTCTGTGCCCCACTCCCAGCACTTCTGCTCCCCGAGCCAAGAACCCCCTGAGGTCAGGGATCTCGACTGAGTACCAGCCCGGCCTCTCAATATTCACTAAATTAATACATCGGGCCGCCCATAACCTAGGACGCTTCATGTTCTTTGAAGGCAGAGCCCCCAGAGGCTGCAGTCTGCTCTCCATCTGGGTTTTGGGGACCATTCCGTGAAGTGTAGTCACACCCTTCCTTTTCTCAAGTGTGAAATGAGACTGGACCAGGTCGTGGGCTCTTGGGCTGCAGAGGGTGTAGGAGTCCCCTGCAGAAGGGGGAGACTATTAAAAATGCAGATTCCCCTCCACCCCCAGGGGTTCTGATTAGGAGGCTCGGGCCAGGCCCAGGGACCCCTTTCAACGTCCTCCCCCAGTGACCCCAACGCAGGGCAGTTCCCCGCTCCATGCTCAACGTACTGAGATTTCTCATGAACTTCCAGGTCAAGCATCGAGGCTGCTGTTTCCACGAAGGGGATCTGGTGCCCTTGAAGCCATACTGAACGCTGCTCCCGCAGCCAGGTTGGCTGTGAAAAATCCTACCCTAGTAACTGGCAGGAGGAATGGTTCGGTCGTAACCATCATTTCCCGAGGCTTCGTCACGCACAGACTGAGAAAGAGCGTGTAAATGCCTTCCTTTTCTAGGCTCAGGGAGGTGTGGGGGCAGACGGAGGGCACCCAGGTGTATGTCACAGAAACCTAAGCACGGCGACTTCTCCAAATTCAGATTCTCTCTCTCTCTCTCGTTTCATGCAGCATAAATGCAGAGGTCTGCTGTCAGGGCTTATGTGGCAATGCCACAATGGCATCAGGGACCTGCTCTCAGCCTCTTAAACACAAAATGACTGCAGCAGCCCCGGACGTCAGTTGCATTTTAGGCTGAAGGGAGCCTTGGAGGGCAAAACACAGAAGCAGGTGCGTCTGCCTCCCTTGATCAAGGAGACCCCAGTTTTTCCAAGAGTCCCAACCTCAGACATGTGCTCACCTTCCCGGCAGAACTGAGTCTCAGGGCAACCCCAGCCTCGGGGCTATGTAGTTGTGAATATCTGCCCAAAAAACAGCTGTTCCTGGGGAGGGGGCAGAAGGTGGATAGAGAGGAGGCAGGCTGCCGTGCTGGCCACCGGAGGCTTCCACCCTCCCCACTGGACAGGGCCCGTGCCGGGTCGAGGTCGAGCGCTTTGCTTCCGGTGAAGGAGTTGGAAGGACACCCGACTCCTGGGCAGGCAGCTCCCTCTCCTGTGAGCTGGCCAAGGAGCCACGGTCCACTCCTCTCTGGACATCTTCACGGGTGACAGGGAGAGCGTCGGGGCAGGCTCAGGGATGCACTTCACGCAGGGCCGCACGCAGAGTCAGATGGATCTCGGCGCCCATGGGAGCTCCCATCACAGCTGGCGCTTCCTCCCTGGCTCGGTCCCCCGCTGCAGGACCCCCACGCCCACCCCCACCCCGGCCACTTGCCTCGGAAAAATAGTGATGACTTCGGGCCTGGAAAGTAAACAGTTTGGGGCTTTCACCAGCTGCCTTGGAGGAGAGCTGGACGGAGCCAAACAAGTGGGGATACGGGAGGCTGAATGCGCCGAGGACGATTATGGGTCTTAGGACCTCACTTCACGTTGCTGGTTCCTCAGTATTTTGTTCCCGGGTTTAAAGGACCCAGCTGCCCCCTCCCCTCTCTCTGGCCACCTGTAACTTACAGCAATTTGGCAAAGCGAGCCCTTGAAAAAAAGGTCAAAACATTTATCTTTTTCTCCCTACCTGATCCCTCCAGAATTCAGAAACTCTCAGGAAGTGTTCTCATTCTTCATGACCGTTTATGTACTTGCGTGAGGCCAAGAAGAATCTCTTCTCCTGTAGCAGGACCCAACTGGGCGAATCCTTGGCCTGGCTTCCTGGCCTCCGGAGGCTTTTCAAAGTGCGGTGCGAGATCCTTGACGGAAAGTTCCAGCAAAGCAGGTTTGGAGGCGCCTGTAGGGTCAGTTGCTCTTCCTTCTTAAAGAATCCGGCCAAGTTTATTGAAAAGCAGGCTTGGTTTGCAAACAAACCAGTCTTCCTGTGGTCGCCTGGGATAGAAAGGGGAGCGACCACAGAGAAGAAAGTTGGATCTCGGTGATACAGCCTTGTGGGCACGGGGTCTGGAGCCGCCAGTCGTCTGACGTTCTGTTTGCTGCAGAGTAACCAGACCGCATGCAGACTTACAGCTTCCTCCAGCGCCCGCCGGGATGCAACCCTCCAAAAGCTAACATTTCCCCTTTTTTCTCACTCCTTTGACTTGCAATCAGTATGCAAATAAACCTGCCCTCTCCCCGAGGCCCCGCCCGCTATCCCGGGACCCTACGGCAGGAGCCATCCCAGGCCACTGTGAGAACGCGTGATTGCTGACGCACGCTGTTGCACCTGTGTGAAGAGCTTTTGCAAGATTGCACCCCATTTGAGTTGTCTGATGGTTAAACCTCTGCTCCTGGAAGTCATGAGTCCTTGTCCGTTGTCCTCCCCACAGTTGTCACACTGGCCTTGCAGTGCGTGTGCCCGCCAAGGGTTCATGTGCCTGTGGGCAGCCCCCAACGGGGGATCAGACGCCTGGGTGACATCCCCAGTAACCATGGAACGAGGAAGGCGGGGATCACACGGTGCTCCTGCCGGCCGGCTCCGCTGGAGGCATGGCCCGAAGGCGGCCCCTGAGCCCGACAGTGTGCACAGTGGTGACCGGACGACACTGTCCTGCCTGTCATCCTTCCAGCCCGCTGAGCGAATGGCCAAGGGGAGGGGACTGTTAAAATTAAAGAACAAAAAACCCAGACCGGCCTTAACATTCCTTGAGCAGACAAAAGCAGTGCAGTCATGCCAACAGAGCAGAATTCAGCTTCTTCGGCAAGGCTAACGCGACCCAGGGTGTTTCTTGCTTGTGCCTCTGGAAACAGCAAGACAGTTGACGCGAGGTTGCCACTGGCGACTCTATCACTTCAGAAAATTCCAGCATTATAGCCCGTCCCCGGGAAGGTCAGAGTCACTGCCTTCCCTGTACGCCAGCGGCTTTGCAGTCGCGTGCCCCTGAGCCTCGCGCCGCGGTCTGGTCTGAGCACTCCCGCTTCGCAGACGGTCGGTTTGGTGTGTGTCAAACAAACTTCACTAATTACAGCTCCAGTGACTCACTGGTTTCACTCTGTTATACCCGAACCCCGGCCCCGGTGCGGACGGCCTCTCTCTGAGTCCCCTGCCTTATCAGGCAGAGACCTCCTTGGCGATGGCTGCACTGCTTGGAACAAAGGGCGAGGGGAGGGCTCCCTTCCAGCGTCGGGACTGGAGCGGGGACCCTGGGGAGGTGGGAAGGGGCCGAGCGGGTGGCCGGGGCCTGGGTGCAGTGCCGGCTCCACGCTGGGCTCATGCCAGCGACCTGGGGTGACGTTAACCTCCGTGGGGCTGTGTCAGGGCAGAGTCTTGGGGCCCGGGGGGAAGGATGGATAGAAAGTGCTTTGCAAACACCAGGATTTGGCCAGATGGGGCGCGGATGGGCCAGGGCGAGGCAGAAGGAGCTGGAGTTTCAGCCAGCATGGCGCCTTCTTGATGCCCCACAGTTACAGAGGTGTTGGGAGGGAGGCATGGTAGCGGCTCAGGGGCAGTAAGGCCAGGGTGGCAGGCCAATGGGGGGCTGCAGGGACATAGGCCCCCACTCTGCCCTGCTCCCCAGCTTCAGGTCAGCCTGGGGGCGGTCGCTTTTCTTCTCTGCACAGAAGTCTCCCTGCGGGGTTGGGGCGAGCAGCCTCCGGTGTCCCCCGGAGCTCTGGCCCCTCAGCAGACCTGTAGGAGACTGGGGGTTAATCACGTCCACGGACTCAGCCCAGGACACAGAGCAAGCAGGGCAGGAAGGAGCAGAGGGCATTTCCCCAAGTGGGTTGAGGACGGAGAGCCTCGGCCGGGTGTATTCCCACAGCGCCTGGGTTGGTGGGGGTGCTGGCCCGTGAGGAGCGAATCTGAAACCCCGGCGGGCTCGGCCTCCTCCTGGGGCACAGGCGCCTGGCCGCACAGCCGAGGCCGTGGCTCCCATCCGTGGACACAGGTTTCCAGCTGGGGTGCCTCTCCTCCTGTCCTTCCCTCAGACAGCCTGGACTCTCACGGTTCCCCACCTCCTTCGCCCGCGTCCTCTCCAGCCTTCTGAGGTCTGGGCTGGGGAGCTCAGCGGGGTCCTCGCCGAGGGGCCACACGGGCCCCCAAAGCCGGGCTGTGGAAGCCGGACAAGGCCCCATGGACGGCGTCTCCAGAGTCTGCCTGTGCTCCCACCGCTGGGGCTTTAAATTACACGCTCAGAGCATTTGTCTCCGAGGCGGGAGCCTGTATTTATCGTTGCTAACGTATTTTCTCGGTGGGGGGGGAGGGGATGTGCCGCCGCCTATAAATTCAGGAGGAGGTGGAGAAGGATCCGCGCAGGTAGACGGAGATGGATACGCGTGTCGGGAGCGCGGCGGCCCCACAGCGCACAGGAGACGGATCTCCCGCAGGCTTCCGACAGGCAGCTCATCTGTTGGGGGCGAGGGAGGGAGGAGTGGGGGAGCGAGCCTCCCATTTGTCTGAGGCGTCAGAAGCGTGCCCACCTCTGCACCTGGGTCTGGCCTGCCCTCCTCTCTGGGCTCCCAGAGCCCGCCGGGCCGAGGCCAGAAGAACCTCTGGGAAGACTGGGCACTGTAGGTGAGGCAATGGGCATCCCGGGACGGCCGCAGCAGAGAGGACGGGCATCCAGGGCATGGGGTCCAGTTGCAGGTGCCCAGCCCCGACCCCTGGCTCAGTCTTGCGGTTAAAGAATCCAACAACCATGGGATGCCAAACGGAGATGGTGGTGGTAGGGGTGGGGGGCAGGTCGATTATGACTCAGCAAATACTCCGTCCTCCTAGCCCCTTACCTCTGTGGATGGAACCATTTCCCCTGGACATTAGGGTGAGCTTGGCCAAGGAACGTGGGCCCCAGGGCCAGCCAGCCAGGGCCAGGCATGGGCCACGAGGGGCCTGGCATGTTTCCAGGCATCTGTTGGGACATCATACCTCACACCCAGGCTAGCACAGCCCCTCTGACCCGGCCCCAAGTGAGGCCCGTGCAGCTGGTCCATGGAAGCCAGAGCCAGGGGCAGAGGCTGAGGTCATGACACGCATTACGGTTACATGGCAGAATCTGGTGGAAGGAGAGAGAGGAGGACCTGGCCAGTGCCCCTGTCAGTGGAACCGGACAGTCGAGCCACGTGAACACAGGTAGTCCTTACAGCTGCAGCCCTGTCCCCATGGAAACTCCAGCTTCGCGGTCTGGAGGCTGGACGCAGCCCGGGGAGTCCGTTTTGCCACAGGAGCTCTGGCCCAGCAGGGAGGGAGGGTCGTTCCCATCGCTCACCTCCCAACCAGGAGAAATGCACTGACCTGCCCGTTTCCACGGGACTTACTGGGCACCCCCTGTGCTCCAGGTGCTGGGCTGGCTGCAGGGCCCAGGAGCAATCAGGGCAGCACAGTCCCTGTGCCTAGAAGTGCGTGGGTGTGGGCATATTGATCAAACCACGGGTCCTCAAGCAGACCCTGGGGCTGCACCACATCTTTCCAGGAAGCCCTCTCTGGAGTGGGCCTGAGCCCCACCCTGTGCACAGAGCACTGGAGTTTCCCCAGCTCTCCGCCCTTCCCTTTCCTCAAACCTGTCCTGCTGGCTCCACCCCAGGACGTTTGCACTTGCTACTCCTCGCCCACAGCACAGTCAGCCAGATCTTGCACGGCTAGATCCACTCCTCGGAGAGGATCCAGTTTTCTCCTGCCCACTGAGTCATGCTGCTCACTTACTGACGGTGTCGCCCTTCTGAGAAGAGCAGCAGTAGGGCCCTGTCGGTTCTACTCCCTCTGTAGGACTGACCCATGGGACATAGGGGGAAGCGTGCTGAATGCACGCAAGGGTAACGCTCATTGACGCGGTGGTTTGATAACAGGACCCTGCTCAGAAGCGCCCCCTGAGCCAGGGTGGCCGGATGGCTCGTCCCTCACGGGGGGGCCCAGGGCTTCTCTGGTTCTGGCTGGAACCTACTCTTCCAGACATAATCGTCCTACCTGCCTCCAAACTCATGTGACCCCTGGACAGGCTGCACTGGACACTCGGTGTTCCCGCACAGATCTCCACCCTCCTGGGGGAGCGTGGGCCCCTGCCCCAGGTGGGGAAAGCCCCCAGTATTGAGGGGCCGGACAGCAACAGGACACAGGCCCCACCCGAGAAGGCCCCGAGGCCGAGGGTGGGATGACGCCCTCTTGCTGGGAAGGAACTGAGAAGCTGGGCCCGGGGCCAGAGGGGCAACAGATGGGAGTGGTTTCCCACGGTGGCCGCTCAAGGGTCGGGCCCACCCTCCTCCAGCTGATCCACCCTCCTCCAGCCCCAGCCCGCAGGGACCTGATTCCCTCCCGGGGCCCTCACACGACGGCTGCTGAAGGCCCTGCACGGGGCGTTTTAGGTACATCTTCACCGAATCCTCACAACACGTGGGTGTGGTGGGTGTGACTGTCCCTACCTTCCAGACAGCAGACAGGGTCCGAGATGGCACGTCCCCGCCGCTCGGCGCACGGCCTATGGGCCCATGGGAGGGCACACGACACAGCCCTGGAAATTCGCGTGAGCCTGGAAGCCTGGGAAGACTGGCTCTGGGTGGCAGCCTGACTTCAGCCCCAGCTTTTCCAGTGGTGCCAACCCCGTCCTTCTTCACCCTGCGGTGGCCCCTGAGCACCCTGCTCGGTCTGTCTCATGGCTGGCCAGGGGGCCCTTGAGCCCCCATCTCACACCGGTGTCACCTGTCGGCCCCTCTGCTGACGTGCTGGATGGGGAGCCCTGCCATCCCCCCACCTGCCCCCACCCTCTGGCAAGACCAGCCCAGCAGCAGTGTGCACACAAAGGCCCCCAGCCCTGAGGGTGGGGTGTGGGGGGGGCTGGGACAGACCAGCCTGCCTGCCAGGTGGGGGGTGTCATCCAGGATTAATAGCTTCCAGAAGCCAAAACCTCTCTAACTGCTAATTAGCACTTCCCTGGGGCTGTGAGTGGGCGTGCACGGGTGTGGGGATTGTCACAATACATCCTCCCTGAGGAAGGGCGGGGGTGAGTCACCTGGCACTTCCCGGGATGCGCGCATCCAGGACCCAGAGTCCTCTTTGCCATTTGGCTCCTGGAGACCTTCCCGGGCTGGGAGTGGACGGGGAAGCAGAGCAGGTGTCCCTACCTGGACAGGAGACAAAGGGCCCCCCGGTTCCCGGGGTCCTTGAGGCGGGGGGGGGTCCCACACACACAGTATCCAAATTAAGCCTCATCACCCAATCACCCAAAAGCCTTCGAAACAGCACCAGAGGGAATTCAGGCAGAGGCCTGAGGGAGGGAGGGGGTACTTTTCGCAAACCCCACCTCTTCGGAAATGCTTGCACTTTCTGGCAGGTGTCTGGTGGATGGATGAGAGCCTGCTGGCTCTGCATGTGCTCCCCTCACCCTGGCCTTCATCCTCCCCACGCCAGGGCCGGGCTAGCAGGCCGCCTGCAGAAGAGGGGTCAACGTCAAGAAATACGGGGCAAATAAACCGGGTAATGTCCCCCTGTGTAAGCACTACAGATAGGACGGATCAGGGCGACCGGACATGGCAGTGAGACCGCTTCTGACGGAGGCACTGGGGAGGCTCTCACGGCCAAAGGTGAGTGGACCCTCACATGACATCACCCCCCAGGAGCCCACGCTGTGTGGTTGGGGGGCCGGTAATGGCCCCCATCCGTCTCCAGCCCCCGCTGCACAGGATCTGGGCCCTGAGGGGTGTGATGCGGAAACTCCCGGGGGCTCCATGGTGGCTGAGCGTCTCCATCAGCAGACAGAGGAACGAGGGGAGTCTGGCACTGTCCCTGCTGAGTCACCCCGCCACGACGGCTGTCTGTCATGCTGATGTCCCGACCAGTCTGAGGCCTGCCTCCCGCCCCAGCCCGACCCTGCCAGAGGTTTGCCTGGTCCAGAGTGTGGGTCCTGCGTCAGCCCAGGGACGGTGGTGGGGCTGGTTTCCACCTGTTTCTCTCCTGCCAGAACCGAGCAGAGCTGGGGAAGGTACAGGGCTGCCCCAGAGCCCGAAGACGCAGCAGCGAAGCCCAGACCCGGGGGAGGGAAGGAGGGTGCCCCGAGCTCCCCCATCTCGTCAGGCTGACAAGTGGTGTTCATCGTGCACGCCGGGGCCGGCAAGAACGACGAGAACCAGATTCACTCTCAGCACGTAATTACTGTTACGCACGCAATGTGACCGAGCGCACGGGAAGACGAGACGTGGCTGTGGGGTCCTCTCCATTTATCGTGAACAACAGAGGAAGGAGCAAGAATATTTCTATTGCTTTGGGAAGAATGGTTTTAGAGGAATGGTTTTATCTGTCAAAAAGGAGAAAAATCGCCTGTAGCCTGTTATTTGGAGATTGGAGGCTCCCAGTTCCCCCGTCAGATTGAGGCCACCGGCTCACCTCCTCGGGAGCGGGCTGGAAAGAGGTGAGAGTGGAAATGGAGCCTGGATCCTGGGCCACTCGTGGTGTCGCCAAGGACGACCGCGGGACTGGGGCAGAGCACAAGTTACCACGGAAGACTCTATCTGCCCCTCCCGCCCCCACCAGACAGCATGCCGACCCCACTCCTGGGTCTGGGGTGACTGGGGTGGCCCAAAGGCTCAAGCAGGCATAACCCTCTCCCCTCGATACAGACGTGGCCCACCAGGATGAACTTCAGAACTCATGTTCGACCATTGTAGGATGTCATGAGCTCTGGCTCTTCCTAGTTGGGAGCAAGGGGACATGAGGACAAGGGGTGGCTCCTGGCAGCCACACTGAGACCATGAGGGCCGCTGGCCCAGGGACAAAGCCAACACACAGGAATATGGAACCAGGAGACCCAGAGCTCCTCTGCTGGGCTCAACATGCGTCCCAGGCTCTGGAAGCTTCTCAGTGCACAATCCCATTCATCCGCACGATTGTCCTGTGACCCGGGAGCACTTTGCTTCCCATTTTGCAGAGCAGGGGGCTGAGAGGCCAGGGGGTGTGCAAGGGATCACACCCCCAGGACACCCGATGAAAGTTCCCACCGAGCACCCTCTATTCTCTCTGGTGTCTGGGGCCCAGAGGCCGTTGAGAAGTCACAGCCCAGGCGGCCCCTCAGCAGGGAGCACGGGCGTGGGACACCAGGGGCTCCCGTTGCTGACCTGAAGTCGTCTGGTCCCTGACTGCCAGGCGGACACTGGCTGGCAGGAGTGTCTGTACGGTGCGCGCACGCGCTGGGGAACAGGGGCTCGCGGGCGCCTCGCGCTGATGGAGAGGTAGCAAGACTGCACTGTCCCGAGGAGAAATGTACCTGTCCTCACGGTTCCCAAGGACATGCGTGAAGATGTTCTGGGAGTGGAGCCAGTTTCCAGCAGGGAGTGTCGGGGTGGGCGAGGGAAGATCTCGGCTGGCAGCCTGGGGCTTCTCAGCGCTGCTCTGTGGAAGGAACCCTTGGAAGAAACAGGTGGTATTTAGAAGTGGCTTGGAGGGAATTCAGGAAATGTGCTGTTCCGCTTTCTACTCCCCCCAACCTCTTCTTTAGTCTCAAACGTCGCGGGAATGCAGTGTCACTGTGACCCCAGAAGCCCCACTTCCCCGACAGCAGACCCGAGAGCCACTGTCTCAACCCCTGGACTCACCAGAAGGGGCTCCCACGCTCCGGCAGACACCCTCCCATGCACGCGAGAGCCCTCGTGGGAGGGTCAACACCGGGTGGCCTCGCCACGTGGGAGCCTCAGGGATGCACAGCAGAACATGGTTTCTCTGTGGACGCCCGCAAGTCAAGGGGAGGCCAGTGGGGAACAGAGTGTGAGTCTTCCCGCCCTGGGGCCAAGGGCGCGAGCAGCCACGTGCAGGTCGGGAGGGGTCAGGAAGTGAGCCCCCCGGGAAGAAGAGGCCCCGGCTCGGGAGGAGGGGCTCTGGCCACATGGTACCCACCGCTGGGCTGGGGAAGGCACGTGGGTCTGGGGTCGGAGAGACACAGACTTGAGGCTGGGTGTGTCCCTCCCAGCCCGTGATGTGGGGACAGCCAGAACGGACAGAACCTGAGCCCCGTTTCCTCGTCTCTCACGTGGGATTTTTGTGCCGACCCGAACGAGCAGTCCGCATCTGTGCGCCCAACGCTCACTGTGTCTGTAGGAACCTCGGTGCCCCTCTCCTCTGCCTGCGGAGGGACGCGACACCACGCGCACGCTAGGGGCCCGGGGCCACCCTCGCTGACACAGTAGCTCCTCCACCAAGGGGACCGGCCAGCGGCAGCCCCAGCCCCTGGGTTTGGCCCAAAGAGCCAAGTGGGTGACGGATAAGTAATTCCAGTTCCCAGCGGAGAGTCATTTCCTACCTCTTCTCATACAGGGTTGCTTCTGTGGCTGGAAATTCACCGCGTTCCTGAAGCCACAGATGACTTTTAATATTATGGGAGCTCTCCATTTTTCACTAATTTAATTTCTAGGGCTATTAAAGGTAGCCTGAAGAAATGCCATCTGTTGAGTCGATGATAGAGAAGGAATTTTAGGAGTAAGACTGTAAATTTCCACTTTATCAGGGATCTTGGTATCTGAAATCAATTCGGGGAAGCAGTGAAATGCTTACCAGGAGGATTTCTCCATCAGGGCCCCTCTTCTTGTGCTGTTTTTCATTTCGATCAATCAGCTCCTGACGTTCTCGGCCCCGGGAAGGGCCCCGACGCGCGTGTCCAAGTGCATTTCAAAACCACCAAGAGAGCAGCCATCGGAAAATAAGATGTTTAAGGGATTTTATTGTTTTTACCAAAATTTTGACAGCCCCAAACGCACTTCATTTCAGTAAACATGGGGCGTATTTCCGCTGGAAGAGCATCCTCTCCAGTGGCTGGGGGGAGACGCTGGTCATATAAGCTGATTACCCCCCACACCTCAGGTGTTCCTGCAGGGAGGAAACTTCCCCTGGGAAATCCCAGCCGTCCTGCCCAGAGACTCACCCCAGGAAGCCCCCTTCCCTGCACTTCTGGCCTTGGGAGCTCCCCACCACCCGTCAGGGACTCTTTCGTAGACGGCCTCTGTGTGCCAGGCACTGTCCCCACGGAGAGGGTGACTGGGGTGGGCACCTTGGCCACAGGCCTCCTGAAATGGGCAGGAAGGGGACCGACTTCAGGGAGTGTGAGCATTGGGGGAGGGCATGTCCCCAGCATGGAGGCTGCAATGGGGACAGGCTTAGTGTGCATGTGGGACAGAAGAAAACTGTCCCGGGATGGCAGCAGATCCTCTTGGGACTGGGGACGATGGGGACAAAGGCCAGGGTGCAGCCCAGTTTGGCCAGCGGGGTTCCTGGGGTGGGGGTGACTCAGGAAGGAGCGGTCAGACCCAGCCTGGGCGCCAGGTGGCCAGGGTCCCCACGGCCTGGGGAGGAAGGGATATTGCCCCAGCAGGATGGGGGGACCCACGTCCAAGCAGTGAGCAGCCAGAGTCCGAAGGAAGGGGACCCAGCAGGTGTCATACAGGCTCTACTCTTGGAATGTCTTGACCCAGATTCAGGGTCCTGGTTGGAGGTGGGCCACTCCCTTCTGGAGCAGCTGACTCCTTCCACAGCCGCACACCTCCTCTTTTGGGCTCCCGCCCTCGGGGCCCCGGGTCAGGCCCCAGACAGCTGAATTATTCAAGCTCGCCAGTCCATGGCGGCTGGTGAAACTGCTGTCCCTGCAGCTCCACACACACGTGGCGATCCCACGGGAGCCTGCTGGACTCGGGCTCCGATGGGGGAGCGGGCGCACGGTCTCCGAGCAGGACTCCCGGGTTCTGGCCGTGCCCTGGGAAGGAAAGGGACTTGAGAAGAGGCGTCAGTAGGTGGCCCGGCCGACCCGCCCACGGGGCGCTGCAGGGCCTCTGCCCACAAGGAGGGCACCCCTCAGTCTCTGGGATCAGAGGCAACTCCCTGAGGGAAGGAGTTTGGTTTGTGCAAATGGCCTGTGCACAAGGTGAGATCTCAGGGGGTGTTTCCTCCTGAGCAAGACCAGGGCACCAGCTCTCTTCCTCATCCCTCCCTCAGTGTGGCCAGGCTCCCTGCTACCCACTTAGGAGCCCCTGAAGCTCTGGGACTCCATAAGAAACTGGGTCCCGGTGCCTGGTGTGTGAGCCTGTCCTCCCTCCCCATGTGACGGCTCAGCTCCCCATCACCCACTTGCCACCATCCCCCTGCTCCGGTCCACCTTGCCCCCAGATCCTGCCTGTCTTTTGAAGACAGGCTCAACCCCCTCCTCCAGGAAGCCCCCATCATCCCTCTCACACTCATCTCCTTAAGGCTTCTCCGACCATGGGTTCTTGGGTCCATCTGGGCGCACAGTGGGCACCGGGAATAGGTGGGTCTTTTTGGATGACAGGAACCTGAGAACAGAAGGCAGCTTGGTTTGGGGGCCTTCCCAGGGGGCCAGTCCAGGCCACAGGAGCTGCGTGGAGCTAGGGATGGGCACGGCCTCAGCAGCCGTGAGGGCAGGTGGACCACAGGGGCACCGCCTGCGCTCCAGCTGCCATGTCCTCGGATGCCCTGAGCCACATTTCCT
This sequence comes from Ursus maritimus, assembly GCF_017311325.1. Classification (NCBI taxonomy): domain Eukaryota; kingdom Metazoa; phylum Chordata; class Mammalia; order Carnivora; family Ursidae; genus Ursus; species Ursus maritimus. The sequence continues at coordinate 58,184,434 of NW_024424119.1, forward strand.
CTGGGAGTCCAGGGACGGTCCCCAAGGAAAGGAAGCAGGAGGAGAGGCTCAGCTGTGTGCTCCCCTCGGGCCCCCAGCTTCTCAGGGAAAAGCCCTGCAGACCACCGTCCCCAGGGGGCGGAGAGACATCCTCACTGCCTTACAGTCCCGTCTGCTTTCTGAAAGGGATGTGTGCAAGCCGGCTCCCTGCAGCGCCGGACGACTGTCCCCACCTGTGAGCCGCTGCCCTCAGCCTGCGAACTTCCCGCTGTCTTGTCATCTGCCCTCTCCGCTCCCTTGCGTGAATTCTGGAGGGTGTTCTGCCTTTCAAACTTCCCTTTTGAAAGGTTAATGCATTAGATGGCTGGTCCCGTTCGCCCTCGTCAGCTGGCTTTCATGAGCAGCGAGCACCTTCGTCAGCCGGGGAACCTCTGCCAAGCGTTTGTCCGCCAGCCGCAGCGGCGACGGGTGCCGGGTGGCCTGACGGCCAGCCAGAGGCAGGAGGGGACGCCGAGGGAGGACGGCGCCAGGCTTTGCCTGCAGCGATCCCCACGTGCACGACCTTGGGGGCCCCTCTCAGCGGAGGGAGCCTCGGTGAGGCTGGCACACAGGACAGCAGCCCCAGAGCCCACCAGCTCCCGCCTACAGGGCACCGCATGAGGCAGGGCCGGGGGCTAGTGTGCTCCAGAAAAGGCCGGGTCAAGAGTGCTTCAGGCTCCGCAAGTCACGGGGCCTCTGTCCTAACGGTCAGCCCTGCCGGGCGGCAGAAAGCCATGATGGGTCAACAAATGGGAGTGACTGTGTGCGGATAAAATTCGATGGACAGAAAACGGTCAGCTTTGGCCAGTGGGCCACAGTTCGCTGGTCCCCGGATAATGTCATTCAATCCTCAGAACATCCCTGGCGGTGTCTGTGACACCCATCCTGCCCCAGGCAACCGGTCAAGGGAAGGGCAGGCAGGGCTAGGGCGGCCACTGCACCTGCTGGCCCGTGGATGGGCTCCCCTGCCGGGACCCTCTGCCCAGCTGGCCCCCCGCCACCTCCTGCCAGTGCCTCCCCGCTCCTGCGTTACTCGGGGGGGCAGACCCAGTTGGAGGTGTGTCCAGAGAGAGTCATTATGAGTAACGGGCTTACGCAGATCCAGAGGCCGAGAAGCCCTGAGGTCTGCCGTCCGCAAGCCAAGCCCCGAGAACGGACAGTGTCCGTCCCAGTCCAGCCCAAGCTGAGGCAGGAGGGCACCAGTGGCCGGACTGAAGACAGGCAGGCAGACAGGGCGAATGCTCCCCTCCTCCTTTGCCTTTTTATTCTGTGGAGCCGTCGCCGGGTTGGACGAGGCCCACCCCACTGAACAGGGGTCGGCTCTTGGAGGTGTATTGATTAAATGCTAAGCGCACCCAGGAACCGCCTCCAGACCCGCCCACAGCAGTGTTTACCCTGGTTTCCAGCCCTGGTTCAGCCCATTCACGCAAGAGAGTAACCACCACACCCCACGGCAGGTGTTGCAGTTACTCTTCCTTCTACCCTTGTTGTTATTTGATTCCGCTTTGCTCCTTCCGAGGGCCGAGCAGTCACGGGAGGCCTTGGGGCTGCAGGCAGGGGTTTGAACTCGAGTCCACTTTCTCCCCAGTGCATCCCCGCCCCTCACAGGGGCCCCAAGGGTGGAGGGTGTGACCCCAGGGGGGCAGGGTGGTGCGGCCAGGATCCCAAGCCCCACAGGCTGCAGGCCCGCCCGCTCGCTGGCCTGTTGGCCCCTTACCTCCTTCTCCAGCTCAGGCCAGGGTCCACCAGTTCTTCTCAAAAACTCACCCCCTAAAAGCACAGGCGATGGTTCTCAGCCCCAGCCCCGCACCTGGGCTGCTGGGAGGGGAGCCTGTTGGGAGACAGGCTTGGCTCCAATTACCCAGAGTGGTGCAGAGAAAGCTATGGCCAGGTTCCAGTGGGCCGTCTGCAAGGATGGTGGGAGCCAGGCCCGGGGCCCGTGCATAGCCGTCTCCTGTGGCCGTCGTGACCAAGTACCGCCAGCCAGACGGCTCAGCAGGGGAAATGCGTTCTCGCTAGGCTTTGGTGGCTAGGAGTCCCAGATCGCGGCGTTGGCAGGGCGCGTTCTCCCCTGGCTTGCACCTGCCGCCCGCCTCACCTTCCCTCCCTCCACACCTGTGCCTTCAGCCGCCCTGCTCCCCTCCACGTGTGGTTGGCTCTGCTCTGCTTAACAGGACACCAGAAACAACAGGTAGAGGACCAGGGCCCACCCTCCCCAGCGTGACAGCTTCTTAATAATGCTTTACTTGTTCCCGCAAAGACCTGATTTCCAAGTAAGGCCCCATTCACAGGTCCCAGGGCTTCGGACTTCAGCGTACCTTTGGGGACACGATTCAACCCACCACACGTGGACAGGCGAATCTCTGGGGCACTTGAAATGCCAGCTCCATGTCAGTGGGCCTGTACCTGGCACTGGACAGGGCCCGTGACAGGTGGGGAGTGACTTGGTGATCCGGGCACCTCACGGAGCTCTTAACCATCAGGGCAGGCACTGGCGGGGTCCACCGACCACACGTCAAGGCATCCGAGTACCACCCAGGCGCAGGGCTGGGTCACGGGGCCCAGAATCGGCAAGTCAACCCTGTCCCAGAGAGAGTCGAGCTGGGGCCACTGCTCACCTGGGTCTCTGGAGAGTGAGCCCTTTCCCTGGACAGTGATCCATCCGGAATGACCCAGCAGCGTGTCCGAGGCTCACCTGGGCACATGTCCCTGCCAGGTGGGGGCCGTGGCTGTGTTCTCACACGTTGTTTCTCAAGCCTTGTTATCATTCCCGCTCTAGGGGAGGTGAGAGTTGTATGTGGTGGCCACTCATGGCCTTCCCTGCGCCCACGGCTCCGTGGGCTCAGCCTGGAGCCACTCTCTCGGCCCTGACTCTGCGGAGACCTCAAAGCCCGGTCACAAGTGTGGGTGCCACCTGATCCGGGGTCGCCTGGCCTCAGAGAGACCCCTGCAGCCGCTTTCGGGCACTTAGAGGAGATGAAGGGCCCACGCACGAGATTTGGTCTGAAGCCCCCGCTGAGCGCATCCCCCTCCAAGCCTTCCCCGCACGACAAGTGCAGCTGCAGGAGGGGAGCAGCCCCCAGGCCGCCGCGCGAGCTGTCTCAGGAGCCCGCAGGCCAGGGCTGGGCCCCTGGTCTGGAAGGACCAGCGCAGTCTGTGAGGCCACGGGGAGGGTATGGCCTGCACCCTCCTGCCCCCGACACCAGCAGCAGAGAGCCGAAGAGCTTGGGGACTGGAACCATCCATCACTCCGTGTCCCGCGTCGAGCTCGGTCTCAGGGGTCACCCTGGGAAGGGAGGGGTCGTGTGCTCCGGTGGAGATGGGGCACCTTGGTCACGGATGATGAAGGGCCTATGAGCCCTGGAGACAGAGCCCATAAATCTCTCCCATCCAAGGGTCTTGGGTTCCTCTTGTCTGGAAAAAATTCCCTCCATGAAGCAGTCCACCCGGGGCCAGGCGGCTCAGGGGAGCACCTGGAGTGAGCTGCCAGCAGCTCCTGGGGAAGGGCCTGGAGCAGGAGCCCAGCTTCCTCATCCAAATGGACCCACCGTGGATGAGCAGACCCCTCCCTGCCCTGTCGCCTTCAGTGGCTCCCACTGGCTCTTAGACGCATCCCCCGCTCCCTGGGCTCCCGTGCACGGCAGGCTGCTTCCCCTCACCAGCCCATTGGCACAGGGGCCCCAACCTTTCCCATGTGACATGCAGCAGATGAAACCAGGTGTGCAGCTCCCCAGGGTAGGTGCGCCAGGCGGCGGGAGGGGGGGGCGGCGGCAGGGGCTCTGTCCCCTGCCTCCCACCCCCAAGGACGAGGGCGTCCAAATCTTGGTTCTCTCTTATAGGTTGGGTGTGGGGCTTGGGAGGCGTCGGGAGCCGTGTGCGCCAGCCCCCCTTCAGCTCCGGCCCACACCGAGCAACTTTCCTGACACGGGGGACTCCGCAGACGCCGTGTCCCCTACTGAGAGCGTGGCTGTGCTCATCGTCGTGCATGTGTTCGTGCGTGTGCAGTGCACACACCCCTTCAGCTAGACGGGTCTACATGTCTCAGATGCACCCACACGCCCCTCATCAGAGGACATTCCCTGACCCGCCAGCTTCTTTGCACTGTCTGCACATCGCCCGCTTTCTCTGCTTCAGGCACTTGCCGCAGTTAGAAGTTAGATGTGGAGAAGATCGCCTCGGCCACACGAGCCCTCCAGCTGCAAACATACAATGTCCCCACGGCTCCCAGCGGGGCTGGAACCCTGAGCGGGGAGGACCGTGCACCGTGAGTCCCCATCATCAGCATTCTGCCCGGGGGTCCTTCCCAGACCGCGTGGTTCCTGCCTGGGACTCTGTCATGAGGTTGTCCTTCCCCAAACCACGTGGGGGACTGCCCACGTGGACCACCATGGTTTAGCTCAGCTGGGGGCAGGGACCGGAGAGAAGCGAGGTTCACAGAGAGGGGCCTCCTGACATCTGGCTGAACACTCACGACATCCCGCGAGGCGCCCACGGTTGGCTGTGGCGGGTCCGTGAGGGACCCCTGCTCTGGAGGACACTGGAATCCTGGCCGGCAGTGACGAGGGACAGGGCCGAGGGACAGGGCCGAGATGCCACACACTCGCTGACACCCCAGAAAGGCTGTGCCACAGGAGGGGAGCCAGTCTCGCTGTGAACCTGTCCGAGAAACCCGAAAGCAGAGCCTAAAAGAATCAAACCGGCCGGCCAGGAAATGAGCCGCTTGTCAGGATGAAACTTGGCACGCTGTCAAGAAAGACAAGGAGATAAGGAGATCCAGACTCTCGGTGCCCGAGCATCCCAGCTAACACAACACAAGGGCCTGGACATGAGCCAACAGGAAGACGTGGCCTGTGGACAGGAAGGAAGGGTGGACGCTGGCCCCGAGAGCCCCAGATGTTGGGACTGGCGGCTGGGACAGCGGCCGAGAGGGACGTGGCTGAGTACTCGCTGAGAGGGATGTCGTGTCACACGGACGGGTGGGAAACCGCCACAGACAAATGAGAACCAAGAGAGAGAGTATCATGTGGCACTTCCGGGAATGGGGAGCCACGGTGTGGGAGGGACCCCCGCAGATCGGAACGGCAGGAGGGACGGGGCGCAAGGTGGGCGTGGAGCAGCGTGAGGCCCCCCGTCTGAGAGCCAGGCGGGGACGAGTCCCGGGGACGAGCTGGGGACATGAGCGCAGCGTCCACGGCCAGCGGCAAGATGCCAAGAGACCCCACAGAGGCTCCTTGCACCAGAGAATAGGACAAGAAAAAGATTTGAAGGATGCGGGTCAGACATTCCCGAGATTCTGTGAGGAGCATAAAACTCCCGGACGTGCGGAGCTCAGAGAGCGCCAAGTGGCGGAAATACAAAAGGAACGAGGCACAAGCAAACCGCAGGGAGCGGAGGAGGAGAAACTCGGCAGGTGGACCCGTGCCTTCGGGACAGCGGCATAGACGGCGCTCGGCTCCGCCTTTGCAGCAACGGGCCGCGGGGCGCATACCCCTGACGGGCCCCAGTCCCACACCCGGCGGCCCCGTCCCTCGCTGGTGGAGGCTGGGGAAGGTCTATGGATGAACGCAGACGGAGAGAGCTCGCGGCCTGCGTGATAGCAGACGTGGAAGAAAGTCCCCTGAGACCAAGGCCCCGATTCTGGGTGGGAATTCCCGTCTGAAGGAGCAGAGAGCACCGGGAGCAGGAGCCATGCAGGAAATCATCAAGGACGTGCTTTCTCTTCTCTGAATTTCTTGGGGAGACGGCATCTGCCTCCTGGGATGAGGCTCTGGGCAGAGCCCACCTCGCTGGGGTTTACCCGCCAGGACGGCAGGGCCTCAGATGGGCGAACGCAGGTGTGGACAGGCGTCAGCACAAACTACCATCTCCTGGCTCTGGCGGCTGCATGGAGACCACGGGAGCCTGTTCCTAAGAAATGCACTTTAGGGCAAGCGGCCAGCCACGGGGCTCCAACTACTCTCCATTCAGAAAAACATGTGCACACATGTGTGAGTGCGCGTGGGAAGAGGGGAAGAGGAGGGCGGTGCTGTCCGGGCGCCCGAGCTGCTCACGCTCTTCTCTGGTGCTGTAAAATCCCATAAAAGGCAAAAGGTGTTTTCAGTGATTACTTACATAAAAGCTGATGTGGGGTACTTGGTTGCTCTGCGTCTCCCCTGTACAGCGAGCTCTGAGAAAGCAGGACCTGCCCCGTGTGGTTTGTCACAGGGCAGGATCTGTCAGAGAAAGGACCTCAGGGCTGAGGAGGCACCTGCCATCCCAGGTGGGTGAGCCTGGTCCCAGCCCAGCTGCCAGCATCCTGCTCTCTCACTGCCCCCCATCTGCCTCTTTCTAGCCCTCTGTCTCCGAGTCTCTATCTCTGTGTCTCTGTGGGGCACGAGCTGCCTCTTCGGGGCAGGACGAGGAAGGGAGGCAGGCGCCACGCACCATTTGCAGGACCGTCAATGCATAAGCAAACCATCCACAGATCTACGGCCCCAAAGCTCTGACAGAGAACGACTTCTGTCCTCAGGATACGGCGGGACAGCCGCACGGAGCTGGATGTGACGGCTCCAGGCTCGGTCACAAGCTGCCCCGTGTGCCACCAGGGCAGGGCCCGGGTTCAAACATGGAGTTCATACATGGCCACGTGCTGCTGATGCCCCTGCCGGCCTGGCGTCTGCAGGTGGCCGGACACCCCCTGGGGGCAGAGACCTTGCCGGCTGCGTTCTCTGCCCTGGGCCAGGGTCAGCCAGGGTCAGCGCTCAGCGAGGGCTTCAGGTCACCGGGGCTGAATGACCAATGCCAAGAGGAGCCAGAGAGGTGGCTCCCGACAGAGCAGGTCCATGAGTCGGCCCACGGCCCCCTCCCTGAGCCTGGTGATAGGGGGAAACCACAGTGTCACGGGGTCCCGGAGCCACCGGTCAGCCATTCCTTAGCTGGACAGTTCTTGCTCACGACTGCACCCTAACGGGAAGGAGGGGTGGCCACGTGATGCTGAAGTTTCCTGCCACAAGCCAGGGCGTGTCCTGCAGCACAGCCTCTGTCTTTGGGCACCTGGAGAGAGCCAGGCCTGAGCAGGCTGGGTCCCAGGGGGCAGGGGGAGTCCTGGGGGCAAAGGGGTTCCCGTGGCAGGAGGTGTCCCGGGGCAGACGGGGTCCCGGGGCTGGTGGGGTCCCGGGGTCAGGCCACAGGGGCCAGTTGGGTGCAGGGCACTGTCCAGCCCTTCCAGAGCCCCTGCAGCCCCACCTGGGCCTCTCTGCCCCGGGAGATGCCGGCTGCTGACCCACTGGGCCCTTGCGCTAGTTTCTGCCTCTCGGAACCTCTATTCCCTCACCCAGAAAAGACGCCTCGCAGGGCTGTGGGAGTGGAAACGGAGGGCGTATGTCCAGAGACAGCCCAGTGCCTGGGGCCGTGTGTCGGGTGACTTTGAGTTTCTTGGCAAAATGGTCTTGACACCGCTACACCAAAGCAGGGAGGTTGGGCACCCGGGCCCTGCCGCTCCCCCATCTGCCCCATCGCCACCCCGGGCCAGGCCCGCAACCGGCCGAGCAGGTGTGGCAGGATGCCGAGCCCTGGGGTCACGAGGACTTGCAAAATGTTCTCCCGTCCCTCCCATCAGTATCTTTACTCCTTGGAGGGCAGCGACCGTGTCCTTGGACGGCCGCCGCTCCTGGCCTTCTGGCTCTGGTCCGCTGACAGTGTTGATGGCGCAGGGGCAGGGGAGAGGCAGCTGCCCGAGGCTCGGGGTCACCCTGCGGCTGAGGCTCCCGCAGGCCCCAGAGCGGATCTTCCAGGGACTCCGTGGCGCTGGCTGCTCCGGAGCTGGCTGGGGCCCAGGGGGCTACAGGTCGTCTGACCGCCAGGCACCGTCGGGGCGGGTGACTCGGGAGCCTCGTTTTTGCGTTCTGCTGGGAGAGAAGTTTCCAGAACGAAGCAGAGCTTGTGCGTCTGGGTCATGCCCATCTGAGTCCCGCTGGAAGGAAGGTCTCCCCAGGGAGCAAGCCTTCCTGCCGGGGAGGAAGGGTCAGCCAGGTTCCAGGATCCCTGTCTGAAGGGGTCTTAGGGCCACACCACCCCTCCCCAGCTCTTGAGGGAGCAGCAGGCACAAAGTCGGTGAGCAGGGGGCCCTGGGCTGGAGACACGCCTGCCCCTTGCTCCCCAGTGCCCGAGAACTGAGCACCCCTGGCCCCACCGACCCCCACTCCCAGAAGCCCCGTAGCTCTCCAACGTCAGCACACGGTCCCTGGAGCGTGTGGGAAGGGCACAGACCAGGGTCAAGGTCACCCTGTGCCGTCACTCCCTCAGAGAGCAGAGAGCCAGGCTCCGGCCACCGTTCCGGCTCTGCCCTCCTGGGCTGGGGGACGGGGGCTCATGATAACCACGCTGCGGGATCAAAGCCTGGGAGGCAGGGCGCGCTCGGCCTCGAGCGAGCGCGTGAGGAGTAACACTGTCACTATGACGTGTTACAAAAGCATGTGCCAAGAAGACTAGTGCAAGGCTCGTAACAAAACCAGGGTGACGCTGGGACCGTTCCGACCTGTGACTTCATTGCCAGAGTCTGGTCGATGCTGAGGCTGAGTCCGGAGCAGGGAGGAGGTCCGTGGGTGAGGGCAAGACCCCAGTGGGCAGTGTAGGGGCCAGCAAAGGGCAGCCAGGGGGAGTTGCTCCTGCCGCGGGTGTAAGCCTGCCGGGGAGGCTGCCCCGCCGTGAGCTGCTCTCTCTGCAGCCCCTCGCAGGTCCGGGGCAGCTGTCCTCCGTGGCACAGCCAAGGGCAGTCCGGGTGAGTCCCTGCGGCCGCGTGGAAGCTGTGCAAGTATCCGGCCGACCTCATCTGTGCGCTAACCTGCCAAGTGTCTGCTCGGCGCTGGGCAAGCCAGCCGAGGGTAAGGCAGAGACATGCCAACGGACCGCTGGGCAGCCTGTCCCCGGGGACGCCGCACCTGGGGCCGGGGTCAGGCAGGGCTGGGAGGGCTGGGCGGAAGGCCGGGGCAGGTGCGGTCCAGCAGCCAGAGCACCAGGGGGACCCCGGGCTCTGTTCAAGATGCAGAGCCTGGCGACACGCGCCGGCTCGCGCCACGGTTCAGCAAGGCGTACGCGCCGGGCCTCACGGGCCGATGCCCCTCTTAGGAGGAGCGAGCCGACGAGCAGGGAGGCTGTTCCTCAGGGAGGCAGCGAGCGTTTTCTTTCACCACGATTAGTCACTCATGCGCGAGGCACGGTGGGTGCCGTCCCTCGGGAGCGCCCCGGACGCGTGTGGACTGCCGTGTTCTTGCGCTCGGCCCAGAGCCAGCCGTCCTCTTGCCCCAGAGAGAGGGAGCGGGAGGCTGGGGGCTGGAGGCCCTGTGCCCTCTTTGGGAGCCTCATTTGCTGCCCAGAAGGCTAGTCGGGAGCACTTTCCAGGAATCGTTGGGGTGACCGTGGCAGTGCAGGCCTGGGTCTGGCTCGCAGCTCATGAGCCGCCCCGTGGTCCAGGCGGGACCACGGTTTGGCCTGAGCCTCTGGCCAGCCCCGCCACCCTGGCTGCGTGGCCCACGTGTGAACTCCGGGCGCTGAGCTATGCTTTCTGAGCCATGTCAGACATTCCTGCATCTGCTCCCCAAACACACTCGGGATCAGACAAGGAGGGACGCGGGGACCCACAGCTCTTCTTGCAGGGAGGGAGCTTAGCGCCACATGGGCCCAGGACTGCCGCTGTGTTGTCCGGAGAGGAAAACGGAAAACCTCTCGTGGGCCCTTTAATGGGAATCCAAGCAGGGAATCAAGGTGGTGGGGCCGGCAGAAGCCAGGGCGCGGAGGACGCCGGCCGGGCACAAAGTCTGCACCCAACCCTGTGCACAAAGGAGCTTTTCTCCCCGAAGCTGGGGAGCCGCGCTCAGTGGTCGAGAGGGCTGTCTGTCCGTGTTTCCAAATGGGAGACTGAGGTTCGCAGGGCTCCCTGCTGCACCCAGGGCACGTCCAGCCTGATTCAACGCTGGGCTCCTAGCAATGACGGTGTAGCCATGTAGGCGACCACGTGGCAAGACATCCGTGGATGTGGGCGAGTGTCCCCAGAGCGGTGACAATCAGGTACGCGCAGAGCCGCTCCGCGTGTCCAGACGCACACATCTTCCTGCAGGGAACAGGCTGGCAGCCGGTGGGGTCAGGGCTTCCTTCTTCAGGCTTTCTGAATTTTCTGAACTTTTTTTTTTTTTTTTTGCAATCACTATGGATTAGTTTTATCATCAGAAAGAAACAATACAGCTATTTTTAAAGGCTGGCAGTGACACTTTGGGGAGGGGAGTGTGGCGGGCTGAGGCCAGCTGTGAGCTGAATCATCCGTGAGCATCCGAGCTGGCAGTGTGGCGCTAAGGGGGAGGCGAAGGACCGCCCGCCCTGCCTGGACAGATCAAGCACTTACCAAGGGCAGGATCCTACGGGGGTGGGGGCTCGACAGAAGGGCCCAGGACAGACGGGTGTGGCGGGAGGGACCAGGGCACCGTCCCTCATCCCTGACAGCCAGGAAACAGCTCTGTCACCAGCACGTGGGCCGTCCTTCTGCTCCCCCGGGGGCTCTCGGCCAACAAAGAGAAGTCTGCAACACAATAACAACACTCAGGGATGCAACACCTCTACCCGGCAGGGGTGGGGTGGGTGGGGGAGGGAAAACTGTGTCCTTCCTAGAACAGCAACATGGGGAAGGAGGAAAGCCTGGCCGGGAGGGAAGGCTCGGCCCCATCGTGCAATCGTCTGGCAGTTCTGGACAATGTCCTGGTTGAGCTGTGTCTCCAGCGGTGGGGAGGGTCTGCACCAGCTAGTCGGGACCCAGGACGTGGCTCCACAAGGACTGAGTGCACCTCGGGATCTCAGCAAATAAACCCCTGCCCCCCCCTTACTGGCCAGCCTGGACCAGACGCAGGTGTCCAACGACAGCTTTCGTTCTGTTTGCTGAACTCCCACCTCTACTTCAGAGAAGGCACACATCCTGCCACCCTCCCTCCCTCCCCCAGCACGAGATCCCCCCAACAATGAAATGAGAAACACTTTTGACCTCGTGTTTACTTGATGGATGGACAGAGCATGGGAAGTGATGCAGGCGCCTCTGGGGACGGCCACAGAGTGGCAGGTGATGGTGGGAAATTAAACCAGTCTCCTCGGGTCATCCATCATTAGAGCCTCATTCCCTGCCCCCTGCCCAGGGTCGGCCGTGCTCCCTGGGGGCAATCCATCACCCCGGGCGGCTGCGTGATCACAGGATGTGTCTCCAGGAAGCCGGGCGCAGCCAGATAACCACAGCCCCCGCCGGCTCCTGGGCTCAGACACGCCTTTTAGCTGTTGCCCTGAATAGGGGTTCAGCTGAAGTGTAATAAGACATCTGGCAGGTGTTGGACCGACAGCGCGCTCCCAGAATGAAACACCATCTAAATCATCACTTGGCTTCGCAGCCGCGGCCCCACCCCGCCAACGACCAGGACCCAGGCTCCGGCAAGCTTTCCTTTGTTTGCTCATTTATGATCCCTGGAAGGGGCAGAGCAGTCCTGCCTGTCATCAGATCCCACTTCAAAGTCCTCCTTCTGCGGCTGGCGGGGTGGAAGACAGGTGTGTGGGTCACGTGACCGCTTCGGGCCAATGAGATGTGCGTGGTCTTTCCAGGTGGAGGTGGCTGGAGTCTCTTGCCCTCTTCCCCTTACCCCCCACCCGTCCCCCTGGAAGTGCGGAGAGGCCCCAGGCTGGGAGGGCCTCTGGCTGAGTTAGGACTCGGAGGACAGCTGCCCGGGAGAGAGGCCTGGCCACAGAGCCCTCTCTGCGTGCAAAATGCTCCCACACCACCAAGGCTGCAGGTCGCCCAGCCCCACACCCTACACGGGGCCCTATTGCCTGCCGGGCGGGGTTGTGGGGACAAGGATGAGGGGCGTCGGCCTTGCCTCGTCTGTGGACAGTCTGGAAGAAACCTCGTGATCTCTCCATTTTAGAAAGGAGGGACTGTATTCCAGGAAGGAAGTTCGTCCTCCACCAGCCAGCTACAGGGCCTGACTGCACCTGCTCGGTCCTGGAGTTCAGGCCCCCTAAATCCCCTGTGGCTGGACCTTCCAGAAGCTCTCGAATTTCAGGGCCGGCTGTGGGAGCTCTCTGTGGGTTTGGTGACCCAGATGGAGCCACTGAGTTCTCAGGACCAGCTGGGGTCAGAGGCAAGAAGTCGCCCCCCACCCCCACCCCGGCCATCTAGCTGTTCCGTGTAAGGGCTCCCTGGCGGGCGTCTGCTGAGGCCCGTTTGTGATCGAGGTCTGTGAACATTATTCTGCAGTCCACAGCTGGCTTGGCTGGGGAGGGACAGACCACATTCATCTAAATAGAAAACTCACCCGGGTTTGCCAATGGCGGGAAGTCTTCTGACAAGCATTTATGGACAACCCTCTGTAGGCACAGCACTCAGTGCCCTTGAATCCCGATATTGTTCTGAAGATTGGGCTCATCCCCATGATGGGTAAAAGCAGGAGACATTTTATTTGGGGTAGGGGTGGGGGTCTGGGTTTGGCCTTCTATTATTAGATTCTCTCATTTTTTCCGGGGTTCCGAAAGTCTGGGGCCTCCTGAGTCCAGGGCTGGGAAGGAGCTTGAGGACACTCAGGTCAGACCCATCCCCTGTCCCCGGTTCCCTGCCCCCGCCGCTCCACATCCCTCACGATGCTCGGATTCTCTGCACTGTATTTCCAGAAGGACGGCCAGCGCAGCTTTCTCTGCACCGCCGAGACAGGTCGCTCACCCCCTCCAGCAGCAGCCCAGGCCCCTTTGGGCATATCCTGTGTGGGCATCACTATCCAGGCATCGAGGGGTGGGTGGACGCCCCGGCTGGGGAGCAGCCCTGTGATGCGGTCTGTGTGGGGGCCAGAGCGTCTGGGCTGGTGTCAGGGCATGTCTCAGCCCCGCTCAGGAAGCAGGGAAGGCATCTGGCCACGGGGACATGCCCAGGGGCCTCTCCTCAGGACCAGGGCTGCTCCTTCCCTCTACTCTCGAAGAAGTGAGTCTCAGGGACTCCGTGCCCTCCACTCTCCCCATCCAGAGTCCAGAGCTGGGGAAGCCATCATACCCTGGTCTGGCCTGGAAGCCCAGAACAGGGGGCCACAACCCCGTGGGACTTCGGTCCTCATGCATCCTCCCCGGACACCAAAGCTGTACAGAGCTCAATCCATTCTCGCAGCGCCTGCCTGCTGGTCTCCCAGAGCCCCTCTTTGGGGTTCCCTTTGAAATTCCTCATCCTCCTCCTGCACGGGCTGCCCCAGATTTCCATGGCATTAAGGAGCCCGAACTCCCCCTCAGTTTTCAACGTGAAGAATACAAAACCAGAGGTGTTGGCAGGCTGGTTAAAAATAGACCCGTCCGTTAACAGGCGGAAACGTGGTGAGAAAGGCAGGGGCTGGGCGGGGTGCCTCGCGGGCCTCCATCCCGTGAGTTCCGGGAGAGCCGGCCCGCCCCAGACCCCGGCCCAGCCGGACGCCCTGACCCTGCGGCCACGTCAGACGAGGCGGGACGCCAACCTCCCCTTTAATCTTATCTTGACACGTATCCGTTTTTAAATCTAGCAATGCACCTTCCCAAATCAATCAACTCTTATTAGCGGCCATGCACTGCTTTAAACAGATAAAAAGTAGCATTAATTCCAAATACGTGCCCCACACGTGGATCGACTGTGAGCAGGGCATCTGAGGTCCGTGTTCCTCGTGGAGAAACTGTCAGGGCCAGCCAAGCTGTCCCAGGACTGGCACGGGGCCGGACCACCCCACACAGACCCCGGCCAGAACGTCTGGAGAGCCGAGGGGTCTGAGGGCCAGCAGGGCCGGGGGCTGGGGGGCTCACGGCCAGGCCAGGCGGGGTCTGGGCCGTGCACTGTCCTGGGGGTGTGCTGCCTTCCTGCTCTGCCCACGGCCCCTGCAGCCGCCAGAGCCCAAGTCCAGGCCGATGCCCTGCCTGAGACCCACCCCAGGGCCCTGCCTCATCCCTGCACACGGTCTCCCATGCGTGCTGGGTCTCCCACACTCCCTCCCAACCCGTCCTCCGGCCTCTGCCTGCTGGATTTGTGGCTGGCTCTCCTCCGCTGTCTGCGGGGCTGCAGCTCCCCTTCCCACTGGCTGGAGGGGAAGCCCGGGAGAGGGGGTCAGGCTGGGAAGGAGCGTGGCCACGATGCCCGGAACGTGCATTTGAGCTCCACTTAGCTGCCAGCTGTTTAAAAGAGGGAGGGGGAGATTAAAAGTGAGCAAGCAAAGTGGCTCTGAGTAAAACCCGCAGCAGCCCAAATGTGCAGACTAATTCAATTTCTGCCTCCTCCTGCTCGGAAGGGAACAGACTCGAGGGCCCCGAGCTTCGCGTGAGGGCGGGAGAAGGAGTGTGTACAGCAGAGCGGCTGCCCTCGCCCACGGCCACTGCTACGTTTTCCTGGCTTCGTCCGAAGACAGCACCCCGGTTACAGCTCCTAATAAAATCTTGGTGTCTGCTCTGGAAATCACCCAAACTCCCGAGCCATGCTGTAGAAGAGAGGGGAAGGCTGACACTGGGTTCTTGGTTAGCAAGCATTGGCAAGAGCATAGTGGCAGCCACGACAGCCACGTCAGCCACGACGGCCATGTGAGCCACGATGACCATGCCGGCCACGCCGGCCACATCAGCCATGCCAGCCACGGTGGCCATACCAACCACGCTGGCCACACCTGATACACCAGCCATGCCAGGCACACCTGCCACACCATCCACGCCAACCATGCTGGCCACGAGGCCTGGGGGCCAGCTGGAGCTGAGCTTCCACAGCCCCTTCCATTTGTCCTCCCAGCATCTCTGTCGGGCAGGTGGTAGCAGTGACCTAGTCCTGCAAGAATTGGGACAGGTTGTCCCCAAATCTTTGCTGCAGGAGACAACAAAAACACTCAGTATTTTAGTTTCTGCGGTCAGGAATCGGGGAGGAGCCTCCTGGGGGGTCCAGGCTTGGGTCTCTCAGGAGGTAGCCATCACACTGGCTGGAGCCTCAGCATGCGGGGCCTCGCGCCAGGGCTGCCCCAGCCCGGGGTGTCTGAGAGAGCAGGACGGGCATCCACCGCAGACGTCGCGGTGATGTTCCAGCCTGACCCGGGAATGCCATGGCACGTTTTTGAGAGGTTGCTGTCAGCCACACGGACAGTGGGGCCCAGTAGGAAGGGAACCTACCCCGGGTGTCATCCTGGGAGGTGGGGCTGCTGGGGCCATCTGGATGCCGGTCTCTCCGTGTCACTGGCTGGAGCTCACACAGCTGGGGGGCAGAGGCAGGGTCACGGGACAAGGTTTAGCCCTGGCCCAGCTGCTCCCTGGGATGTGTGGCCTTGACTCACCCAGTGACCTGGGCCTCTGTGTCTCCATCTCTGCAGAACTGACCATGACCCCTGTGCCACGGAGGACGCCGTGTCCTGATGGTAACACAGGCAGTGGACGGGGATGTTCAGGGACAGAGCTGAATAAGTCCCTGCATCTGAGGGGCCTGGCCGGGAAGGGGGAACCTGGCCTGGAGCCCACACACATCTCCCATAGCCCGCGAGGCAGCAGGGAAACTGAGGCTCAGAGGCCCACGTTCCTCAAAGTCCTCCCGGTGGCCTGGGTGGGGCTGGGGTTGGATCAGAGGTAGCCCGTGTCCCAAAGGCCTTCACGGCGGGGCTCACGAGCATGGACGGCTGGGGAGGCCACTCGGGGCCACCGAGGCTGCATCTCCACCACCCTCACTGTCGCGGCCTTCACGCGGAGTGTTCGAGAACACCTCCCGACGCATGTCCTTAAGGAGCCTGTGTCCAGCAGGCCAGCTGCCGCTGCGCCCAGCATCCCTGGGTCTCAGAGTCCTCACGGGGCGGGGGGCCCGACGGCAGCGCAGACAGTGCTCCCTGCGCGGTATCGGCACCACCCTGAGAGCCTCCCCCAGGCCTGCGGGAAAAGGGAGCGACGGCGGGAGCGGATGGAGGGCCCGGGGCAGGTGCTCATGAGCCACGTGGCTTCTGCCACATCTCAGGGGTGAGCGAGTGGACACATGGCCCTCCTGACTTCGAGAGCCTGTGCCCCGCTGCGTGTCCGGTGATGACTCGCCATCTCTGTTACACGCGGTTTGAGTCCCTACTGGGGTCCCCACTGAGCTGAGCTTCTCTCGAGGTCCCACGTTCCAGGAGGTGGCAGGGCCGACACCACTGCCACAGCCTCGGGGTCACAGAGGACTTTGGGGTGAACTGGGCACCGATCACGGGTACTTGCCAAACTGCATTTGGGTTGGATTTCTTCAAAGGACGAGGCTTGGATTCCCCTGCCCAACTGACTCCTTCAGTCTTGTTGGGGAAACTAAGGCAGCTGAGCTCTCCACCCAGACCTTTAAACAGGAGAGCGTGAACCCAACAGCAGGGATGTGGCCTTGCAGAAGGGACACAGGGGGCTGACCTGCCTGCAGCCCCACCCTTCCCCCAACCGGGCCCCTCTCCCTGGCCGGCAGCTCGGACTGGTCTCCATGAGGAGCCTGAGGCAGGCTTTGCACCCTTGGCGCGATCACTTCACAACCTAATTCAAACCCGTCAGAGGCCCATTCTTACTAGGAGGCAGGCCAGAGTCCTGGCCCCTGAGGCCTGAGAGCTACCCCCTCGGGTTCCCTGACCTTCTTGATCTCCCCGTGTTCTCCCCCTCGCTCCCTCCCTCTGATGTTCCTGGCCCTGTTGCTGCTCATAAACATACCAGACTTGTTCTCACCACAGGACCTTTGCACATGCTGTTCCCTCTGAAAATGCTCTTCTCTCAGAGATCTATGTGCTCTCTCTATCATCTCCAGGTCTCTGCCCAAATGCCCCTATCCGTGAGACCTGCCCTAACCCCTATTTAAAATTAGAGTCCCCTGTCACCCCCAATACTCCCACCCCCTTTTCAACCTGCACTGAGCACTCTGTATATTAGTATATATTAGTTGCTGGGTTTTATTAGTGCCTCACTCCTATTTTAGAGGTGAGCTCCCGGATGGGAAGACCTGTGTTGCCCTGGTGACCATGCTACCGGGCACACAGGACATGCCTATCAGCTGTTGGCTTTAACACGCACACACGCATGTACAGAGCCCTCCTCTCTGTCACCACCTCCATGCAGCCCATCTGGACTGACCATAGGAGGATGGCTGGTGGCTCCCAGCACCAGAGTAGAGGGGAATGGACTCTTCTTGCTTATCGAGCTGTCTCCCGCCCCCCCGCCACCCACTTAGTACCCCTGGTGTCTGAGCTGCCGTCTGGGTTCACTCCTGAGGAAAGGCATTAAGACCCAGCCCCTAGGTCCTTGAATCCCAGCTGAGGTCCTGGGGAGGCTGCCCTGGTGTCAGAATTCTCCTTCTCACAGAGCTCTGTCTGACAGCCACTCTTAAAGCAACTGGCAGGAGACCTCATCCCCGGGCCCCTTCTCCCCAGACAAGCGGCTTTGCCGTAAGGCCAGGGAGGCTGTCACCTGCCTCTGGCCCTCTGGCAGCTCAACGTGTCACTGTTCTTGTTCAAGCGACAAGACCCTCAACTGGGAAGGGCTGCAGGTGGGCTGTGGTGGGCCTGTGGGACTTGAGAGCCCCCGGAGATAAGCCTCGGGCTTCAGGGAGACCAGGCTCAGTGCAGGACAGACCGTTGAGTTCACGTAGACTCCGTGGCCGGGCAGGATGGCCAGAGCCCCCAGATCGGAGCCGCCAAAGCTGGAGGCGTGGTCCCACGAAGTGGTGGGAGCAGAGCAAGTCCCTGCCGCTGCCGCCAGCCTCCCGCTCCCGCCACCCCCGGGACGTCCCACTGCGCAGGCGGCACCCGGACTCGGGGTCTGCTGTGGAGACCTGGTGCTGCGTCTCGGTCTTCCTGCCCGTGATCGGCCTGACCCTTCCCTCCCTTCCCAGAAGCCTCCAGAAGAGCTCACAGTGGGAAGGGAGGGACACCATCCAGGGCGCTGGCTCCCATCTCATCGCGGCACCAGAGAGACAGGCACGTCAGCCTGAAACCCAGAGCGCCTGGCGGCCTGGGAGGAGGGCATGGAGGGTCCGCGGGGCCGCTTCCCCACCAGCTCTGCAGACAGACGGATCTGTGTGCTGGAACCCGCAGGGCTTCAGGGTCCTCCTGGTCATTATCTGGCTTGTTTTCAGGACGGCCCCTTCAGCTCAGCCCCACTGAACTCAGGTACCTGGACATGAGAACTGGCCTTCCATCCCCACCTGCCTCACCTGGGACAGATAAGTGTCCACTCCCCTGCTGCCTAGACACCAGGATTCGGGCAAATTCAGTCCCCAGGTGGAGGCTGCAACTTCCTGGGATCCAGGAACGTGGAGACCAGCCCCCGGCGGCCTGGCAGCCACACCTGCTCAGGACGGCTCACGTGCGGGAGGTTGGTGGACCCTGTGTGCCCAGTGACGGGTGCCCAGCAGCCCCTCCCAGCAGTAAGGTCATCTCGAAGCCGGCAGAGTTGGGGGGCAGCCAGGGTCCTGTGAGCTGCCCCTGCAGAGCGTCCCCCCAGGCCTGCAGGGTCCTTGCCAAGGACAGGTCCTGGGCTGGACGAACATTAGAGTATTTGGGGGCACAGAGCGGACCCCAGAGTGAGCAGGGTGCCTGCTGCTTTTCTCTGCCCCATGGACAGTCCGCATCACCAGCCTCTCCCCACAGGGACTCACTGTCTGGCCTGGCCGCGTGTGGGGGCTGGAAGGAGGGGTCGGCCCTGGGCCGTGTTTCCAACGGCTCCGCCGCGCTGCGTACCCAGTCTTAGGAGTCCATCCTCCCGTCCATCTGACAGCCATCACCTGTATCCCTCGGCCGGCAGGGTGACTCGGCCACAGAACCCAGGAGTCCAGAGTGACACAGCCCGAGGTGAGCACCTCATGGGGGCAAGGCCGGGGTGACACCGGGCACGTCTCTCCCTCTCTGTGACCCACACTGGCTTCTCTGTAATGGGATGCTAATGGTTGTCTCCAAGGGCGATGGGGAAGTCCAGTCAGATGACCGGGGGCCCGTCGCAGACTTGTGGTCGAGGAACGTGGAAGCATTGTCTCAGATACCCAGTTAGTGTTGTCTGGAGGGGCCCGAGGACACCCTCCGCCTGCCGGACTCGGGGTAACCCACCCTTTCGCAAGTACGGAGCCAGACTGCCTCGCCGGGCTTTCACGTGTCCATCGGGCTGGGCCAGGTATCATCTCTGGGGTACACGGCCCCTGAGGCTCTCTGGCCTGCTGTGTGTGGGGTGCGTTGGCAGAGGGGCTCTACCGGCGGGACCCCGGGGAACCCCGGCGTGGAGGTCCACCCTAGCCCACAGTCCACAGGAGAGGCGGAGCGCACTCTGGCTCTTCACGTTTCTTTCTGGAGGTGACTCTCACCCCCTGCCCCAGTCTCCTTGGCCAGAGCAAAGCCCATGGCCATGGGGACCCCCCACCTGTACCCTGAAAGGAACCTGAAAGCCTCGGGGTCTCTGCAGCTGATAAATCCCCAGCCGGTCCCACAGAGCAGGCTTTCGGAAGCGCCGTGCGTGGGAACGACACCAAAGGGGGAGAATGGGCGTCACGCAAGATTGAAACCCAACCTTTCAGGGGTGGCGGTCGCCCACCGCGAATGTGCAGGGCTGCTGCTCTGTACCCCACGGGTGTGGAGGGTTTCGACTTATTATATCTTGGATTCACATACGTACTCGCATGGAGACTCTCTCCCCAGCCAAGTGCGACATTTGGATACTGACTCATTGTTTCGGTTCATCCCAACGGTCCCACAAAAGACAGAAAACATCAAAAAAAATATTGTGGACACTGAGCCTTGCTTGTACGTTTGCTGGAAGCAATGTTTCAATTAATGACTAACATGAGATAAAAACAAAGAGAAGACACGTGCATCTCCCTTCTCCCGGCGAGCAGGCCCGGTGGCCCCGTCAAGTGTACAGCTGGGAAGTGAGAACCCAGGCAGCAGGCCCGGGGCCGTGGCCTCACCCTGATAGTGTGACCCGGTCACAGGAGTCCCCGAGGTCTCCCTGGGAATCTGGCGACCTTGAGCTGCCTTGGTTCCCCGTCTGTGAAATGGGAATGGCGGGCCCGTCTGCCAGCCTCACGCTCTGCAGGCTGAGGCCCTTCCTGCGCCCGTGCCGCTGACCCCATGGAGACGCCCTCATTGCCCTGGGCGTTTGCAGTCCTTTCTACTCCTTTTAGACTCAGGGTCTCATCCCGGGAAGTGGGAGAGGCCACGGCCGGGCCCCGTCCACAGAAGTCCCCTCACCGAGTGCCAGCCGCACGTCCGTGCACCCAGCCCTCTGTGCTCCGCCTCGGTGGGGAGCAGGGTACAGGCCGCCGTGAGTGAGTGTGGGAGCGCCCCAGCAGGAAGAACGCAGGAGACGCTCGGAGGGACCTTCTCCGTTCTGTCCGATCAGCAGGCAGCGCACCTCACATCCTTGATCAGCGACCCTGCGGGTCCCGAGGGGTCCCCTGGCTCAGGCGGCCGTGCACCTCCTACCCGGTGTCCCCAAAGGCCCCGGTAGCAGCAAGAAGCCTCTCAGCAGCCCCAGCTGACACGCAGACCGCGGGGAACACGGCGTGGCATCAAGTCCCAACTCTCTTGGGGCCGCCATGCCTCCCAGCCAAGCCACCTCCCTTCCCGGGACCCACGTTCTTCAGGAGCCAGCCACACTGGCTCGCTGGGACCTCCGTTCCCCGGCCCAGGTGCACCACCCTGGAACTGGGTCCCATCTGCGGCCCGCAGAGCGTGTGCCCGGGGTCCTGGAGCCCCCCACCGCCCGCCCAGGAGGGAGCCAGCGCCCGGGGTGGGGGGGGGCCCTCTGAGCTTCTCCCTGAGCCCAGCACTGTGGGCAGTAAGCCCACGGGCGCCGGCCGGGTCCCTTGGTGCCACGAGCCCCACGGAGGGGGGCACAGAAACCCTGGGCTCCCAGGCGAGGAGCTCGTTGGCCTCACAGCCCCGGGAGAGGTGCGGCAGGGCTGGGACGCCCCACAGTCTGTGAGTCACGGGCCTCCGGATTCTTCACCGTGCAGGAGCGTGCAGAGCTCGGCCGTCTCCTGGAGACCGCTCCCAGTTTACACAGCGCTTGGATTTGTTAAAATATTGACCCTGTTAGGAGGAAAATGGAAAAAGCCAGACGAGACGCTCCTCAGCCTGGCCATGGGGCACGTCAGGGGGAGCAAATGCAATCTGCCAGCCTGCTCCGGCCCGAGATTGATGACGACGCCAGCCCGAGAGGGACGGTCTCCAGCGCGGGCCTGCGGGAAGCACAGTGAAATACGGGAGTCCGCGGGCCACGTCCGGGCCATGTAAATGAGCGCCCTTAAAGGGCTTTTACACGTGTCTCGGCTTCCGCACAGAAAGCAAGGGCACCCCGACACAAAGGCATTCATCATCCTAAGGAGCAGAGCTCTGCGCTGCCCGGAGTCCCCGTCCTGCTCTTCAAGGGCAAAGCCGGGCTCTCCCGCGCTGGCTGGTGTGAGCGACGCGGCTCAGGGGTTCGTGTGAGGCAGGCCTTGCCAGGCACGGCCACAGAGCCGTAACGGCCCCCACCACCCCCAGGACACGGGTGTCTCCCCTGTGGCGAGGGGATGCAGGGAACTGGAGTCATCCCAAGGGGCTAGCGTGTCTGGGGTTCGGGCAGGAGCCTTCGGCTTCTTCCGTCCATCTCCTGGCATGTTCTGTTGGCAAGCCCACAAAGGCTGACTGTTGAGAGCTGTCTGGGGAAGGGTGTAGAGGAGACAGCTGCAAGGACTTCTGACAGATGTGTCTTGAACGGCAAAGACAGTTTTGCAATCGGCCTTCATGAAAGGCCAGGCCGCTGCCCCGCCTGCCTATGTTCCTGGGAGATGGAGGCCTGGTGGCCCAACCCAAGCCAGAGATTCCCGACACGTGGGCCCTCGCTCCTGGGCTGACGTCACTCCCGGGGGCTGACAGCATTCTCAAGGGCAGATACCACTCCCATAACAGAAGTCACTCCCAGGGCCGATGTCACTCCCGAGCTGACATCACTGAGCCATCTGCCTCTCCTTCCTGCTGAGTCCAGCAGGGTCCTCTACGCAGCTCTGTGGTTGCCAGCAATGAAGCCGACACTGACCGGCCTGGGCCCACAGCCTAAATGACTGGCAGTGGGTTTGCGGACGGGACATGGGCAGCTCACAGCGTCCAAGAAACACGGGAGATCCAGGCTCAGAAGGCTCAGGAGGTGGGGCCGCTCAGGGATCTTAGGAGCAGAGACTGCCACTCGGACTCTCCAGGGGAGCAGTTGCTGCCATGGGCATCCTCTCCAGCCACCGCCCACCTTTGCACCTGTCCACTGCAGCCTCGGATTCTGGGGAGGGCAATGTGGTCGGCGTCGCTGGGACCCTGTGCTCACCCCGGCCAGACAAAGGCAGCAGCAAGATGGATTCTAGAAACAAGCAGCCGTTGAAGGATGCTGCTGCCGATGAAGAGACCTGGGGGCTGAGCAGACTGAGGCAGTGGCTGCCAGCTCAGCTCCCCCACCTCTGATTCCCTGCCCAGCCCTGGACACGAAGCACAGGCCCCTGTGACACTGATCATGTCACTGACGGGCCCTTGCAGCTCCGAGGCAGATCCGAGCGGGGTGGGCGGGCAGCGGGATGCGGGTCCGAGGGGGCTCAGAGCGGGGCGGGTGGGCAGCAGGATGCGGGTCCGAGGCGGATCTGAGCGGGGCGGCCGGCAGCAGGGAGGCAGAAGAGCCATGTGGCAGAGTGGGGGTCCACTCTGGGCGAGCCCTCCACATTGGGCTCAGACAGCTCAGTCTGGGGCCTTGACCCTGCTCCTTGGGAACACTTCATTTTCCCACAAACACTGGGGGACCTTTGAGAGCAAGGGCGGTGCCCCGTTTCTGTCCCGCGTTCTCACAGAGCTGGGTCCAGCTGTGGCCCTGCATTATTCCTAGTGATTCGCGGTAAGCCACGGCCCTTCCCTTCACGGGCAGGTGTTCACGTGGAAGGTAAAGGGAGAGATAAAGCGGAGTCTAGGGCTGCGGTTCCCGCCGTGAGAACCATACCGAACCAAGACAGGTGTGTCTCAGCGGTTAAGAGCGTTTGACTGTGGTTCTTACACACGTGGAGTGCATCACGCAGCTCGGGTCCGCAGGACTCGGCCAGTCCTCGGTTGTGACTCCCGCACGCGCCAACGCGGGTGCTGGTCGGGGGGATGGGGGTGGGCTCGGGACTGCGCATTCGTCCAGGCACACGGGTTGTGCACGGCCAGGACTGAGCCCCAAGGTGAACCGCGGACTCTGGGCAACAAGATGTCAGGGTAGGCTCATCGGCTGTCCCTAGTGTCCCGCTCTGGTGGGGTGTCGACACGGGAGTGGGGCTGTGCTCTCATGCAGGGCGGAGGGGATAAGGGAACGCTCTGTACCTTTGGCTCAATTTTTCAGTGAACTGAAAGCTGCTCTAAAAACAAAGTCGAATTTCTAAAACACGGGGGAAAGTTCCAGCAAAGCAAACTTTGGGAAAAAAGTAATAATAAAATAATAGGGAAAGGGTGGGTGGAGGTGTGTATGGGAACTCTGTACTGTCTGTTCAGTTTTTCTGTAAACCTAAAACTAATCTAAAAAAAAGTCTATTAACTTATTTTTCTAAAGGCAGTTACAGGAAACGTTCAGAGACTGGATGCCTTCTGCCTCCCAGCCAGACTGTGAGCAGCTTGGAG